>NW_006408575.1:17765743-17771572 GCF_000296735.1 Chrysochloris asiatica
CATTGTTTCGTTCTGCTGTGCATGGGGTCGCTATGAGTCGGTTCCGACTCGATGGCACCTGACAACAACAGTGAGTGTGAACATTGGACAATGAGTAAGGAAGACCATAGAAGAATCAATGCATTTGAATTATGGTATTGGCAAAGAATATTGAAAGTGCCAGAAGCTGCCAGAAGAATAAACAGATCTGTCTTGGAAAAAAATACAGCCAGAATGCTCCTTAGAAGCCAGGATGGTGAGACTTTGTCTCTGGTACTTGGACATATTATCAAGATGAACCAGTGTCTGGATAAGGATATCATCTTTGGAAAAGTGCAGGGTCAGTGGAAGAGTGGAAGGTCAGAGAAAAACAGGAAGACTTCTAGCATGATGGATTGATATAGTGACAACAATAATGGATTCAAATATAACAAGAGGTGTAAGGCGTAGGACTGGACAATATTTCATTCTGTTCTGCATATGAGGGTTGCTATGAGTTGGAACTGACTCAAGGACGCACCAAAGAATACCATCACCAACAACACACATGTTTTGCCCAAATCCTTATTGGGTAGCCAGAACTTAGTATTTATGTCTCCACTTAGGAATAGTCTGTCTCCCTGAAGTAATGATCTCTGGGCAAGGCCTTCAGAGTCCCCAGTTCTGTTGTGGAATTATTATTATGGTGGCTCCCCACCCCTATCTGGCAACTTTCCTTTTGGCCCTGGAACAAAGGACCGCTGGGGAGGGGTAAATACCATTCCTTCCTTCCTGCCAGATAAGAAGAAATAGACTAAGAGAAATAGCTCAGTAATTACCCCATTACAGTAAATTCTCAAACAAATCATGCTACATATGCAAAATACCTTTTGCTGTTAAACATGTGTGAATGAAATGAAATCATATATGGGAAATTTTGTTTCTTTTATGTTTTCCTCACTATTTGGAGGGCCTGGATATGAAAAATACATTGCCTTGATGGAGACCATTCTCACACTGAAAAATGTAAACTGGAGAAAAGAGCAAATGAGTTTTTTCTTAATTGATTGCAGGATGGGAGGAATCACAGAGGAAATGCCTCCTTTTTTTATTTTTGCAGATCTGTGTTTGCTGACTTGTTTTTTCCTCTGTATTTATAAATACAGACCAGTTTCTTCCAAGCTCCTGCACATGGGCCTGCTGTTTGCAGAAGGTTTAAAGAGCGCAGGGGAAAGTTTTCAGGTTCTTATGACCTGGAGGACTTGCTGAGAGGATTAAGGAGCTGCTGAGATGATACCATAGGCTTATGATTCATTGGTCCTTCTTCTGCGTACAATTCCTGATTAGTTAGAGCCTAGAAGAACTGAAAGGAGTCCTGGTGCTCAGCTGCTAATGAAAAGGTTGACTGAGCCCACCGAGTGTCCCTGCAAGAGAAAGAGCTGGCAATCAGCTTCTGTAAAGATTAAAACGTTGGACACCCTCTGGGTCAGTTCTACCCTGTCCTATAGGGTTACTGTGAGTTGGAATTGACTCGACAGCACCTAACAACAGCAAAAGTATTGACCTTTTATTACAGGACCCTGCTGCAATCTGTATGCTTTCCAAATGTGTGGGTACAGAATGAGGCAGTGTTGACTCAGCAGTGGAAGTCTGACCTTCCATGCTTGAGACTTGGGCTCAATTCCAGCCAGTGCACCTCAGCTGTAGTCACTGTTGTCTGTCACTGAAGGCTTGTGTGTTGCTGTAATGCTGAATAGGCTTCAGCTAAGCTTCCAGACCAAGATGGAATAGGAAGAAAGACTTGGCAACCTACTTCTGAAACTCAGCCAGTGAGAGCCCTATGGATCCATAACTGATCATAATGCAGGACCTGACCAAGTTTCATTCTGTGTGCATGGGGTTGCTATGAGTTGGGGGCTGACTCTGTGTCAGTTAACAACAAAAACAACATAAGAAGGTTGTATTTAAGAGCAAAGGTGCTAGAGAAAATTTTCCTTCTAGTTTTTCTGTTTATTAATTGTTTGAATTTTGCACAAGGGATCATCCCCCTTAAGCCTCAGGTTTCTTGTTTCTAAAGTGGGGGTAATAAATAACAGTACCTTGTAGGAGGAAGTCCTGGTGTGACACTGTAGGATAAGCACTGGATCACAAGATCAATTTGAACCACATGTTGGTGATTCAAACCCACCAGATGCTCCTTGGGAAGCCTATACAGGATCGCAATGAGTCAGAACCAACGTGACAACGTTAACAACAACAATAAACCTTGCAGGAGTAAGGGCAGTGTAATGTAGTTGAAAGCATGGTCGCCAGAGCTGAACTGCCTAGTTTCACTGCTTTCTCCGCCATCTATTAGCTCTATGAGCATAGACAAGCTCTTTACCACTCTGGACCTCAGTTTCCCCATAAGTAGGACCAGGGGTAGATTATTCAACATGCAAGATAAGCATGGATTTACTTATGTTTAATTATGAAACAATTTCACACAGGTTTCACATCTTTAATGCGGTTTAAAATGAGAAACTGTTCACTACAGATTACTAAGTAAGTATAGTACTGGGCTGTTAAACTCAAGGTTTGTGGTCAAACCCAAGAGCTGCTCTTTGTTGTTGTTGTTGTCAGGTGCCATCGAGTTGGAACTGACTCATAGCGACCCCATGCACAGCAGAACGAAACAATGTGCGATCATGGGCCAACCCCACCACCGCTGCTAGGGTTCCTATATATGAGTCAGAATTGACTTGATAGCACTTTATAACAACAACAAGAAACCTGTGCTTATCTTGCTGACTGAGTAATTCACAGTGTGTAGTAGGGAATCTACAATAGTACCTAGGGTTGCTATGATGATTTGATAAATTAATTGTGGTTGTTAGGTGTCATAGAGTCGGTTCTGATCCACAGCGACCTTATGCACACCAGAATGAAACACTGCCCAATCCTGCATCAACCTCACAATCATCACACTAGAGTCCATTGCTGCTGTCACTGTGTTAATCCATCTTGTTGGGGGTCTCCTTCTTTTCTGCTGACTCTCCACTTACCAAGCATGAGGTCTTTTCCCAGAGATTGGTCCCTCCTGATAATATATCCAAAATATGAGAGATGAAGTCTGGCTATCTTGGCTTCTAAAGAGCATTCTGGTTGTATCTCCTCCAACACAGATTTGTTTGTTCTTGTGTCAGTTGATATAATTTTAATATTCTTCTCCAACACTATAACTCAAATTAATAAATTCTTCTAGGGTCTTCCAAATTTCACATTCATATGAGGCGATCGAAAATACTATGGCTTGGGTCAGGCGCACCTTGGTTCTCAAAGTGACATCTTTGCTTTTCAACATTTTAAAGAGTTTTTTTTTGCAGTAAATTTGCCTAATGCAATACATTGTTTGATTTCTTGACTGCTGCATCTATGAGTGTTGATGGTGGATCCAAATAAAATGAAGTCTTTGACAACTTCAATCTTTTCTCCATTTATCATGATGTTACTTATTGGTCCATTGGTGAGGATTTTTGTTTTCTTTCCATTGTCAGGAAACTGGCAAAGGCTCAAGCTGAATTCAAACAAGAACCTGGAACAAGGGACATCATTGCTGATATCAGTTAGATCTTGGCTGAAAGAAGAGAAGAAAGATGTTTACCTGTGCTTTATTGATTTTCGACTGTGTGCATCATGACAAGCTATAGACAACATTGTGGAGAATGGGCATTCCAGAATACTTAATTGTGCTCATAGACCACCTATATAGACCAATAGGCAATTGTGCAAACAGAACAAGGGGAAACTGACTAATTTAAAACCAGAAAAGGTGGGAACCATACTTATTCAGTCTATATGCTGACCCTCCACTTTACCAAGAATGATATCCTTCTTCAGGGACTGGGGTTCCTCCTGATGATATGTCAGAAGTATGAGAGACAAAGTCTGGCCATTCTGACTTCTAAGGAACATTCTGGTTGTATGTCATCCAACACAGATTTGTTTGTTCTTTGGTGGTCCACGGAAGTTTTACTATTCTTCTACAACACTATAACTCAAATGCATCAATTCTTATAGGGTCTTCTGTATTCATTGTCCAACTTTGAATATCTCCAATGAGATAAATTGGCACAGTGACAGCAGCAATGGGCTCAAGCATAGCAACGATGATGAGGTTGGTGCAGGACCGGGTAGTGTTTTGTGTTGTTGTACATAAGGTTATTGTGAGTTGGTACCAGCTTGAGAGTACCTAAGAATAACAACAATAACATGCTGAGCAAATGATCTGGGAAGCAGAATTATATGAATATAATTTGAGGATTGGAGGAAGACTCACTAACAACCTGTGCTATGCAGATGATACAACCTTGCTTGCTGAAAGCGAAGAGGACTTACAATACTTATTGGTGAAGATCAAAGACCACACCTTAAGTATGGGTAAATGTAAAAAAACAAAACCCCTCACTTCTGGACCAATAAATAACGTCATAATATGTGGAGAAAAGATTGAAAAATAAATTAATAGTGGTAAAATTCTTAGGACAGTGCCTGGTACCTAGTAGAATTCAGTAAATGCTAGTTCTTATTCTGTTAGAAGCATACATGAAATTGTCAAATAGCTGTATTGGGCCTCTACTGACATGCAGCATTATGGTGGATGCAAAGGAGATATTAGATCAGAACCACTTTGTATGGTACGGGTATGTTGCCTTGAAAGGGCTCTTGAACATACCAATATCCCAGAATGCAATCATTAAAAAAGAAATTTCTTAGCCTAAAATAGCCTGGTGTGATTGTCTGTTGTTATATAAAAACAACCTCCACACTTTGTGACTTAACAACAGCCATTCATTATTTTTACACTTCTGTGAGTTGAATGAGCAGGTCTTCTGTTTCTCATGGTCTTGTCTTCTGGGACATTCAGCTGGGATGGACAATCCAGATGACTCACTCATGTGGCAGATAGTCAGTGCTGGCTGTTACCTGGTAGCTCAGCTGAGGCTGACAAATGGAACACTTGGTTTTCTGCAGGTATCCTTTCCACAAGGCTTTGGTTGCTCACAGCATGGTGTCCAAAAGGAAGGAAGTGGAAGCTGCCAGTTCTTTTAAGACCTGATGCAGTGCCATGAATTACTTTATATAGTTCTTCCACCCATAGTCTTTGTAACTCCCACCAAACAATGTTTTTGTCCCACTGGATCTGGGTAAGAGAAGGTGGGAGAAACTACTGTAGGAGTATAAGATTTATTTGTGACTGGTTAACAAAGCTAATTGTGATTGTAAAAATTTGGAACTCTGACAAGTAAAATGAGGCATCTCACAAGTAGAAATGGAGGATTTCAGTATCATCAAAGAAGAAAGAGACAGGAGTGGAACACATCATTTGGACCCTAAGATCTCTGCACACTGAACCTTCTAGACCCAGGGACAGAAAACTGTGACACTAGAGAAGTGGCAAAGGAGCAGCAGTAGTAGAACCAAGAGCCAGCGCACTAGACAGAGTGGTGGACCTCTTGGCCCACAGATCAAGTAAAGTTGAGTGCCTTTGGGCAGGAGGCTTATTTGCAGAGTGAGGACACCTCTAGGCAGTTAATTGGGAAGCTAGGTTTGCTGATTCACTGAGCTAGAGCCAAGTGCCATTGGTCTGAGGCTTATGGTAGAATGGTGTGCTCTTTGGGTATTTATGACAGCAGTAAAGGAGCTTTGTAAAATTGTTGGAGCAGGGTAGAGGCTAGGCTAAGGGACTGAGGGCCAGAGACAGAATATTTCTAATCCTGAATTGTGATCCATTAACTTCCCTAATCAATCCCATAACTGTGAGTATGGTGTCTGGGTTCTGTGTGGCCACTGCAATGAATTATTGAACCCAACTGGGTAGAGAGTGCTGTG
>NW_006408575.1:17773467-17775586 GCF_000296735.1 Chrysochloris asiatica
TGGCCACGCCACTGACTCTGGGTCCAAGAGTCCCCAGGCCTTTTCACACTGCTTGCCAATCAGGTTATCAGGGTATGTTTTAAGTGTTCTTCACTTTCAGCAAGCAACGTTGTATCATTTGCATATCGTAGGTTGTTAAAGAGTCTTCCTCCAATCCTGATGCCACGTTTTTCTTCATAGAACCCAGCTTCTTGAATTATTTGCTCAGCATACAGGTTGAATAAGTATGGGGAAAGAATACAACCTTGTTGCATACCTTTCTTAAATTTAAACCATTTGGTGTTCCCATGTTGTGTTCGAACAACTGCCTCTTGGTCCAGGTACAGATTCTTCATGAGCACAATTAAGTGTTCAGGAATACTCATACTTCGCAATATTGTCCATAGCTTGTCATGATTCACACAATTGAAAGCCTTTGTGTAGTCAATAAAGCACAGGTAAACGTCTTTCTGATATTCTCTGCTTTCAGCCGAGATCCATTGGACATCAACAGTGATATCCCTTGTTCCACAACCTCTTCTGAATCCGTCTTGAACCTCTGGAAGTTCTCTGTCAATGTATTTTTTGAATGAGTTTTTGGAAGTTGCCTCTGGGTAGAATCAAATCTCCAATCTTTTGGTTAGCAGCTGAGCAAATTAACTGTTTGTACAATCCAGGAACTTTCAGGATAGTTAGCTATTGCTGTGTGACAATTACCTTAAGATGTAGCAACTTAAAACAATAAACATTTATCATCTCACACATTTTTTGAGGGCTAGGAATCTGGGAATGGCTGCTTCAGATCTCTTATGATCTTGCAGTCCAACTGTGAGCTGCTGCTGCAGTTTCTGAAGGAGCTGGAGTATTTGCTTCCAAGCTCACTTGAGTGACTGTTGGCAGGAAACTTCATTTCCTTGTTATGTGGGTCTCTCCATTGGGCTGCTATTACATGGGTTCTCCCAGCATTGGTGATCTAAGAGAAAGTGAGAGACAGAGAAATACTGAGAGAGCAAGTTGTTGTCATTGCCAAGTACTGTCAAGTTGGTTCCAACTCATAGCAACTCTGTATAGGGTTTCCAAAGAGTGGCTGATGGATTTGAACTGCTGACCTTGTGGTTCAAACCAATCTTACACCCCAGTTCTCTGAGAGAACAAGAGAGAACCCAAAATGAATACCACAATCTTTTTATAACCTTGGAAGTAAAATACTATCATTTCTGCTGTGTGCTGTTAGTTACACAAACCAACCTTGGTGCAATGTGTAAGGACACTATAGAAGGATTATTGACAGTAATTTTTGGGTATCTTAACATACTACCACCAAGTTCAGCAGTTCACATCCACCATCCACTCCTTGAAAACCTTATAGAGAAGGTTATTTATGTGTCAGAAATGACTGGATGACGTTTAGTAACAACACCACCAACACACTATCACCCAGTGGTGTTTTGCTTGAGAAGCTTTTCTGGGGATCCATAAATGTGCAGCTCTCTTGGCTGAGATTCTGATGTGGACACACTTCAGGAAAACTTGACATCATACCCAGGCTTTAATCTAATTGGCAGTTATTGAGCAAACATTTACACTTTAGTGCGGATAGATTTTGGTTTCTCTTCTGTGTCCAGTAGGTTTTGATACATATTATGCACAAAGACAAAAGAGCCCAGGTGGAGCAGTGGGTTAAGTGTTGGGCTGCTAACCAAAAGGTCAGTGGTTCTAACCCACCATCTGTTCTGCAGGGGAAAGATAAGACAGTCTGTTTCTGTAAAGATTTACAAACTCAGAAAACCCTATGGAGCATACTACCCTGCCCTATAGAATTGTGGACTTAGAATCCACTTGATTAAATAGCAATGGGTTAAGCAAGAAAAACCACAGATGCTGGAGGTTTTTTTTTGCAGCTGATGCCACTAGACAAATATGATTTTTGGTGCTGAGCTCTTAAATAAGATCTTTGCGTAGTTTTGATTCTTCCTAAACTACCAGATCCTCATATGTATTCACAAATGATCAGCATACATATTATCAAACATAAATGTATCAGTGGCTACTTACATGTACTTGTATGTCTGATGCTGTCACTGACATTGGCTTTCATAAGCATCCCCATTAAGACACTGTTGTTGTTAAGTGCTGAGCT
>NW_006408575.1:17778786-17782621 GCF_000296735.1 Chrysochloris asiatica
TTTATGCTTATAACAGAAAAAGTCAGTCTTCAGAGATTATATGGTAAAGCAGATGTGAGGAAGAGTTGATGAAATATGGGGAGAGAATGATTTTTGGATTCCATATAGCTTTCCATTTAATGTATCAGTGTTTCTCTGGAGCTTAAGTTTGATTCCATGAGATTACAATGTATGTTTTAACACACCACTACTACCTCTTTAAGCTCACCAGCTGCTCCTCAGAAACACTATACAGGGTCACTATGAATCAGAACCGACTTGATGGCAGTTAGAAACAACACCACCACCACCTCTTTAAGGAACTATGGTAGCATAGTGGTTACGAGACGGGCTGTTAGCCTCAAGATCAGCAGTTTGAAATTACCAGACATTCCATGAGAGAAAGATGAAGCTTGCTGCTTCTGTAAAGATTTACAGTCTTAGAAATCCTATATAGGGTCGCTATGAGTCGGAACCAACTCCATGACATATAATGATTACCACTACCTCTTTGGAGTGTGGATAAACACTGGACTGCTAACCACAAAGTTAGCGGTTCAAAACCATCAGCCATTACAGACACCCTACATAGGGTTACTATGAATTAGAACAGTACAGTAACACTTAACAACAACAACAACAACATTCCTGGTGTGGTGCTCTGGGTTAATGCATTGGACTACAAAGTCAGTTTGAACCACAAGGTCAGCAGTTCAAGCTCACCAATTGCTCCTCAGCAACCCTATACAGGATTGCTATGCATTGGATCTGACTCGATAGCACTTAACAACAGCAACAACTACAGTGGCACAATGGTTAAACAATCAGCTGCTAACCAAAAAGGTCATACAGTGGTGGGTCCAACCCACTACCAGCTCAGCAGGAGAAAATACCTACTCCTGTAAAGATTACAGCCTAGGGAACCCTATGGGGCAATTCTATTCAGTCTTATAGGGTATCCAAGAATTGACTTGATGGCATACAACAACCACAACTACTATTTTATTTTAAGCTGCTGTTGCTGCTGCTACGAGCCATGAGTCAATTCCAACTCACAGAGACCCTGTATAGGGTTTCTGAGGCTGTAAGTCTTCATGGGAGCAGAAAGCCTCATCTTTCTCCCTCAGGGTGGCTGGTGAATTTGAACTGCTGACCTTGTAGTTAGCAGCCCAATGTGTAACCAATGCACATTATGTACCAAACATTGTGGTTACATCTTAATTTGATGAGTTCACATGAGTTAGGAGTTTGCTTAAGACTATTTGTAGAACAAACACATGGGAATTGCTCAATATACCTGGGAATGCTAGCAAGGTTTCAAAGAACAGGAAATAAGTGGACTGGGCTTGGAAGGATGGTAGATGTTTACCAGGAATGGACAGAGTATAAATCCAGAATATATATCATAGGAGAGAGCAACCATAGAAACTGGAGATGTAATTTGATGTCAGAAAAGCAAGGATTTCTCAGGCCATGTTAAAAGCAACGAGGCATATTTCAAGAAAGAAATGCAAATCATCTAAAATATAAATTTAGAAACAATTGGTCTGGAATAATTCCTCATTATGGATTCATTTACTATGCCTTGTAATAGAGCTGATCTTTGTAAATGCATTTGGAATTCAAATGACTCATGTATACCTTTTAGACGGTTTGGCCTGTATGTTTGAAGAAGATATCGGAAACCATCAATATTCTTGCATTTTGTTTAATAATTCTGTGCCAAGTGAAATGCATCAGAAGAGAAGACATTTCACCATCACATTTGGCTCAAGCAGATATTAATTAGAAACAAAAGCAATTTGTGTTTAATTTAATGGTAAGGGGAGATTCATTATCTACTGTTCTTTGGTCATAGTTGTGCAGCAGAGGTACATTTCTATGTATCTTCTAGAAGACTTTCTCTGTTGGTTCTGGAGGAAGGTCATTGTATCCTTGATCTTCTGCTCTTGGGCTATCATAATGTGACTTGGCATCTTTCTTTGTCTCTCTCTGGCTCTTTTGCCTGTTTGTTTAATTTCTTTTATAGATCAAAAGAGAATGATATAAGACATATTTTACATTAATCCTATCTCATTAACATAACAGATCATCTATTCTCACATGGAATTATAACCATAGGCATAGAGATTCAATCTATAACACAATACTACATGTTTCTCTCTCTTCATATTCTCTTTGTCTTTCATAGTCATATTATTGCTGTTGTTAATTGCTGTCAAGTCAGTTCCAACTCAGAGCAACCCTGTATAGGGTTTCTGAGGTGCATCTGGTAGGTTTGAACTGTCGATCGTGTGACTAATGGTCCAGCGCTGATTCTACCACACCATACCAGCTCTCCTTCAGTCACAGGCCATTGCATTTCTTTGGGATCTGACTCTCATTTTTTCTCCCATTTGAATATTATTTTTTCTTTGATATAGGCACAAGTCACAGTTACATTTGAAATTCAATCTTCTGTTTGTAAGGGTTTGTTTTCTTTTTGCATTGTTTTTGCATCTTTGATTTCCTTTCTGATTTTTGTTAGGTGCCGTTGAGTTCATTCTGACTCCTAGCAACTGTATGCATAGCAGAACAAAATGTTGCCTGGTCCTGGGCAGTGTTTTATTCTAACAATTGTGCTTGTGTTTGAGTCCATTGTTCTTGGGATCCATTCATCTCATTGCAGGTCTTCCTCTTTTTTATTGACACTCTACTTTTCGAAGCCTGAAGTCCTTTCTCGGGGACTGGTCCCTCCTGACAACATGTCCAATGTATGAAAGACAAAGTCTCTCCATCCTTGCTTCTAGGAGTATTCTGGTTGTACTTCTTCAAGACAGATTTGTTTATTCTTCTGGCAGTCCATAGTAGTTTCAATATTCTTCACCAATACCATAATTAAGATACAGTGATTCTTCTATAGTCTTCCTTATATATAGTATAATTTTCACTTGCTTATGAGGTGATTAAAAATACCATGGCTTTCTGGTGGACAAAGTTAATTATGTATTTTTTGAGGGTTGGCAGCCTGATTTCTGGTAGTGCCGTGGTTACGAGTGCTTATTTGGTCTATTAGCTTTTCATCTTCTTCTTCCTGTTGGCCATCTTGTGACCTTTCCTTTTCACTAACATAATTGTCGAGTCCTGGTGTGACTCTATGCTAGACTGGTAATCACAAGGTCAACAGTTCAAACCTACCAGCTACTTTCAGAAACTCTGCACAGGGCTGCTATGAGTCGGAATCAACTTGACAACACATGACAACAAACAACAACAACAACAACAACATATCTGTCAGTAGTTACCCAAGGATGAAACAGGATAACGAACTCCAACAGATAACATTTGGTGACTTTTTAGAAAATTTGATGAAAGGTTGGTTGGGGAAGGGTTTAAAAAACTCACAGCTATAAATAAGAACTTTACAAGTAGAATTGATTTCTTTGGAAATGCCAGCTTTCCTGGTTCAGATGTGGAGGAAAGGCTAATGGGACTCTGAGGACAATCTCAGTTTGGGGTATATCTATTTTTTGGAAGTAACAAAACGATTCCATGCCCACTGATTATCCTCTGAAGTTTTAGCAAGCTGTAAGAAAAAGTTTTCTTCTAAGAAGAGGGGCCTAATGGAAACTTCTAGATTACTCTTTCATGGAATAACTTGCTTTTTAACTTCCACTCCACTGACAGATAGAGGGAGTTTGTGTGGCCTTTAAGTCTATGGATTTGTGTTCTAGTTCTTCCTTTGTCATTAACTAGCTATGTGTTAACAGAAACAATGTAATTAATAAAAATAATGCTTTGAGTCATTATGTTATTTTATATATAAAGCATTTAACTATAATCGGGCTGCGAACCTTAAGGTCAGCGGTTCGAAACT
>NW_006408575.1:17784443-17798167 GCF_000296735.1 Chrysochloris asiatica
ATAGGAATCTTAGTGTGGCACTGTAGAATAAACACTGGACTGCAAGGTTGGTTTGAACCACAATGTTGGTGACTCAAACTCACCAGCTGCTCCTGGGAAACCCTATGTAGGGTTGCTGTGAATCTGAACTAACGTGATGGCACTTAACAATCACAGATATTTAAGTGGAGTTCTTGGGTGGTACACACTGTTAACATTTTCAGTCGCTTATCAAAAGGCTGGAGGTTCTAGTTAACTTAGGGGCACCTTGAAAAACAGGCTGGGGATCTACTTCCAAAAAAGTCAGTTGTTAAAAACCCCATAGAACATGGTTCTTCTCTGCCATGAGTAAGAGTCGACTGGATGGCCACAGGTTTTTCTTTTGAGATGGGAAACAGAGTATCAGAGAGATGATGTGATTTTCCCAAAGTTACATGGCTGATAACAGATAGAAATCTAACTCTGTAGTTTTTATTCTTAACCAACTGTAATAGACTGTCTCCCCATACTCAATTACCTGGTCATCAAAAGGCAAAACTCCTGAGTGTTCTGACACTCTTCTCTTATATGAGAGGGATTAAATAAGAGCGTGAAAGGGAAAATGTTTTGGAAACTATAAAGTGGAAGAGACATACAAGCAATGATTAAGATGGCTAGGCTAAAAGAGAGAGAGAATGAAGACTCTCTGAAGCGAGAATTAGAGATTGACCTTCAGCAAAAGGGCACCCATCGCTGTGTTGACAGCCTGAGATGGGACCCTGGGTCCCTTCCTTCACAGCTGTCTGAATAACAGAGGCAGGGGACAGACGCCAGACCTGGGCATCCAGGCATGAGGGGCAAGGCCTTCTTTGCCAGCTTTCTTTGGGCAGATTCATTCAGAGCTTGACCTTTTGAATGTAAAGTACTTGTCAGATTGCCAAGTGCCAACCAGTCATGGAATGGATTCAGCCAGGAGAGAGAGACTTTGTGCTGGTCCAGGGATGCTCTCTCTGGCTGGTTTCACAAACTGTGTCCACAGCAGGGTCTCTCCAGGACAGAAATGGCTTCCAGCAAGTTCAGGTGATCACTTGGAAACCACAATCTCTCCACTGTTTGGTGTTTCTCAATGTTTTAGAAACCATGCCTCTGTTCTATAAAATGTGAAGCTGTCTGCAATTTTGCTTTATTAAAAATAGTTACACATTTTTCATTTTCTAACTATAAAATGATGTTGTTTATTTGAGTAAGTGTTTTCAAATGATACCCCCTTTCTCACCCTCCTCCTCCAATTCTGGTAAGTCTCTAGTAGGGTTGGGGGAAAGGAATGCTCAGTCTCTCGAGACTCATAGATATAAATAGTGTGTTTATAGGAATGTCTCAGTTGAACCACACATCTCAGATTTGGACAAGAGAGCTCTGTGAAAAGCAAAATCGTGGCTTGTTCTATAAACTTGCTATTGGAGGAAAAGTTTTCCTTTAGGAATTAAACCACAGAGGACTAATATGGGAAGTTTGTGATTTTAAGTTAAGTTTACAGCCACTGCCTACCTTGAATATGAATCCTCATCATGATTGTTTAAATATGTACAATTAGCCCTCTCATCCCCAGCGGCACTCTCCTTAGCCTAGTGACTTTGTTTTCCTTTCCAGCAAGAGATGGAACTGATTTCTCCACCATTTGCATGTGGGTTTAGCCATGTGTCCTGCTTTGATTAAGGGAACCTTAAGGAATGTGATACAAGCAGACGCTAGAATACTACTGCTTGTGAGTTAAGTTTGCCCTTGTTTGCTCTGGGAACACTTTTCCGCCATATGAAGAAACCCAGACCAGCTTATTGCTGTTGGTAGGTGCTGTCAAGTCGGTTTCTACTCACAACAGCCCCATGCACAACAGAGCAAAACACGACTTGGTTCTGTGCCCTCCTCACAATTGTTGCTATGTGTGAGCCCATTGTTGTAGCCACTGTGTCAATCCATCTCATTGACAATAGTCCTAGTTTTTGCTGACCCTCTTTATCAAGCTTGATATTCTCCAGGAACTGGTCTCCCTGATAATATATCAAATATACCTGAGACCTGGTCTCACCATCCTGGCTTCTAAGGAGTGTTCTGGCTGTACTTCTTCCAAAACAGATTGGTTTATTCTTTTGACAGTCCATGGTACTTTCAATACTTCTCACCAACACCATAACTCAAATGCATTGATTCTTCTCCTGTTCTCCTTATCCATTGTCAAACTTTCACACACGTGTGAGGCAATTGAAAATACCACACGACTTGGTCAGTGTACCTTAACCTTCAAAGTGACATCTTTGCTCTTTAATACTTTAAAGAGGACTTTTGTGGTAGATTTGCTTAATGCAATATGTCATTAGATATCTTGACTGCTGATCCATGACCACTGATTGTGGTTCCAAGCACAAGGAAGTCTTTGACAACTTTAATTTTTTTCTGTATTTATCATGATGTTGTTTATTGCTCCAACGGTGAGGATTTTTGTTTTCCTTATGCTGAGGTATAACCCAGAAAATCACAAACCTATGGAAAACGAAAAACCACATGGAGCAAAGAGTAGCTGGCCCAAATGAGATCCCTACACCAACCATTCTGCCAACTACCAAGCATGTGGATGAAGCCATCTTAAGCCCTCAGTCCTGGTGTGGCTCTGTGGGTTAATGCACTGGACTGCAAAGTCGGTTTGAACTACAAGGTTGGTGGTTCAAGCTCACCAGCTGCTTCCTGGAAACCCTATACAGGATTGCTATGGGTTGGAACTGACTTGAAGGAACTTAACAACAACAACAACAACAACAACGACAACTACACTAAGCTGCCAGCTGACAGTAGGGATTTGCCAAGTCAGCACAGACCAAAAGAGTTGCACAGCAGGTCTGTATGGAAACATGAAAAATAATATGTGCTTGCTACGTTGTCACCAATTTATAGGGTATTTTATAAGGCAAAAGACTTACTGATACAATAACAATTTTTAAAGTTTAATTTGTAATCCTTAGTCAATTACAAGGATTGGTACACTAAGACCACGGGGTTGGTCACTTATTGTTGTAAAGAAAGTTTTACTTATACCCATTTATTATGTATTTGCTATAGCTCATTTTGATCAAGAATAGCTGAATCGAGTAGTTACATCAGAGGTCATACAGTTTGCAAAGCCTAAAATATATACGATTTGACCAAAATATTTGCTCACTCTGAGCATTAGTTGTACTTTTCTTACTGCTGTGTAGAAGTTCTTCATTTAATCTTCATCTTGAATTCTTTCTTGGTTGCAATACACTGAGAATATTTGCTTCAAGTTTATAATTTGATATCTCACTCACTTTAAGATTTCTTGTGATGAATAAAATGTTCTTAATTTTAATACAGTCAAATTGATGAATCTCTCTCTTATTTTCAGAGTCAGTGCTTTTAATGTCTAGTTTAAGAAATCATTTCCTATCCCAAGGTAGAAAATATTCACGTACATTTTCTTTTTTGAATGTGTTCTTGTTTTAGATCAAAGCTTAAATAGCAAATTCCCATTTAACAATTTTTGTAAAATATATTCTGTGAAATTGGTTATGAATTTTGCAATGTGTTGGCATTCTTATTATTTCTATTTGTTATATTTATCATGATCTAGTGTCCCTGCTGGAGTCCTGGTGTGGCGCTGTAGGCTAATGTGTCAGACTGCAAAGTCATTTGAATTGCAAGGTCGGTGGTTCAAGCTCACCAGCTGTTCCTTTGAAGCCCTATACAGGGTCACTATGGGTCAGAATTGACTCAACGACACTTAATAACAACAACAAAGTGTCCCTGCACCTCCTTGTCATTTTATCTTTGTTTTGGGTGAACGTTGATGTTTAGTTTTGAATAGTTGATTGCTTAAGGGAGTCCATTCCTCATGGGTAATGGTGTTTATTTTATAAGTCAAACTATTATTTAGTTGGCAGGATACCTCCAGGAGTGGCTTCAGTTCCCAGTTAACAAGGTCTCTTAGGGTAATAATCTTGGGGTGGGCATGGTTCCTCTATTCACTGTCAGTCCAGTAAGTCTGGTCTTTTTATTTATTTGTCTTTTAGGAATTTGAATTTTGTTTTACATTTTCTCCTAATTCTATCTTAGACCTTCTATTATGTTCACTTACATTTCTATTTAAAAATGAAAAGTTTTATGTTTTGGGGATTTATATTCTTAAAATGCCTACAGATGATTTTAAGTATAATGTGAGGAAGGGATTCAACTTTTTCTTTTTCTATATGGTTTGCATTTTCCCCAATGAAAAATTACTGCTTTCTCCACTAATTTTATCTGCCATCTCTGTCATTTATCAACATTACATAAGTGTGTGGGTTTGTTTTTTAGCTCTCTATTCTATCATACCTTATTCTGTTCTACTCAGTTACTATTGTTAGCTGCAGTAGAGCGGGTCCCAGAATCATGGTGAATTTATGCACAAGAAAATGAAATGTTGCCAGATTTTGTGCAAACCTCATTATTGATTGTGGATCCAGAGGGTTTTCATTGGCTGATTTTCAGAAGCAGATCATTTGCCAGGCTTTTCTTCCTAGTTTATTGTAGTCTGAAAGCTTTGCAGAAACTTGTTTGGTATAACAGCAACATACAAGCATCCACTGAGAGATGAGTGATGGTTGCTCATGAGATGCATTGCCTAGGAATCAAATCTGGGTCTCCTGTATGGCAAATGAACTCCCAATGCCCATTCTACTGTCCATTCATCTAACCTTGTGTCAATAGGACTGCCTTAATGATTAAAGGTTTATAACATACCCTTATAGTTTGTGGGGCAAATTCCCATGCCTTGCTTGGATCCTTCAGAGGATCCAAGCCACTCGTGAGCCTCTTTCATATGCATTTTAGAATAATTTTATTAAATTCCATGTCAAATCCTATGGGATTTCTAATAGAATTTCACTCTCTCTGTAGTTAACTTTGATAGGTGTATGGTGGTGGTGGTGAGGAGTCAACAATACAGGTGAGGTATAAACATCATAGAGTGATCAATCGATCAAGATCACAAGGGTATCATTTACCTAAGGACAAAGTTCAGAAGTGTTGGAAAGGAAGGAGGAATAGAGACAAGAATCACAGGTAGGAAGTAGGACAAGTTATGTTACATTGAGGGAATTGCAATTACTGAAATGAAATGAAGTATATGATTTGTTGAATGTAAAACTGATGTTCTGCTCTTTAAACCTTCAATCAATTCACCATAAAAAGTTGAAAAATATAATAGCACACAGCATAATTGGGGCTCAGTAAACATTTGTTGAGTGGGGACTTCGGTGATTCAGTGGTAGCATCCTCTCCTTCCATGCAGGGAAATGAAGATTTCCACAATGTTAACACTTTCTGTCTACGAGTGTAGTATTCATTGTTGTGCAAGCAAGTTAGTTCTGAGTCATAGTAATTAGGTCTACAACAGAATGGAGTACTGTCCAGTCCTTTTGTCAACCTCATAATCATTGTTCTGTTTGAGTCCATTGCTGTAGCCATTGCGGCATTCCATTTCCTTGACTATCTTCCTCTTTATCGGTGACCGTCCACTTTTCTAAGCATGATGTCCTCTTCTCGATACTGGTTCTTCCTGATAACATGTCCAAAGCACATAAAACTAAGTCTCATCGTCTTTGCTTCTAAGGAGAAATCTGGTTGTACTTCTTCCAAGACAGATTTATTCATTTATTCTTTGCTAACACCATAATTAAGAGGCATCAGTCCTTCTTTGGTCTTCCTTATTCATTGTCCACTTTTCCTATGCAAAGTATCATGATTTGAGTGAGGTACAACTTAGTCCTCAAAGTGACATCTTTGCTTTTAATACTTTAAAGAGGTCTTTTGCAGCAGATTTGCCAATGTAATATGTTGTTTGATTTCTTTAACTGCTGTGTCCATGGGCATTGATTGACATTTAGTTATTCCAGGATAGTATATGGTTAAGGACTCATGGTATGGAAGGAAAAAGTCCAAGCTGCTGAAGGCACTGGTGATAAACAAATCTAGGAATTGACAGAATGCCAGTTGAGATATTTCAACAAACAGATACAATGCTAGAAGTGCTCATTTGTCTATGCCAAGAAATTTGGAAGACAGCTACCTAGCCAACCAATTGAAAGAGATCCACATTCATACCCAATCCACAGAAAGGTGATTAAACAGAGTATGAAAATTATCAACTAATATCATTAATATCACACAGAAGTAAAATTATGATAAAGATAATTGTAGCACTACATCGACATGGAACTGACAGAAAATTCAAGCCTGATTCAGAACAAGGGATATCATTGCTGGTGTCCGATGGATCTTGGCTAAAAGCAGAGACTACCAGAAAGAAGTTTACTCAGACTTTATTGACTATGCAAAAACATTTGATTGTGTTGATCATAGCAAATTATGGAGAACATTGTGAAAAATAAGAATTCCAGGATACTTAATTGTGCTCATGCAGAACCTGGGCATAGACCTACAGGCAGTCATTTGAACAGAATAAGGGGATACGGTGTGGTTTAAAATCAGGAAATGTGTGCATCTGGATTACAGCTTTCATCATATTTATTCAATTTTTATTGTTGTTAATAAGTGTGGTCGAGTCTATTTCAATTCAGCAACCCTGTATAGGGTTTCTGAGACTTTAAATCTTTTGTGGAAACAGAAAAGAAAGCCTCATCTTTGTCCTGTGGAGCAGCTGGTGGAATTGAATCACCAACCTGTGGTGTAGCCTTATCCTATGGAGCCACTTGTTGTTGTGAAGTGCTGTCGAGTCGGTTCCGACCCATAGCGACCCTGTATAGGGTTTCTGAAAAGCTGCTGGTGAGCTTGAACCGCCGACCTTGCAGTTGAAAGTCTGGTGTGTTAACCCACAGCACTACACCAAGACTCCCTTAAATCTGTATACTGGAAAAATAATTTAAAAAGTTGAGCTACAAGAAGAAGATGCATTGGGATTGGAGAAAGATTCATTAACAACATACAATATACAAATGATGTATGGTATTCTGAATTTTATTTTCTAGTTGTCATGAGTATATAGAAATGCATCTAAAAGTATGAATCTTATAGCCAATCTTCCTGATAAACTTTCCTACTATTTCTAATAATCTATCTGTATGTTCTTTTGAGTTTTCCTTTTAAGGAATCATATAAAACTCATTGCTGTTGAGTGAATTCCGACTCATAGCGAGCCTATAGGACAGAGTAGAACAGACCCATAGTGTTTCCAAGATGGTAAATAGAGAAGCAGACTGCTAGATTTCTCTCTCACGGAGTGGCTGATCAGGTTGAATTGCTGACCTGTCAGTAAGCAGGCCGAATGCTTAATTTTAACCACTGTGCCGCCAAGGTTCCTTAGTAATCATATCACTTGCAACAAAGAGATTTATTTTTATTTCCAACTTTTAAAACTCTAATTTCTTCTTTTCATTTTACTGTATTGGCTTCAGCATTTATAATCTGGATAGGATTAACATTAGTGTTGCATTTCAAGGAGCCCTGGTGGTACCATGGGCTAAGCATTGGTATACTAGCTACAAGGTTAGTGGTTCAAACCCACCAGCTGCTCTTTGGGAGATAGATGAGGCTATTTCTGTAAAGATTCACAGTCTCCTAAACCCTAAGGAGCAGTTCTACAATGTTCTATAGGGTTGCTATGAGTCTAGTATTTCTCTATTTAGAGTAATATTTGCTCTAGATTATTTGTAGACACTTCTAGATTATTTAGAACTTCTGTGTCTTTTTGACAAAGCCCCCTTATTATTTGAGCCTTTCCTTTCTTTCTGGCACAAAGATTTTCCAGGTTTAGCTTGTATTTCTTTACCCCTGGAGTCAGACATTTCTCCAAAGAGCCTTTGTATTTTTTTAGTGGATAATGATATATAGAAATCAAGATCTATAGAGACTCTATAAAGAAACTATAACTTCAGTCCCATCCTAGAATGCTAATTCTTCAATATCATTATCGAACCAGTAAAATGCTAACATTTTAATTGTCTCATACATTTAATTTTTTTTGCCTTAATGTTACATGGCAGTCAACTTGGCTAGGTTATGGTTCTCAGTGGTTTGGGAGACACTATATAAGCACTTTTCATTTTGTGATTGGCTGAGAGCAGTCAAGCAGTTGAAAGGGAGTTTCCTTGGGAACCTATAGCATACAAAAAGATGTTCCAGCAAAGTTCGCTCTCTTTTTTTGACCCTAAACTTTTCTTATTGCCTAACCTCTGGTTCTTGGGGTATAAGCCTACAGATGTCTGTGGACTGCTGCCTGACCTGCAGATTTTGGGTTTGTCAAACCCTACAACTGTGGGAGCTAGCAGAGGCCTCTAGCCTGTTGTCTGACCTATGCATTTCGGGTTCATCAGTCCCTGTAGCCCTGTAAGCCACCAGGGATTTTCAGCCTTTCACCTGACTCTCATGGATTTGGAAATTACCAGCCTTCACAGTTGTGTGAGCCATTTCCTTTAAGTAAATTTCTCTCTTTATATATTTCTATGCACCTCACTGGTTTCGTTCCCCTAGATAACCCAGACTAAGACACCTCTATCTCATGTTTTGTCGCTTGTAATTTCATTGAGAAGAATTCAAGTTATTTGTCTAGTTGTATTTTCTGCTGTTTAGATTTTGCTGATTGCATCCCTGTCATGTAGATGAATGTGTTCCTCTGCATTTCCTATAAATTGCTAGCTGGATCTTGAGGTTTGAGCAAATGTAGATAAGATCTTTTCTTGGTAAGACTCTTTCATGGATGGTGGTGTATTCGTTCATCAGGAGGCACATGATGTCTAGTGGTCTTTCTTTTTAGGTGATGTTAGCAGACTAACATGCTCATTTGTCTAGATCCATTAAATCAGGGAGAGTGGCAAAATTGTAACACACTAAATCCATCTTTCCATCTTCAATTATTAGTTGGAATACTCTATAAAAAGAAACCTCTCCTCTTCTATTGTCTGAAACTTCTAACACAATTATCTTGCAATTTGTTGGGATCTTTGTGTGTGTTTGTGTGTGTCACCTAATACATGATCATTTTATCTAAATTGTTTTTCATTTAGGGCTTCCAAGTGAAATTTCATTTTGTTTCTGCAGCAAAAAGGTGTTTTGAAAGGTTGGATCCTATTTGATAACACTTAACAACAACAACAAACTGAACTAAAAGAATAAATTGCTGGGAGAGCATATTTGATGTTAAAAATAGCATTTTGGATATTTGAGGTCCTGTGAGAGCTGAAAAGTACTAAGTAAAACCATGTACTGCACTAGTGCACACATCTATAGATCTTAGCCATCTTGTTTTATATGTGGGAAATTGGAGTTCATTCATTTGTTTGCTCATTTAACAAATGTTTGTTGTCATTAAATGCGGTAGAATCAGCCCTGACTTATGGTGACTCCCCGTACAATGGAATGCAAGCTGACCTGTCCTGTGCCAACCCCATGGTTGACTGGGGATCAAACTGTTGTAATCATAGGGTTGTCACTGGCTAATTCTTGGAAATAGGTCTCCAGACTTGTCTTTTTAGTCTGCTTTAACCTGGAAGCTCAGCTGAAATCTGAGCATCACAGCAACTTGAAGGCTCACTGACAGGTAAGTGATGGCATAAGGTGCATTGTGGGAACCCATCCAGATCTCTTCCATGGAAGGAGAGAATTCTCTACCTACTCACCAATGTTCCTACGCAACAAATGGTTACTGAGCCCTTCTTGTGCTCTGCATTATTATTATTATTTTTAAAAACTTTTTATTGTGAATTGAGTGGCGGTTTACAGTGCAGATCATCTATTTTACAGTCAACAAATTATATACTTTGTTTCATTTTACTGATTGCAATCCCCTTAATGTAACATTGCTTATCCCATTTCCTCCCTGTGAGCATTGTTTCCATTCCTCCTTCTTTCCCAACCCTTCTGAATTTTGTCCTTAGGTAAATGCTGCCCTTTTGATCTTGAATGGTTGACTATCCTATGGTGAGCACACCTCACTAGTGTTGTTTTCCCACCTATACACCTATCTACTGCTTGCTGAAAATTGAGCCATGAGGGTGAGGTCAGTTTCAGACCTAAAGGGTGACCAAAGGTCCCTCAAGTCTTTTTTTGACCAGTAAGTCTGATCTTTTTTATAATTTTGAGTTTTGTTCCACATGTTCTCCCTCTCTATCCAGGACCTTCTAATGCAATTCCTTTCAGAGCATTTAGTAGTGGTAGCTAGGTACCATCTAGTTCTTCTGGTCTCAGGATCATGGAGACTGATGTTCACATGTTCCATTGGTCCATTGGACTAACTGTTTCCAAGCATCTTCAGTTTTCATCACTCTTCTTTCCTCCATACAAGGAGAGATCAATAGCTGCACTTTAGGTGGTCATTCATGAGCTTTTAGGATCCCTGTTTGTACTTACCAATGTAGGATGCAGAAAATGATCTATGTCCTGAATCCCCAGGCCCAGATTCATTCCCTCAAGGAATTTGTTAATGTCTAAGAAGTTTTCATATTTTTTGCCTCCTGTGTGGTGCTGTGGGTTAATGTGCCAGACTGTAAAGCCATTTGAACTACAAGGTTGACGGTTAAAGCTCACCAGCTGCTCCTCAGAAAACCTACACAGGGTCGTTGTGAGTCAGAATCGACTCGACAGCACTTAAAAACAATAACGTTCCACCATATTCATGGCTGTTTGTAGCAAAGGTAAATATCTACAAGATTCTCCAAACCCTTAGATCGTCAGGAGAATCTTGTGTTATCCTTGTATGCCCTTGAGTTGGTTCTGATGCATACTGACTATATGACAGAGTACAACTGCCAAAAGATTTCCTAGGCTATAATCTCTTAGAGGAGTCCTGAAGTGGTGCTGTGGGTTAATGCACTGGACTGCAAGGTCAGTTTTGGGGAAGCAAAACACAATAAGTAGTCAACAAAACAATAGGTAAGATGACTTGCTCAAGTGATAAGTGATAAGGAAGGAAGTAAATTGGATGGTGTGCTAATGAGATGCAGATGCTACTTTAGATGACGTTGTGGTTATGTTATTGTTGTTAGGTGCTGCCAAGTTGGCTCTGACTCATATTCACCCTTTGCACAACTGAGCGAAACTCTGCCCTGTCCTGCGCCATCCTCACAATTTTTGTTACTCTTGAGCCCTTTCAGTGCTGCCGCCACTGTGCCATCATTCATTTTGTTGGGAGTCTTTCTCTTTTTCACTGACCCTCCACTTTATCAAGCATAAAGTCCTTCTCCAGGGACTGGTTCCTCTTGATAATATGTCTGAAGCATGAAAGACGCTGTCTCACCACTCTTGTTTCTAAGGAACATTCTGGCTATACTTCTTCCAACACAGATTTGTTTGTTCTTCTGGCCGTCCATGGTGTATTGATGTTTAAGCTGAAATCTACCTGAGAGGAAGCAGACCACTATTTAAAGATCTAGGAAAGCGCATCTAGGCAGAGGGTACAACAAGTACAAAGACTTTGAGGTGGGAATGAGTTTGGCACGTTCCAGGAAGAGAAAGGAGATCAGTGTGGTTGATGCTTAGTGATCGGGTAGGAGAGCGGTGGGAGGTGAGTCTAGAGAGGCAGATGGGAATTCGTTCTTTTGGTCTTGCACTGATACATTTTGTATATCACTTTGTATGATTTGGGGGGCTCTGGGAGCTGTGTTCATCCAAAAGAACTCGTGCAGTTGCTGAACGTTGTTGCGTTTGTTACTGTGACTCATAATGGCTCTGTATTGAATTTCCAAAGAGCTTCTGGTGGGTTTCAATCACCAACCTTGTAGTTAGCAGTGCAGTGCTTATCCTTCAGCACCATACCAGGACTCCACAACTGTAGGATACAGTGTATTAAATATCACTTCCCTTCATCCTGCTGACTCTGAACTCTAGGCCTATCCTTTTAGGAAGCGAATTCTGGGGGGAAACATGGTCTCTTCTGGGTTTTGATTCTAGTGGCTGTAGTTCCCAGTGGTCTAGATAACAGCTACTCATTTGAAATTCTTTGAAGAGTCAGCCCCTCTGTGATTCTTGCTTTCTGCTCTGCCCTGACCTCTGGTGGAAGTGGCCTGTTAAGACATAGACCAAGCTAGAATCTGGAAACCTTGGCCTTATTCCTGTCAGTACGCCAGTAACCCCCAATTTGTTTTGGCATTATCAAGACCTTAAGTTCCTCATTTCCTCCTTAGATTTCCAGGATATAATAAGGGTAGAACTTCATATACTATGCCATGGATGACTTCTTTATAAGAATCATTCCTTAGAATTTGGATGGAATGGACCCTCCCCTCCCCTCTCATAGGTCCTAACCTAACCAATTAGAACATTCCATCACTTTAGCATCAGAGATTGGTTCTGAAAGAGAGAATGATCCAAACTGGTTCAATTGCATCTAAGTATTGGCATTTGGACACTGGAAAAGAAGGACTCTCTCTCTCTGGGATCTAGAGTTAAAAGCTCTTGTATGCCTGGACTGCCAGTGGCCATCTCTTTGTCCAGGTGGAGAAAGACTGTGTGAGAATTTAATCAACACTGAGGAGGAAGGTGGGGGCTGGGGATACAAAATGAGCTATTATTTAAGCTCCTGCTTCTAGTTGTGCCTGGAGTGAGCCAATACTGCCCCTTTTTTTCTTAAGCTGGTTTTAGTTAGATTTCTGTTGCTTACAACTGGAAATCGAATTAATACAATACACAATCAGTGCTAGCCATTGTTATTATTAGTAGTATTTGTTGATAGAAAGTAAGTTTGAAATAGACACATTGTGGTACTCTCCTTTTGATACCACAGTGATTAGTGTGACTATTTAAAAATGTTGATTGCTCGCTCTCCGTGAGGGTAAGGACTCTATTTATTTTGCTCATCACTCTATCCTTCAGCTCACTATCTGACTAATAGTAAGTTCTCAGTAAATATTTATGAAGTGGATAAATCGGTATGTGGTAATGTTTACTGATGTGAGGATGCAAAATCATGATGATCTCATTCTGGAGTCCTGGTGTGGTGCTGTTGGATAAACACTGGACTGCTAACCATAAGGTTGGTAGTTCAAAACCACCAGCTAATCCTTGGAAACCCTATACAGGATATCTGAGTCGGAACGGACTCAAAGGCACTTAACTACAACAATTCTGTTGTAATGAGTCCTGAGGGTGCTGTAGGATCAGCATGGATTGCTAACTACAAGGTCAGCAGTTCAACCCCACCAGCCATGACTTGGGAGAGAGAAGAGGCTTTCTACTCCCACAAAGGTTTACAGCCTCAGAAGTCCTATATAGTGTCACTATGAGTTGGAACTGACTCAATACATTCCTGAGTATTCATGCTAAAGAGATTAGTCACAAAGTGGGATGATACTTGCAAGTTAATTCTGCAAGCCTCATCCCAGAAAAACACATTAAATGATAACACTCTGTGTGTGTGTGTGTGTGCATGACAGAGAGAGAGAAGATAAATATGGCAAAATGTTGACCATTGTAAATTAAATGGCAGGTACACAGATGGTCTCTGTACTATTCTTTCAACAGTTGCATATCTGGAAATCATGAAAATTAAAAGTTAGGAAAAGGAAAAAAAAAAAAGATTTTCATGACAGGGTCATCCATGGTAGACAGGTTTCAGATGAGCTTTCAGACAAAGACTGACTAGGAAGAAAGAGTGACAAACTACTTCTGAACATTTAGTCACTGAAAACCTTATGAATAGCAGAGAAACACTGTCAGATATAATGCCAGAAAACGAGCCCCTCAGGTTGGAAGGCACTCAAAATGTG
>NW_006408575.1:17800032-17800896 GCF_000296735.1 Chrysochloris asiatica
AAACAATGAAACTACGAACTAAGCCCTACAACACTCAATAGACTCCTGTGAACACAGATGGAGACCTGGTTGGCCAGCAGTGTGCCAAGTCCAGGGGACTCTTGGACCCAGAGACAGCGACATGGCCACAGAGGACTAGAGTGAAGAGTGAAGCATCCAGCTGATAAGAAGAGAGGGCACATACATAAGTACACCCACACTTGCAGATAATACCCACTTGACCTAGCCACAACAGCTGGATGACCAGAGCTCAAACAGAAGAAGAAAGAAGAGGGAAAGAAAAAAAAGAAGAATCTGACACCATTTGATGAAATTGACACACACCTATGGAAGCAATAGCTCAAAAGAGTGAACAAATCTTCACAGCGAGGACCATTCCCACCTCCACTGCACATGGAGAGGACAGGGATGGACAACTTGGACACTGGCTACCTAGAATGAGTGGGCTACAGAGGCAAGAAATGACTGGCTTACAAGCTATCAAGAGGGGACCTAAATTCAGAGGGCGTGGAGCAAGGTGGAATCTCCACTGAGTGGTAGCCATTCTGCCTAGTCAGGGCTGATAAAAGGAGATGCAGATAGGTCCCTTGTGATACAATAACAAATAATTGTTATCAGGACTGATTTTAAGGGCTGGAAATGTAAAGGTGGACATTTTGGGGAAAAGGAAGGGGAGGGATTAACCTTATAGTCTAGGAACAGAGGTCCCTGGGACCATTGAAGGCAAAGAGCAGAGAACAGAACCCTACCCAGAGAAGCACTGATGCCAGGGATGGAGGCAGAGACGATGACATGGAGAGATGGAGTGGCTGGAAACTTTGGACCTGGAGAGAGAGAGGGGCTGTGTGTGGACGACAGGGGGCA
>NW_006408575.1:17802566-17824803 GCF_000296735.1 Chrysochloris asiatica
GGCAGTGTTTTGTTCTGCTGTGCATAAAGTCGCTATGGGTCGGTACCAACTCAATGGCACCTAACAACAACAATAACAACAACATGTTTACCCTACCCTGAAGAAACTTCTAATCCCCAAATATAGGACGATTGATTATATCAGAGAAAGACCATTTGCATTACAAAAGAATCCCCCGCCAAGAAAAACCTGTCCTTGGGAATTAATTGATCCAATGAAGGTACAGAAATCAGTTGTAGTGAAAAGTGGATGTAGCTCAAGAAAGCAAATATTTTCTTTCTTTCTTTTATTTGCTAAGAAAATATAAAATGTTATATATTTTTTCTGATTCTGAAGACATTATTTTAAAAGTTTCAGATAATAAGGAAAGAGGTAAAGGAGATAGTTAAAGTGACCCATGATGTTACTTGTTGTTGTTGTTGGTAGGTGCCGTTGAGTCGGTACCAATTCTATGCACAACAGAATGAAACACGGCCTGGCCTTGGGCCAATCTCACAACTGTTGCCACACTTGAGCCGACTGATGCTGTCATACTCCCTAAGAATAATAGTAAAACAGTACCAGGCATGTATGTTATCAGAAGTGGTCAGTCCTTAGAAAAGGACATCATGCTTGGTAAAAGGGGCATCAAAAAGAGGAAGAGCTTCAATGAAATGAACTAACACAGTGATTGCAACAATGGGCTAAAACTTAGCACTGATTGTGAGGATGACACAGACAGTGTTTTGTTCACAGTTACCTAGGGTCTGAATGAGTCAGAACCAACTCAATGACACCCAGCAACAACAACCCTAGGAGGCAATTTCTCCTGTTTTTCACATTTTACAGATTGGGAAGTTGAGGTACAGAGTGGTTAAGTAAATCTGCCAATATCAAATCCAGCTCTGCCTGAGAAAGAAAAGAATTTGAATATGAACTCTGATTCTACAGCCTCTGTTCTTTCTTCAACATGGCCCAGTAACTGTAAAACCTGTGGGCATTATCCTTTCAGACATATCTGTGTATTCATATTCACACACAAATACAACACATGTCCCTGCACACATAGGTACCCTAAATACATGATCACATGTGTACATATAAACATACACATGAGCATGCACATATTTTATAAAACATTTTACTCATGGTGCTTTATGGCTCACTTTTCAAAATAGTATTCATAATTGATATTAAAAAAAATTTAATCTCATTTCCTTTCCTCTTTCTCTCTTGTTCTTCCTGAGTGTGTGTATATATATGTGTGTGTGTATACATATGATCGTTAATATTTGGACCATCTATACAGCCTGCATGCTTCAGCCCCTTTATTTCATATTTCAGTGTGTATTTCCTAAGGTCAAAGAATATTCTCTTACCTAGCAATGGTATGGAGTCCTGGTGTGGCCCTGTGGAATAATGTGCTGACCAGCAAGGTTGGCAGTTCAAACTCACCAGCAGCTCCTTGGAAACACTATACGGGGTTGCTATGAGTTGGAACCAACTTAGGAGCACTTAACAACAACAGCCACAGTATAGTTATTAAATGCTGCAAAGTTAATTGACATAATGCATTTATCTACAGTTCATGTTCTATTTTGTTAACTGTCTTTATAATATTCTTACCAGCATTTCTTTTTTTACCAGTAGTACAGAATCTAATCCAGAACCATGCATAGCATTTAGTTGTCTTTTCTCCAGTCTTTGGTATGGAACTGGTTTTTAGCCTTTTATTGTTTTTCATGACATTGACATTTTTGAAGAAAATGGCCATTTATTTTATTGATCATTTCTCATTTTGGGTTTAGGTAAAGTTTTTTTTTTTTTTTTTTTTTGGCATCATCAGTGCCAGCACATTACCATTATTACCATCACCATCATCATCATCAGCAGCAGCAGTACCTCCGCCTTCATCATTTATTGTTATTAGGTGCTACCAAGTCATTTCCAAGTCATAGTGACCCTACGAACAACAGAAGAAAAACACTGCTCAATTCTGCCCCATCCTTACAATCTCCGCCATGCTTACACTGATTGATTCTGCCCCATCCTTACAATCTCTGCCATGTTTACACTGATCAATTCTGCCCCATCCTTATAATCTCCGCCATGCTTACACTGATCGATTCTGCCCCATCCTTACAATCTCTGCCATGTTTTAGCCCGTTTTTACAGCCATTGTGCTAATCTATCTAGTTAAGAGTCTTCCTATTTCACCCTGGCCCTCTACTTTACTAAGCAAGATGTCCTTCTCCCCATACCACCCTGATACCTGTTATTTATTTAAGGCTTTTATATGACAGGCACTGTGTTAAATGCTTTACTTTATTTAGTTGCTGCAACAACCCTGTGAATAAGTTTAAGCAACTTGGCAAAGGCTGAGTGGAGCTTCTAACCTGGCTGACTGATTCCCTCCCCATCCTCCATTCTTAATCATGTATCATTGTTGTTTATATAATTCTTCAGTTTTGTATATTTTAGTTAGTTCTCATCCTTAACCTCTTATAAACAATGCTGCAAGGAATATCCCAGGATATACATCCTTCTGTGTCTCAATCAACACTCAATGGAAGCAGCTGTCAAGAAATCAGATGATGTATTGCATTAGGCAAATCTGCTTCACAAGACCTCTTTGGTGTTCAAGAGCAAAGATATTAATTTGAAGACTGAGGTTCATCTGACCCAAGCCAAGGTATTTTCAGTAACCTCATATGCATGCGAAAGGTGGACAGTGAATAAAGAAGACTGGAGAAGAATCGATGAATTTGAACTATGGTATTGGAGAAGAATACATAAAGTACCATGGATTATGAAAAAAACAAACAAATTTGTGTTAAACAAAATACAGCCAGAATGCTCCTTAGAAGCTAGGATGGCAAGGCTTTGTCTCTCATACTCCAGACATGGTATCAAGAGGGACTAGTCCCCGGAGAAGAACATTATGCTCTGTAAAGTGGAAGGTCAGTGAAAAGGAGGAAGACATAGTGGCAGCAATAATGGGCTCAAACATAACAATTGTGAAGATGGCGCAGTATCAGTAGTGTTTCATTCTGTTGTGCATAAGGTCTCTATGAGTTAGAACCAACTCCATGCAACTAACAACAACAAACAGCAATACATATGCAATAGCTCTTTCTACAAAGTCACACTATGTAGAATTGGAAGGAAATCACCTGGGACCATCTTTCTATTCTGGACAGAATCTTCTTTAACAGCTTACCAGAAGTGATTGCAATAGTGGTAGAAATTACACTCTTTTAGCACCTATCTTTGTGTCAAACAGTGAGTTATGCTTTTTTTCCTTTGTGATTGTGTTAATCTTTACAATAGCTTTGTAAGACAGGTATTGTCCCTCCATGTGCAGATGAGAATGAGCATCCTGTAACCTCCCAGACAGATGGATACAACTTCTGCTTGTGTTTTCCTACTAATGGGGAACTCTGCTTTGCAAAGCAGACTGATTCATTTATGGATGGCACTAACTGCATATTTCCTTCTGTAAGTAAGACTTCACAAAACATCAATATAGGACTTACTATAGAATTAACTAAATTTCTTTTCACATAATAGAGCTTTACATGCTTAAATAACAATGAAAATAGCTGCTACTTATTGAGTACCTCCAAGGGGCCAGGATTTGTTTTTTGTATGGTTCTTACGCGAATTTCTTCAATTATACACATCACCCCTGCTGAATGAGAACCATTCTTTTTCCATTTTATAAATGAGGTGACTGAGGCTTGTAGCTATGAATTTGTGAGACTAGGATCGTTGGGTCACACCTACATGTACTTGCCCGCTGGCTATAGAAACTGACCTCCCTCCAAAGGATCATTATAGAAAAGAGCAACTTAGAAATATATAAATTTTCTTTCAAAACATTTCAGAGTTCTCAAAGTTTCATGTAGTATGCATGTGGGTTGGAACTAGACTCTTTTAGGTTGGTATCTGTCAAACATTAATTACTACCAACAAACACATCAGTTAACATCTATTGAAGTTATGGAGATTTGCCATACAAAACAAAGGACAAATCTTGCTTTATGCTTGTTCACTTTAGAATCTATTCTACAGACCCTTCCCACTGACTTTTAGAGGTTTTGTAATTATCCCAAAGATTGGACATAGTTACATAGACAATTTCCTTTTGTTCCTCCTCTCTGAGGTTTTCAAACTTAAGTATATATATATATATATAAAAGGCTATTACATATAAAATTACATGTAGATTGTACTCTGTAGGTGGCACAAATGGCCATAGTGGAGTCATTAGGAATGTGGACTGCACAGGGTGATATTTTCAGAGGGGTGACACCAAAATGATTGTCTGTAAAATTTTGGTGTAGTGTAAAAACAGAAATTTATTATTATTTTAAAAATTCCTTGTAGTTAGTCATGGTGTGGCACTGTGGGTTAATGTGTCAGACTGCAAATCCAGTTGAACTCTAAATAAGGTCTATGGTTCAAGCTCACCAGTCATTCCTTGTAAACCCTATGCAGGGTTGCTATAGGTCAGAACTGACTTGCTGGCACTTAACAACAACAACAACAACAGCAACAACAGGCATCACAAAAATGTTTGCTTTGCAAGCCCTGTTTACATGTACCAGTATACCTACAAGGCTAAAACTCAGTGCTAATTTACATTTGAACCTACTGTGATTTGGTCAGAGCTGTCACTACGCAGTTCCAATGATGCTTTGAATCACGTGGTGTTGTGTGTAAGTGCCACAGGCACATGCTGTGGTTTATGTTGCGGCTAGTGTTTTTATACTTGCTGATTTTGTCAAATTTTCAGGTGCTTTAGCTACTGTATTGTAATTACAATTTGTGAAGCTATATGAATAGCTTTTCTGACGATGAAGTAGTGATTAAAAGAAAAGAAGGAGAAAAATAAAAAAGGCTTCTGCTCAGTTGCTAATCATGTTGTAGCAAATAATATTGCTAATAACTCAATGTGGAAAGATTTTACAAAACAATTATGTTGTTAGTATTCATGTAATCTAAAAATCTTACATTGAAACAATTTTAAACTATATTTATCACACCATATTTTATGAATAAAATTGATAACAGACATTACTAAGGATTCTGAATGGTATGGTATGAGAAGAATTCCATGGGGATAGTGTGTTGCACGATGAGCTACCACACTGGGTGATACCAACTCTAGTGACATCACTGCTACTAACCTAAATATCAGTGGTTCAAAAAAGGCCAATGAGGCAGCAGAAGAAAGGTCTGGTGATCTACTACCATAAAAATTACAGCTAAGAAAACCCTATGTTGTTGTTTCTTGCTATGTACCGGTCATTATCTTATAAACAAATGGTGTCCCTTAGCATTTGGAAAATATTGCCACTATTCTTCTAGGCTATTACCCATGGGTCAATTTATTATACTATGGTGGCTTGCCTGTTGCTATGATGCTGAAAGTTATTCCACTGGTGTTTCAAATACACCATGTATCACATGGTGGACACTTTTCAGTGGAGCTTTCAGACTAACACAGACTAGGAAGAAAGGTCTACTGATCTATTTCCAAAATGGACCACAACAGAGTGTTAATGATGTAGTGCTGGAAGATGAGCTCTCTAGGTTGGAAGACACTCAAAATATACAGTGTCTCAACAATGGTCTGGGGCATACATGCCAATGACTGTGCAGATGAAACAGGAGTAGGCAGCGTTTCATTCTGTTGTACAAGGGCCGCTATGCATCATGGTAGTGGTAGCAAGCCACAATACAATTCCAAAAAACTTTCATTATGGTGCTAATAGGCAATTTATTATCACACGATGAAGAGCATCAGAATAATGTCAGGTACAGTGCCAGAAGATGAGCCTCTCAGTTTGGAAGGCAATCAAAGTATGACTGGGGAAGAGCTGCCTCCTCAAAGTAGAGTTGACTGTGATGATGCGAATGGAGTAAAGCTGTTAGGACCTTCATGTGCTTATGGGGCACAACTCAAAATGAAGCGAAACAGCTGTAAACATCCATTAGTAATTGGAACATGGAATGCACAAGGTACGAATTTAGGAAAATTGGAGCTTTTCAGATATGAAATGGAATGTGTAGACATCAATATCCTAGGCATTAGTGAGCTGAAATGGACTGGTATTGGCCATTTTGAATCTGATAGTCACATGGATTACTATGTTGGGAATGACACATTATGGAGGAATGCTGTCACATTCCTCATCAAAAAGAATATATCAAGATTTGTCTAAAAGTACAATGCTGTCTGTTGTTGTTGTTAAGTACCATCGAGTAGGTACTGACTCACAGTGACCCTATGCACAACAGAACGAAACACTGCCTGGTCCTCAGCCAACCTCACAATTGTTGCCATGCTTGAGCCCATTGATGCTGCCACTTTGCTAATCCATCTCACTGGGGAGGGGGGTGTCTTCCTCTTTTTCTCTGACCCTCCACCTTACCAAACATGATATCCTTCTCCAGTGACTGGTCCCTCCTAACAATATGTCCAAAGTATGAGAGACAAAGTTTGGCCATCCTGGTCACCAAGGAGCACTCTGGCTGTACTTCTTCTAATACAGATCTGTTTGTTCTTTTGACAGCCCATGGTACTTTCAATATTCTCCTCCAACACCGCAACTCAAAAGCATCAATTCTTCTATGGTCTTCCTTATTCACTGTCCAGCTTTCGCATATGTATGAGGTTATTGAAAATACCATGGCTTGGGTCAGACGCACCTTAGTCCTCAGACTGACATCATTGCTCTTCAACACTTTAAAAATGTCTTGTGCAGCAGATTTGCCTAATGCAATATGTCGTTTGATTTCTTGACTGCTGCTTCCATGAGTGTTGATGGTTGACCCAAGAAGAATGTAGTCCTTGACAACTTCAATCTTTTCTCCATTGATACGAATGTTGTTTATTGTTCCAGTGATGAGGATTTTTGTTTTCTTTAATTGAGATGTGATGTGCAGATGATACAACCTTGCTTGCTGAAAGTGAAGAGGACTTAAAATACTTCCTGATGAAGATCAAAGCCTTCAGTATGGGTTACACCTCAATGTAAAGAAAAAAAAAAATCCTAACCACTAGACCAATAAACTACATCCACATTAATGGAGAAAAGATCGAAGTTGTCAAAGACTTTTTGCTCAAATCAACCATCTACACTCATGGAAGCAATAGTCAAGAAATTAAACAGCGTATTGCATTAGGCAAATCTGCTGCACAAGACCTCTTGAAAGTGTTGATGAGCAAAGATGTCAGTTTGAGGACTAAGGTGCACCTGACCCAAGCCATGGCATTTTTAATAACCTCACATGCATGCAAAATTTGGACAGTGATTAAGGAAGATGGTAGAAGAATTGATGCATTTGAACTATAATGTTGGAGGCGAATATTAAGCATTCCATTGACTGTCAAAAGAACAAACCAATATGTGTAGGAAGAAGTACAGCCAGAGTGCTCCCTGGAAGCCAGGATGGTCAGACTTCATCTCTCATACTTGGGATATATTATTAGGAGGGACCAGTCCCTGCATAAGGATATCATGTTTGGTAAAATGGAAGGTCAGAGAAAAAGAGGAAGACCCCCAATGAGATGTATTGGCACATTGTCAGCAGTGATGGACTCAAATATAGTGATGATTGTGAGGTTGGTACAGAACTGGGCAGTGTTTGGTTCTGTTGTTCATAGGGTCACTATGAGTCAGTACCAACTCTATGATACCTAACAACAATAACAACAAGGCAATTTATAAATGGAATGCTACCTACATATTCCTTGCCTTGTGTAGGTCCTTTTCTCCCCTGGACTGTGCTTCAATTCTTGGGCCATTTTCTTGTCTTTTTAAAAAAATGTCTTATTGTGAAATGGGTAAAGGTTTACAGAGCATGTCATCAGTTTTATATTCAACAATTCATATACACTAGGTTTTATTTCACTGATTGCAGTCTTTTCAAGGTAACATCACTTTTTCCACTTCCTCCCTGGGTTTCTTCTTTCCATTCCTTCTCCTTTCTTAATCCTTCTGCACTTTGTCCCTGGGTAAATGCTGTCCCTGGTAAATGGTTGATTATTCTAAGATGTGTGTACCTCACTAATGTTATTGTTTCCTTTGTTGTTTGATTGGAAATCAGTCACGGACAGAGGTGAGTTCAGTTCCAGACCTGAAGGGTGACTGAGGGCCATAGTCTCAGAAGTTCCGTTTAACTCCCTATCTAACCAGTAGACAGGTATCTTTTTATGATTTTGAGTTATGCTTTACATTTTTATCCCACTATCTAGTAACTTAATATATAATTCCTTTCAGAACAGTTGGTAATGATAGTTGGACACCATTTAATTCGGTCTCAGGATTGTAGAAACTCATGTTCACATTGTTCATTTGTCCATTGGACTACTTGTTTTCCATGTATCTTCAACTTTCATCACTCTTCTTTGTTCTGGACAGGGAAGTCCAATAGTTGCACCTCAGATCACTCTGCTTTAGCTTTTAAAAGACCTCAGTCGCTACTCACTGAGATGTAGAGCATTGTCTTTGTGGACTATGATATGCCAATTTGAACTTGGTGTCTCTGAGACATTTTTTGAGATGAATGAGGATGTCACTACATCACCATCACCATTATCTTGATGGTGGTGGTGGTGGTTGTTAAATGCTGTAGTCTGTAGTCTGTTCCCATTGATCATGGTCCTGTATAGAGTTTCCTTGGAGCAGCTGGTAAGTTTGAACTGCCAGCCTTGAAGTCAGCAGTCCAATGCTTATACTAAAGTGCCACAGAAGTGAGGGTGGTTGTGGTTTTCAGTTCCAACCCATAGTGACCCTGTATAGAGTTTCTGAGGCTGTAAATATTTATAGGAACAGAAAGCCTCATCTTTCTCCTGTGGTGACCTTGTGGTTAGTAGCCTAGTTTGCACTCCACCATGCTACCAGGGCTCCTAGTGTTGGTTATATTGTTGCTGTTGTTAAGAGCTGTTGAGTTGGTTCTGACTCATAGAGACCCTATATATTTTCCAAGGAATGATTGGTGGGTTTGAACCACTGATCTCATGGTTAGCAATCCAGTGCTTATCCTACAGCACCATAGTTGCTATTATTTGAGACCCTATTATGTGCCAGATACTAACATTATTCCCATTTCACTGATGGGAAACTGAGACTTATAACTTAAGGAACCTCCCCACATTATACATCAGTAAGTGTTAGAGCTGGGAGTAAAAAACAGATCTTTAAGACTCTAAAGGTTGAGTTTTGTGATGATCACGTGCCTAAATTTCCTTTTCTTTATGGTGTTGATTTTATTAGTAATTTCAGGTCAAAATTGAGTCATAAGATAAATTTAGTATGTCACAAATTTCATTAAAAGACTGAAATGTAATGTAATAGAATAGAAAATATAGTAGTGATGGTGGTTATGTGCCATGAGTTGGTTCAAAAAATATAGTAGTGAGGTATTATTTTATACACATTTCATTTCAGTTGTATGTGTGTGTACACTGGGTCATTATATAAAATATATTTCTTGTTGTGTGTTATAGTCAAAAGTATGAAAAACATTGTTCTCAGCTGTTGTGGCACTGAAGGATAAGGTTGGTTTGCATTGCAAGGTCAGTGGTTCAAATTCACCAGTAACTCCGTGGAAACCTTATAAAGGGTCACTATAAATTGGAACCGGCTTGATGGCACTTAACAACAACAACAATAAGCTCTTCACAGGTTCATTTTTTTTTTTTTTATTTTCTTCAGAAGTTAAAATTTTATGAGCCTAAGCAGTTCATCCTGATTTTTGAATTCTTTTTTTTTTTTTTTTTTTTCTTCAGAAGTTAAAATTTTATGAGCCTAAGCAGTTCATCCTGATTTTTGAATTCTTAAATATGGACAAGTTTCTCTCATCCTCAAAGCTCACAAGTCACAAATTCCATCAAGTCTAACACTGTTGGCTCCTTCAAAGTCATCACTAATGGATCCTACAGGTTTTTTGCAATAATTTGGTTGGTGAGTGCAGAATACCTTTGAAGTTGTATTCACAATCAGAAAGCATGGAGTTCCTTTTAGTTATTTCATGACAAAATGTACATTTAATACACACTTTAATAGGTGATAGCCTGCATCGATCTCATTCAACACAAACAGACCAGTTGTGCTCATTTGTCATTTACTTGCACCCACATAAGACAGGCAGCCTTGGGAGGAGGCACGGAGGAAGAGAGGAAGACATCTCCCCCGCTGTTCATCACACAGTCAGAGTGCAAGCTGAGCGTTCAGTCCCCAGGCGGCCTCTGGAAAGTGCCCCTGTGAATATGCAGATGATCATTTCACATGGTAAATGTTGGGTTTGCTTCACGTCAGTAGCTATCCACAGCCATTCTCTGGGGACCCTTTCAAAAGCCAGTTTGAAAATGTGTTCCTTGAAACACAGATTTATATTAATAACAAGAACATATTAAAATTGTCAAGTTGTTGGTAGAAAAGCCCAAAAGCGTCCTTTTAGCAGCAAACTTGAGTGAATTATAACCTAAATCTACAAAATAGAATTAGGGTTTCTTCTTTTAATTTATTTATTGGGTTTTGGATTTAGGAATTCAGTCTCATTGAAAGGCAAAAAAAAAAAAAAAAAAAAAAAAGGAGAGAGAGAGAGACAGAGAGAAATGAAAGTCATGTTGAGAGTTCAAGGGGTTCTTGATTAGGTAGAAATGGCCTTTAAGGTCAATCAACTCTATATTTGTTAGAAACATTCCCAAGTGGATAAAACACTGTGTCAAGTGTTGGGGTACCTGAGGGACTATAGTGAGAAGAGGTTTGATGTTCTTGGGTGCTGTTAAGTTAATTTCAACTCATAGTGACCACAGGTGACTGAGGACCATTGCCCCATAGGGTTTTCTAGGTTGCAGTCTTTATGGGATCTGGGTTTTTCTCCCATGGAGCCTCTGGGTGGATTTCAACCACCATCCTTTCAGTTAGAAGTCAAGAGTTTAACCATTGCAGGACAGGAATCTTCCCACCTATGATGTACACATAGCAAGAATATGAAATTAAACTTTGCTGTTTGAGGTTGTTTGTTATTACAGCATAATGTAGACAATCTTGACTGACAGTGTTTATGCCACATTCCATTATGGTATCCACTCATTCCTGTTGCAAGGTTTCAACACTGTTGGCTTTCTTTCTCTCTTCCCTAAGTTCTATCTCTCTTGAAAGCCCACCCATACCACCGCTTTAGACATCTATAGTTTACTGCTCTCATGACATGGTGGTAAGTAGAATACCTGCAAAACTGCAGACATAAAATGTGGCCTAGGTATACTACCAAATTCTCAGACTTATCTGGAATATGTGTGTGTGTGTGTGTTGGTATCTACCATCTCCTTCTCTTTTGGAGTGAACACTTATTGTGATGTGTTGTCGAGTCAGTTCTGACTCATAGCAACCATATACACAACAGGGTGAACACTATGCAGTCCTGAGCCATCCTCACAGTTGTTACACTTGAGCCCATTGCTGCCGCTGCTCTGCCAACCCATCTCTCTGGGGGATCTTTCTGGTTTTTATTTGTAGAGCCTCCACTTTACCAAACATGACGTCCTTCTCCAAGGACTGGTCCCTTCTGATAACATGTCAGAAGTATAAGAGACAAAATCTTGCCATCCTTGCTTCTAAGGAGCATTCTAGTTGTATTTATTCCAACATGGATTTGTTTGTTCTTGCAGTTTGTGATAATTTCAATAATCTTCTCCAATATAAAAACTCAAATGCATCAATTCTTCTATAGTCTTCCTTATTCACTGTCCTTTAGGCCTCCAAAAGCAAAGGTGTTTTGGAGCTAACATTGGAAGGGACCAGATGTAAGGTTTCTTCTTAGTGATGGGAAAACCAAGGCTTATAAAACTTAAGCCTTTCCCAAATTATTCACCAATAAATGTTAAAACTGTGACTAAAAGCTCTTCGGAAGCTTCCATAGCTTTTGGAAGCTTAAAGATGATGTTTATTTCTCTTTGTGTTGCTTCTCTAAGGTCTCGTTTGAACTGAAAGGTGATGAGGGGTAAAACAAAGAGAAATAAAGCAGAACATTTCCTTGATTAAGTCTTCAAAAGCTTATCTTGCCATAGAACAAACAAATGGAATAATTTGTCCTGCTTGGTCAGATCTTGGTTCTCCTTCTACCCTACCTTTCTTGGTCTCTTCTGTTGGCTTCTCTTCTTCTCCAGTCTTTTATTAGGGTGCCTCAGGCTCAGTCTTTGACCCTCTAAGCAAGTTCTACTCTTCCTCTAAGGGTACTCTCATGGTTTTAAACACTGCCTATAATTTCACCACCACTTGTCTGTCGTATTGTGGTGGCCTGTGAGTTGACTGTGAGACTGGAAGCTATGCCATGGGGATTTTAAATGTTGGCAGGGTCACATTGGTGCACACATTTCAACAGAACTTCCAGACTAAGACAGAAACACCTGGAGAGCTACTTCTGAAAATTAGGTAGTGATAAACCTATGCATCATAACAGAATATTACCCAATATAGTGCTGGAGCCCTGGTGGTGCTGTAGAATAAGCTCTGAACTGCTAATCACAAAGTTGACAGTTTAAACCCACCAGCCATTCTGCAGGAGAAAGAGGGAGCTTTCTGCTCCCATAAAACACACTTGGTGATCTACTTCTAGAAAACCAGCTGTTGAAAGTCTTACTGAGCATGGTGTTTGTCTGACACATATAAGGTTTCCATTAATTGTGGTGGCTTGATAGCAAATGATTCTAGTTTAAAGGAGGTAATGATTGTACTTTTGCATACCAGGTCCTCAAATCATGCCAAATACACTTCCCTATCTGTCTACTTCTCTACATCTACAATAAAGGAAGGTGGTCCTACTTGCAAGAAAGGAAAATCTCTTACCTGAATTTCATCGCATGACTTTGATTCTCCCTTTTCCCTGACTCTTCTGGGTCTGCAGCATTAACTACAACATAGGCAGGGGTGAATTTCAAATACTTAACAGCTGCTTCATAAGGCTTGAGCCAATCAACTGTAGATAACCAGGGTGGTTCCATTGGTATGTCTACTCCTAGTGTAAGTATTGGCTAGTAACTGCTTGTTCATTATAGAAGAAAAAAATGCTTCTTTGAGGATTGGTGGTGGGGGATGGCTGCTGACAAAAGCTGTATTTCTTAGCATACATACGGATCCTTCAAGGAAAAAGAAAGCCTGTCAATTCTGCATGTGCTTTTGAGGTATACTTAAAGTTCCTTCTTATGGAAATCTTAAATTTTCATGACTTAAACCTTAAAAAACCTATTTTGAATTTCAATATTAATAACTAAATTGTCAAAGATATGGATAAAATAGGCTGGATGTAAAAGAAACAGAACATGAAACAAAAACACAAAGTTGTCAAACATGGTGGTGGTGGTGTGCCATTGAGTTGGTTCCAATTCAAAGCCACCCTGTAGAGGTTTTCCCAGGGAGCAAATCTTTACAGGAGCAGTGTTACAGACTGCAGGTATTGGGGTGCTGAGGACCAGTGTCATGGATGAAAATTCCAGCAAGTGGCCACGCTCCCACCTGCTGGTCAGAGACCCTGTGGGCCCAAGGAAGTAACCTCCGGACATCCGGGTCATTGGCTGTTACGAACTCACTGTTGGGCTAGCTCTGTATAATTCTCTGTATAATTCACTCTATGCTTCGAACCCCTGTAATTGTGGCTTCTGAGAAAATGGTTTCTTAATGTGCCTCTCTCAATGTCTCCACTGTGTTAGCAGTGTGTAAGGTTCTAAGAACAAATCTCTCTGAGGAACAGACTCTGGTCACTGGGCAAACTCATCCAAACTGTTCTTTATCAAATTATTTAGTTATGTTTGGTATTAACTTACTACATAGGCCTTGATACCCATGGACAAACATTAAACTGCTCCTAAGCCGAGACTGTAAAAAGTTCCAAAAACAAGTTTGCTAAGAAGCTCTGGAGACAAGTTTCCGGGGCTTTATCTAAAGAACAATAGCATCAGCCTTCCCAATAGCCTTCAGGTGCAAACCATTCACCTAGGCGCCTCTCTTCCTCCTGCAGACCTGGCCCTGGCAGCCAACACAGCGGGATTCCTTTCAATCCTTCCCCCATTCAAGATTAGGTGCTATAGGTATGTTAATTAGCCTGGAGAAACTGAGTTGCTGCCCTGGGATTCGAACCTGAAAAGTACCATGTAATAATTTGCTTGAATTTCTGAAAAATTACGGATGTTAGATTTTCAAGACAATCTGTGATTATGTTTCAGAATTTGTACCTGTAAATCCTTGTGTTCTGTGTTGAACGATTAATCACATTTCACTTCTGTACCCCATCTTAATAAACCCCACCTTCCTTTGTGTAAAGCTCCTCCCCAAAATAAAACTGGGGCGCAGACCAACGCCCGCATGCGTTAAGGCTGCCATGCTTTACGACTGGCATGCGAGGCGTTACAGCTGGCAAGGCATGCGTTAAGGTTTGCAGGGCGGTGCTTTACTGCCTGCAGGGGCCACGATGCCAGTAGTCCAGGGTCCGCCGCCAGTGTTGCATCCACTCTGGTTTCGGGGTATTTTGTGTTCTCTCTCTTTGCGTCTTTGTGTATATTCTTTATCTGTCGCTGTTGCCACCAGATCTCCCTCCTTCGTGAACCGAACCCCCCATGTCGAGGCCGACCCCCGACAGAGCAGAAGGACTCATCTTTTTCCCATGGCGCAGCTGGTAGTTTCAAACTGCTGACCTGGCAGTTAGCTACCCAAAGCATAACCACTATGCTACCAGGGGTCCTTGTAAACATGAGGCAATTTAATTCAGCACAAATCTTTATGTCATAGTGCAACTTGCAGGTAAGGCAAAGCTTGTTCTGGGTGCAGACAGAAGGGCAAGTTAAAAACAACTCATCAAAGTCAACGCATTGTCCTGCTGACTCCATCTTAAAATTCATGGATAAGAGGTCATGTAACACATTTTTACAAATCAAAATTTAACTGCCTTTCTTAATCTTCTCTGTTAGGTTTGTTCTGGCAGAACTCTCTTAGAGCTGACCCTCTGCCAGCTTACGATTTCTGTTACCCCCATGAGCTAAAACAGTGCACCTCAAACTTTGGTATGTATGCAAGTCAACTAGGTATTTGTTAAAAGGCAAATTCTGATTCATAATGTCTAGACCAGGCCTGAGGATCTGCATTTCTAGAAAGTGCTAAGGCCATGCCATTGCTGCTGCTCTGCGGACCACACTGAGCGTCAACAGGACTATATACATTTCTGTCTTAGGATCTATTCTTCTTGGTCTTCTAGAAGCTAGGCTTGAATGTGTGTGTGTGTGTGTGTGTGAGCTCCCACCACCAGCCATTGCATTGAAGTTTTGTAGAATCCTCTATTGTCCTTTTCTCCCCATTTTATATATGGCTTATGTTTTTTGGTTCTTCCTTCTCCCTTGTTGCTCCTCTGACTGTCATGAGCTGAGATTGTACCACTGAAAAAAGGTGGCACATGTAATTCATTATGATAATAGAAGCTTTCATTGTAATGTAATTAGCAGTGGGCATGACAGCAGCATGGAAGGAGCTATTTTAACCAGCCAAATAGTATTAACAGTGAAAATATAATGAATACAGGGTTGCTGTTGAACAGAATCCCATTGTGTGTGGCACATGTGTGCCTGTGTGTGTATGTTTTAGTCAGACAATGATGAGTGTGACAATTGTTCCCACTGTTGATTTGCTGGATGTCACCCATGCTGACTTCTGTCTGCTGGTGAGGTGGGGGAATGGGCAGACGAGTAATGAGAATCATTATACTCCTCAAAGACCCATTTTTCTATAGTGCTGAGAAAGGCCTGGGAGGTCCAGGCAGGGATAGTAGCTAAACATAGTAGCGAGGGACCTTGGGTTGCTCATTGAAGTTCCCATTAGTGCAAGAGGTGGAACTTTTTCTTAATAGAAATTACTGTAAATGGATATAGGAGTCATGGGGGTAATTGACTAACCAAGGCTTAAGCATGTTTGCGTAAAGGAAAAGCCACAAAACAGTATGCCTTCCTCCATTAGCCCCTAAACAGAAGTGAGTGGCAATTGCTGGCAATCCATCTTAGACCAAGAGTAGAGCTCTTTAGAATGTCAAATTGCATGGCAATTATAATGAGGATGATAATGTTCATTGCATCTGGTAGACTGCATTTTCTTATGAGATGGGTTATTTCAAGAAACTGTAGTTTACTTACCTTGAATCTTCTTTGGCTGAACTGTCTTGGTGATACATCTTGGTGAAAATTGTCTTCCAGAATACTCTTTTATTATCTCTATGGCTAGATTTGAAATTTGACTTGGCTCAGATGGTCTGCAATTTTAAAATGTAAGTAACAGCACTGCCAGTGCTGTCTCAACAGCCTTCTGATGGAGAAGAAATTGGAATTTCTTTTAGTAAATCAGCTTGGTGAAACTCTACTATTCAAATGTGGCTTCTCTCAAGGCCTGCAGGTTGTGTCTGCCTCTTGGTAGAAAGCCAGGTTCTCTATTTCTGTTCATTGTTGTGGGAGGTGATCTTGGTGGAGTTCTGTAACTGTGATGAGCCTGACTCACATCTCTGTTGAAAAAAGTAGGGACCTTATACATACAATGTTCCCCTAGCTTTAAGGTCTAAGCAGCTTCATTTTCTGAAAGCAGAGATCAATGTTACAAAATATAGCCCTGAAAACATTGTAATTTGAACATTAGATTTTTACCACCACCATTAAAAATTCCTTCCCCAAACCAACTACTTATATTAAGCAGCAGGTTCCACACATTAGGAAGGAACACCAGGCACTGTACAACTTGAATTCTTTAAATGTTTGTAATTGGAACCTAGTTGTGGTAGGCCCCTAGTGACTAACTGGCACTCATACCATTCTCTAAGGTCTTTGGTGAACCCTCGGCTACAGAACACATGAACAAGAATGACTTTTTACTGAAGATTTCATGAGGAAACAGGGAAGATGATTTGCATTGTAGATCACATAGTGGTGGTGGTGGTGGTTTTGTGCCATGGAGTCAGTTCCAATTCATAGAGACCCTGTATAAGATTTCTGTAAATCTTTACAGGAGCAGAAAGCCTCATCTTTCTCTTGTGGAGTGGCTGGTAGAGTCCAACTGCTGACCTTGAGGTTAGCTACCCAACTAGCAGCCCACTATTGCTACATGGATTCAAGACCACATTTTGTTGTTGTTGTTATGTGCCATCGAGTCGGTTCCGACCCATAGCGACCCTGTATAGGGTTCCCGAGGGTGTAAATCTTTACGGGAGTAGAAAGCCTCATCTTTCTCCCGAGGAGCAGCTGGTAGTTTCGAACCGCTGACCTTAAGGTTCGCAGACCGATTCGTAACCACTACGCTACTAGAGCTCCTTTCAAGACCACATAGTAGAGTACTAATAAAGCTTTCATCCCTATTCTGTGTCTGTGCCAGCCACCTTATCATTTCCTCTCTTTTACTCCAGACAATTTCTGATGGCCCCTTTATTGTTCAGACTACATGACTTATGGTCTCCACTTATATATCCCAGTCAGTAAAATCAAACCCAAGAATTAGTCCCAGGGTGATCATTAAGTACTTTTTAGAAGCCTCTTCCCCTATCAAAGAATCTAATTTAGTTGCTGTTGTTAGGTGCTGTTGAGTCGGTTCTGACCTATAGTGACCCTATGTACAACAGAAGCCAATCCTGTGCCATCTTCACAATTGTTGCTACACTTGAGCCCATTGCTTTTGCCACTGTGCCAATTTATCTCATTGGGAATCTCCCTCTTTTTCACTGACTCTCCACTTTACCAAGCATGATGTTCTTCTCTAGGGACTCATCCATCCTGATGATATGTCTGAAGTATGAGAAACGAAGTCTGGCAATCCTGGCTTCTAAGGAGCATTATGGCTGTACATCTTCCAACACAGATTTATTTGTTCTTCTGGCAGTCCATGGTACCTTTAATATTCTTTTATAACATCATAGCTCAAATGCATCAATTCTTCTATGGTTTTCCTTATTAATTGTTCAACTTTCACATGCAAAGGAGGCTATTGAAAATACCATGGCTTGGGCTAGGTGCAGTTTAGTCCTCAAATTGATATCTTTGCTCTTGAACATTTCAAAGAAGTCTTGTGCAGCACATTTGCTTAATTCAATATGTCATTTGATTTCTTGATTGCTGCTTCCAAGAGTGTTGATGGTGGATTCAAGCAAAATGAAGTCTTTGACAACTTCAGTCTTTTCTCCCCTTATCATGGCGTTATTTATTAGTCCAGTGGTGAGGATTTTAGTTTTCTTTACATTGAGATGCAACCCATTCTGAAAGCTGTGGTCTTTGATTTTCATCAGTAAATATTTTAAGTCCTCTTCCAGTTCAGCAAGCAAGATTGTATCTGCGTATTGCAGGTTGTTAATGAGTCTTCCTCTAATTCTGTTGCGACATCATTCTTCATATAATCCAGTTTCTCAGATTATTTGCTCAGTATACAGATTGAATAAGTATGGTAAAAGAATACAACCCAGGAAAGGTGCACACCTTTCCTGATTTTTAAACCATCCAGTGCATTTTGTTCTGTTCAAACAGCTGTCTCTTTGTCTATGTATAGGTTCCTCATAAGCACAATTAAGTGTTCTGGAATATTCATTCTCCCCAATATTGTCCATAGCTTGTTGTGATTAACACAATTAAAAGCCTTTGCATAGTCAATGAAGCATAGGTAAACATTTTCCTGGTATTTTCTGCTTTCAGACACGATCCATCTGATATTAGCAATGATATCCCTCATTACACGTCCTTGTCTGAATCTGGATTACATAGTTCAATAGATATCATTAGGTTTGTTACTGATCATCTTCTTCTCTGTCCCTCCTTTGGGAGAGACCTTCATTCACTCAGAAATAGGGAACAATGTTCAATATCTTGGTAACCACCTTCCCATACTCCTGCTGAACTTTCATTTAACCAGGCTTTTCCTGGAAATACTCTCCTAGAATCTCCTTCTCTACGATTTCTTCACCCTCCCTGTTAAAAGGTGTTAATGAATGACAATGATGTAAGCTGTTGTGGTTCCAGGATTATTTCTACTTAAATGGAGACTCTTGAATACTCACAGCTGAACCCAGAGGAGTTATAGTCCTTCAGGGAAAGAAAGTCAGTCTTTGGGGCAGGTCTATAGGCAAGAATTTAGCAGCATATTGTTGTTCAGTGCCATTCAGTTGGTTTCGATTCACAGTCACTCTGTTTAGGGTTTCTGAGGAGCAGCTGGTGGCTTCAAACTGCTGACCTTGTGGTTCAAATGGACCTTGCGTGCCAGTGATTCCTACAGCGCCACAGCAATAGCAGACTACCAGCATTGAAAGTGGATGCCTCTACTCACCATTTTAAAGATCCCTGGTGGCGCTCATTGCTCAGCTGCTAATGGAAAGTTTACAGAGTCACCCAGTGGCTTTACAGGAGATCTACTTGGACATCTGTTCCATATAGATTGCAGCCTAGAAAACCCTAGGGGGCAGTTCTTCTCTGTCACGTGGGGTCACTATTGGACAACAACTGCGTATTCTAGAAAATGACTTCTACAATAATGTTTGTGAAATTTACATGTCATGTATCAATAGGGAAAGGAGGGTGAGGGGCAGGGTAGGTAGGTACAATGTGTAAGATGAATGAATGAATGAGTGATACACTGTGTACGGTGACAAAGTGAGTGAGAAAACAAGTTTATTAAAAAAACCAAAACCACATTTGACACTGCAGTATAATTCTGTATTTGTTGGTCCTATAACCGCAGAGCAAAATGTATTCACATCTCCTTGACTATCTTGCTCACATCTCCTTGACTATCTTGCTCACTGTCATCTCCCGAGTGTTTTAAACATCAACTGGCACATAGTAGTTGCTCAATAAATATTTGTGAAGTGAATGAATACATGGATGCTTTCTTATTCCAATAAATTACTCTGGCGTTTCCTCACAGGCAAGCACTCTAAATATGCCTCTCTTGAGACTTCCATGACCTAAAAATACCTAAGAATTCCATGGTTGTTTCCTTAGTCTCAAAGAATGGTGTGGAGGAGCAGGCCATCCTCTTTTGACACTAGAGGAAACCAAGGACAAGTCCCTGCACTGTCTCCGCAGTTTCTTCCTTGATGCCAGAGAGCATTGCTAGTGTGGCTGAGTTCCATACAATCCCACTGAGCCTGGCTCACTGTCCTAGGAGTCTTTGCTCTTTCCATCCATGAAGGACCATAGTGTCTCTTGAGGGAGGGCACTGTACTCCTTCAGTTAGGCTGGGCTGTGGATGCCCAGAGCTCTGGCTCCCAAGACTACTGACCTGAGCACCTCCTGTTGTTCAGGACACAAACTGGCCCTCACAGGCTGATAGTAAAGTGCAACCCAATTATCTTGGTTGACGAAGATACAAACAAAACAAATTTACTTGCCAAAAAAAAAGGACAAGACTCCTCAGAGACATGTTACCATTAATCACTGGGTCAGAACTGGTGGAACGATTTTTTTTGCATTCTAAAAAGGACTATTATGAATAGAAAAAAAATCTTTTATTGTGGTAAAAACATTTATTTATTATCAGTTCAACATTTTTTTTTACATGTTTTACAATTCACTGATGTAAACAATGGTGACAACTGTAAACCTGCCAAGACAGTAGCGTCAGACCTCCTCATCTAACTTAACAAAGGGGGAGAATCACCATCATCAGCATCAGTCCAAAGCTGGTTCCTGAGAAGTAGAAGTCAAGACTACCTGCTCTCTCCAACAGCAATCATTCTTCCCAAGGCACTCCCTAACCTTCTGTTGTGTTTGATAAATCATTGCAATGGTCACACAGAATTTACAGACAATACTCATAATTATAGACTTTAGTATGGATATCCCAGTTTACAGTTAGGGATCAGAAATGACTCAGCTTACAATTCTTCGGTTCTGGACAGCTTCTTGGCTTTGCCCATAGTGAGACCTCAGCTCCTTGAAATTTGACCCTTCGGGACTCTTGGGCTGGGCCAGCCTCTGCCCTGTTACAAAGCTCTTTAGATACACTGATAAGTGTACATAGATACTCCACTACAGTAAGCCTCTGGAAAGCCCACAGTGCCATCTCCTGCCAGTCTTGTTGATTTTCTTCTACTGTTTCTCAGTGTCTTCAATGTTACAGCCCTCTTTCTCTCTCTCTTTGTATTTGTCTAGCAGGTTCTAAGTGCAGGGACTCTGGTCAAAAGGACATGCTCCATTTCCATTTCTTGTTAGTGATAGAGGTCTATCCTTTCCATCCATGGGATTTACAGCTTATCAGGATGATAAAACTAATATCCCTATTGGAGTCCTTTATACCTTATTTTCATGGTTGTATCCCCACAAGATTCTCTATGTAGGGTTGCTTTGAGTTGGAATTGACTCTATGGCACTCAACAACAACAACAACAACAGTCTTTGGAGAACGACATCATGCTTGGAAAAGAAGAAGACTCTCACTGAGATTGACTGAAACAGTTACAGTAATAATGGATGCAAACACAGCAATTGTGAGGATGGCACAGGACCAGGCCATGTTGTGCATAGGATTACTCAGAGGTAGAACCAACTTGATGACACCTGACAGCAATAACAATCCACTCATTTGGTTGTTGTTGTTGTTGTTAGGTGCCATCGAGTTGGAACCAACTCAAAGCAACCTTATATACAGCAAAATGAAACATTGCCCAATCCTGGGCCAATCTCACTACTATTGCCATGCTTGAGCCCATAGATGCTGCCACTTGGCCAATCCATCTCATTGGAGGTCTTCCTCTTTTTCTCTGACCCTCCACCTTACCAAACATGATATCCTTCTCCAGAGACTGGTCCCTCCTGACAATATGTCTGAAGTATGAGACACGAAGTTTGGCCATTTTAGCCTCCAAGGAGCACTCTTGCTGCACTTCTTCCAATATGAATCTATTGATTCTTTTGGCAGCGCATGGCACTTTCAATATTCTCCTCCAACACCATAACTCAAAGGCATCAATTCTTCTACAGTCTTTCTTATTCACTGTCTAGCTTTCCCATGCATATGAAGTTATTGAAAATACCATGGCTTGGGGCAGGCAGGTGCACCTTAGTCCTCAAGCTGACATCTTTGCTCTTCAACACTTTTAAAAGGATTTGTGCATCAGATTTGCCCAATGCAATACGTTGTTTGATCTCTTGACTGCTGCTTCCATGAGTGTTGATAGTTGATCCAAGGAGAATGAAGTCCTTGACAACTTCAATCTTTTCTCCATTGATAAGAATGTTGTT
>NW_006408575.1:17829855-17835737 GCF_000296735.1 Chrysochloris asiatica
TGGTGAGAATAACCATATAAAAATGACCCATTGCAGCAAAGTGACATTATGTTCATGAAGCTGTCCAAGTATCACCATATTTGTTTGTTGTCAGAAGTTTATATTTGTGAAATAATATATTTTCTTTTATATTCTAAGTGTAGTGGATTAATTTATTAGAGTGATTAAATGACTTTGTTTTTGTTTTAACTTATCATGAGATGTAAGGTATAATAATAACATATAGAGTTTTGCTCAGTGCTTGGCATTTATTAAGTATTCAGTAGATATTAGTATTACTCTTGTTCTTATTCTTCTACTCTGAATATTATTATTAGTAGTAGTCATACCTGGCTGGGCATCCAGTCTTAGCTGTATATGTTTATTATGGGGAAGAAATGAATTTGATGCATAATACTTAATACAGTCTTTGGTACATAGTAAGTGTTTAGTAAATTTGAACCAATTTACAAAGAGTGTAAATTGGTTATTGTTAAGTAGGTTATTGTTAAGTGCTATCCAGTTGGTTCTAACTCATGCCAACCTTGACATGGTGACCCTGTATAGGGTTTCCAAGGAGCAGCTGATGGCTTTGAACCTCTGACCTTGTGGTTAGCAGTCTAATGCTTATCCTACAGCACCACACCAGAATGCTGAATGTAGGTAAGGTTGCTGCTATAAAGAGACCAAAATTTAATGGATTTAAGAAAAACAAATTCATTTTTTCACTCATGTATCAGTACTGGGTAAGTGTTCCAGGTGCTACAGAAAACTTTTAGGCAATTTAGTTGTGAGCATGAATCAAAGTTTTATTCTAAGCTTACATGTAAGGGAAAACGATCCAAGAAAGTTTCACTTTTGACAGGGACATTTTATGGGAAAAGAGTATGGTTAGATAACCATCATTAGACCAGACACAGAAAGAAAAGAAAGTCTGGGTAAAGGTCACTAGACCCTTGACTGACAGTTGGCAACTGAGTGTGTGGATAATTGGGCATGTGGGTAATTGGCTTCCTAGAGCAAACCTTAATCCCATTAAAGTTCACAGAAAATTGCTTAAGTATTTTATCAGGAATGTTAGCTTCTCAGAAGGAAGTTGTGAAGCAAGAAAGATTCTGTTCCCCAATCCAGTTTTGGAACACATTTTTATTATGTGTACTACTGTGTTCCCTCTACCATTCCCCCAGGCATTCAGAGACCATGGTTGATGGAGGCTCTGCCATTTTCAATTGTGGTTACTACGTCATTCTGGTCTTTTGCATTAGCAAAACAGGAGAGGGGAGGAATGGAAGTCCAGGGACAGATTTTTTTCTTAAGCAAGTGAGTTAGAAGTTGTACACAGAACTTCTGCTCACACATCACTGGCAGCTTAGTTACCAGATCACATTAGTGCAGAGATGGCTGAGAAGTGCAGTCCTTATTTGTACATCTAAGTGTTAACTTTTATTTTGAAGAAGAAATGGAATTAATTATAGCCAGGGTGTGGCATTGTAGAATAAGCATGTAAGCATGTAACTGCAAAGTCGGTTTGAACCACAAGGTCAGCAGTTCAAATTCACTGATTGCTCCTCAAAAACTCTATACAGGGTCACTATGAGTTGAACCAACTTGACAGCACTTAACAACAACAAACAACAAGTCATCTCCAATGAGGATGAACCCATCCTTTCTTCTCCCATTGTCTTCTGAAGCAAGAGTTGGCAAGCTATGGCCAAATTCCACGCATAGCTTGCTTTTGTAAATAAAGTTTTATTGGTACACAATCATGATCATGTATTTATTATTGCCTATGGTTGTTTTCTGTATGCTAAGCAAATAACCAGAGAAGTTGATTATATGAAGAAAAATGTGGCATCAGGTTTGGAGGAAGACTCATTAACAAACCTGCGATTTGCAGATGATGCAACTTTGCTTGCTGAAAGTGAAGAAGACTTAAAATACTTACTGATGAAGATCAAAGAGCACAGCCTTCAGTTTGGGTTGTGCCTCAACTTAAAGAAATCAAAAATCCTTACCACTGGGCTAATAAATAGTATCCTTATAAATGGAGAAAAGATTGAAGTTGTCAAACACTTCATTTTGCTTGAATCCACCATCAGCACTCATGGAAGCAGCAGTCAAGGATCAAATGATGTATTGCATTAGGCAAATCTGCTGCAGAAGACCTCTTAAAAGTGTTCAAGGGCAAACATGTCAGTTTGAGGACTAAAGTGTTCCTGACCCAAGCCATGGTATTTTCAATAACCTCATATGCATATGAAAGCTGGACAGTGAATAAGGAAGACAGTAGAAGAATTGATGCTTTTGAGTTATGGTGTTGGAGGAGAATATTGAAAGTGCCATGGGCTGCCAAAAGAACAAACCAATCTGTGTTGGAAGCAGTACAGCCAGAATGCTCCCTGGAAGCCAGGATAGCCAGATTTTGTCTCACATACTTCAGACATACTGTCAGGAGGGACCAGTCCCTGGAGAAGGATATCATGTTTGGTAAAATGGGGGGTCAGAGAAAAAGAGGAAGACATCCAACAAGATGTACTGGCACAGTGGCAGCAGCGATGGGTTCAAATGTAGCAACAATTATGAGGTTGGCACAGGATGGGCCAGTGTTTCGTTCTGTTGTGCATAAGGTCGCTGTGAGTTGGTACGTACTCAATGGCACTTAACAACAACATCAACATGATTGTTTTCAAGGAGCCCCGGTAGCACAGTTGTTACACATTGAACTACTAACCACATGGTCAGCAGTTTGAGTCTATCAGAAAGATGAGACTTTCTGCTCCTGTAAAGATTTGTTGTTTTGTGGTGTCATCATTGATTCCAACCCATAATGACCCTATGTACAATTGAACGAACCATCACCAGGTCCTGCACCATCCTCACAATTGCTGCTCTACTCGAACTCATTTCTGTTGCCACTGTGCCAGTCCATCTCGTTGAGAGTCTCCCTCTTTTTTGCTGACCCACCACTTAATCAAGCATAATGTCTTTCTCAAGGGACTGGTCCCTCCTGACGTTATGTCTGAAGTATGAGAGAAGTCTGGCCATCTTGGCTTCTAAGGAGCATTCTGATTGTACTTCCAACACAGATTTATTTGTGTTGGAAGTACAATACTAGTTCCTTTGGAACTAGTATTATTCTTCTGGCAGTCCACTGTACCTTTAATATTCACCTCCAACTCTATAGCACAAAGATATCATTTCTTCTACGGTTTTCCTTATTCACTGTCCAACTTTCAGATGCATATGAGGCTGTTGAAAATACCATGGCTTGGGTTAGGCACAAAGATTTACTGCCTCAGAAACTCTATACAGGTTGCTGTGAATCAGAATCAACTTGATGGCATATTATCACCACCACCATGGTTGTTTTCATGCTATAATGGCAGAGTTGAATGGTTTCAACAGATTGCGTGACATATCAAGCCTAAAATATTTGTTATTTACTTCTTCATAGAGAAAATTTGCCAACTCCTGTTCTGGGGAGGGTTCTAGACTCCTACAGAAGTAGAGTTACTGGATTAAAGGGTACATGCATTTAAAAGTTCATTAACTGTTGCCTTTCATACTTGCACTATCATTGTATGAGACTGTCTGCTCTATGGTATCTTCACCAACAGAGTGAAATAAAATTTTAATGTAGCAAGTTTGATATGGAAAATGATATTTCTCTGTAGTTTTAATTGCACTTACATTATTAGTAGTAGATTTAAAATTTCTTATGACTGAAATAAATCATATTAAGAGGATATGTACTTTCTTTTTTTTATATAGATCACTTGTATTCTTTGTACATCTAATGGCTAATACTAGGTTGTTGATTTTGCAGATTAATTTCTAGGGATTCTATGTAATAGGAAGTTGAGCCCCTTGTGATATGAATTGCACAAATATTATTTTGTTTTCTCTTTTTTTTTTTCATGTACTCTTTATACTTTGCTTATGGAGTTGTTTGCAATGCAAAAATGTTTTATTTCTGAGTAGTCACATTGAAGTCTTTTCTTTAATTACTTCTGACTTATATGTCATGCTTAGAAGGCCTTCCCTGCTTTGAGATTATGCAAAAATGTCTTCCATTTTTTCATAATAATTTTATGGTTTTCATTTTTACATTGAAATGTTTTCCCCATCTGTAATTTATTTGTTTTAAGGTTCAAGGAATGGATTCAATTTTGTTTTTCCCCCAAATGACTACCCATTGTGTGAAGATCATTTCTATAGTAATATATCTTTATCATATATTAAATTCTTTGTGCTGTGGGGTCTAGTATTGGAGTATCCCATTGATCTATTTGTAGCCTAATATCATGCTGCTTAAATTAATGTAACTTTATATTACATTTTAATATCTGGCAGGGCTAATTTACCCTTATTACTTTTTCTTTTTAAAAAAATTCTGGCTAGTCTTGCTTGTTTATTTTTAATTTTGAATATCTTACTGAGTTTCAGGTGAAGGTTTATATAGAAAATTAGTTTCCCATTTAAAAATTTTTATACAACTTATTCCATGACATTGGTTACATTTTTCATCATTATTAAAAAAAATAAGAATGTATCAACAGTCTCATTATTATTATTTCTGTTTTCATTAATTTAGCTTCCCTGCCTCTCCCTAGCCTCTCATCTTTCTATTAGGATAAATGTTGACTGTTTAGTTTCATATACTAGATTATCTAAGGAAGCACAGTAATCATAGGTGATATTGTTTATTTTATAAGTTAATCTCTTATTTGATTACCATTAGGAATAACTTCAGTTCCAAGTTCAAAAGCTATTTTAGGAAAATAGTCTCAAGGATTCCTCTAATTTCTTTTGCTCCAGAAAGTCTGGCCATTGCTAGTAATTTGAGTTTTGTTCTACATTTTTCTATCCAGGACCTTCTATTGTATCCCTGATGAGAATGGTTGGGTTGTGGTATCAGGCACCATTTGTTCTTCTGGTTTTAGTCTGTTAATCCTGTGAACTAGTTTCTTTTTTGTGTCTTTGGTTTCCTTCATTTTCTTCTTCCAGATGAGCAGATAATTGTTGTATCTTAAAAGACCACTTACAAGCTGTCAAGACCTTAGACTCTATTCACCAAACTAGGATGTAGAATATTATCTTTGTGAACTATGTTATGCCAGTTGACCAAGTTTCCCACAAGGCTATGGTCTCAAGATTTCAAATCCAGTAACTAATAACATGAGGTATTTGGTTATGTCTAGGTTTTATTATATCAGGAGACCTGGTGTGATGCAGTAGGAACAGCGCTCGACTGCTAATCACAAAGCTGGTGGTTCAAACCCATCTGTCACTTCTTGGAAACCCTATACAGGGTTGCTATAAGTTAGAGTTGACTCAGTGGCACTTCACAACAACAACATACAATATTTGTCCTTTTGTGGTTGGCTTATTTCACTCAGCATAAAGTCATACAGATGAACTCTTATTATGCTCCTCCATGGACTCCTGATTATTTTTTACAGTTATGTATTATTTCATTGTCTACATGTACTACAATTTGTTTATCCATTCATCTGTTGATGGGCACTAAGGTCGTTTTCATCTTTTTGTTGTTTTGAATAACGCTGCAATGACCATAAGTTTGCATATGTCTATTCATATCTCTAGGATATAGACTCTTTTAGTTATTCAGTGCTACTATGACAGAAATATCACATTTACATGCTTTTAATAAACAGAAATTTATATTCTTACAGTTCAGAACTCTGGCTCTAAAGAAAGGCTTTCTCTCTTTGTAGGCTCTGGAGAAAGGTCCTTGTCTCCTTTCAGTATCTGTAAACTAACTATTCCTTGGAGCTCTCCAGGCATCTTGACAGTAATCTTCCTTTGGAACTAGTAGCTTCACAGTTTGGGGGTCCCAGGTCCAAAGGATGCTCTCAACTCCTAGCTTTCCTTTCTTGATG
>NW_006408575.1:17836071-17837710 GCF_000296735.1 Chrysochloris asiatica
AACAACAAGAACAGTACGACCTAATCCTGTAAATTGTATCTGGCTTCATTAACATCATAGAAGTGAGGATTTACAGCACATAGGATAGTTATATCAGATCAGGGCATTTGAATTATGGTGTTGGTGAAGAGATCTATATATGTGCCTATTCCAAAGAAAGGTGATTCAATGGAATGTGAAAATCATCGAACAATATCAGTGTCACATACAGGTAAAATTTTGCTGAAAATAATTTGAAAAATGGTTGCAGCAGTACATTGACAGGGAGCTCCCAGAAATTCAGGTGGAACTTCAAAAAGGAAATGAAACTAGGGATATCACTGCTGATATCAGGTGGATTTTGGATATAAGCAAGGAATACCAGAAAGAAATTTACTTGTTCTTTATTAACTACTCAATTTATTGTTATGATTGTGTGACTCATAACAAACTATGGACATTACAAAGTATGGGTATTCCAAAACACTTAATTATGCTCATGAGGAATCTGTACATAGACCAAGAGACAGTTGTTCAAACAGAACAGGGACCATTGAATGAGGAAAAGTTAAAAATGAGGAAAAGTGAATGCTAGGGTTGTTTACTTTCACCATACTTATTTAACCTGTATGCTGAGAAAATAATCCAATGGATTCTATGAAGAGAAATGTGCATCAGGACTGGAGGAAGACTCATTAACAAACTGCAAGATTCGAATGATACAACTTTGCTTGCTGAAAGTGAAGAGGACTTGAGATACTTATTGATGAAGATCAAAGACTGCAGCCTTCAGTATGGATTGTACCTCAATTTAAAGAAAACAAAAATCCTCACAACTGAACCAGTAAATTGCATCACGATAGGTGGAGAAAAGGAGTCCTGGTGTGGTGCTTTAGGATAAGCACCAGATTGCTAACTGAAAACTCCATGGTTCAAACCTACCAGGTGCTCCTGGGAAACCCTACATCATATATTGCTCCAAGTCAGCACCAACGTGATGGTACTTAACAATAAGAACAACAGATGGAGAAAAGATTAAAGTTGTGAAAGACTTCATTTTGCTTGGATCCGCAATCAATCCCCGGTGGAAGCAACAGTTGTGATCAAATGATGTATTGCATTAGGCAAATCTGCAATGAAACACCTCTTTAAAATATTAAAGAGCAAAGATGTCATTTTGAATATTAAGGTGTGCTTGACCCAAGCCATGGTATCTTCAATTACCTCATATGCATATAAAAGTTGGACAGTGAATAAGGAAGACCATAACAGAACTAATACATTTGAATTATGGTATTGGCAAAAAATATTGAAAGTACCATGGATGACCAGAGAACAGACAAATCTGTCTTGGAAGAAGTGCATCCAGAATGCTCCATTGAAGCCAGGATGGTGAGACTTGATCTCCTGTTCTTTGGACATGTTGTCAGGAAGGATGAGTCCCTAGAGAAGGACATCATGCTTGGAAAAGCAGAGAGCCAGCCCCAAAGAGGAATACCCTTAATGAGATGGATTGGCACATTTACAGCAACAATGCAAACATAACGACAATTATGAGGATGGTGCAGGACTGGGCAGTGTTTCATTCTGTTGTGCATTGGGTTGTTATGAGTTGGAAACAACTCAATGGCAACTAACAACAACAACAGCATTTGTGTTC
>NW_006408575.1:17838368-17839109 GCF_000296735.1 Chrysochloris asiatica
GACTGGACCATTTGGTTCATTGCTTAAGTTGGCTTAAGTTCTTATTATATTTTCCTGCTGAGACACATCCTGTTCCATAAATTCAGAAAATCTAGGAGGTGACCACTTCCTTGTCCGATGGTATCCATAGAGTAAGCACAACTCATAGTAGGAAATAATAAATTTATGTATTTTGCTTTGAAGTGATTGCTTCATAGAACAGGGACAAGAGAGCTGCCATAGAAAGGGAGAGAACAAGCATAAATCAGCAAAAAGTGTTGTTTCCAAATCTTAAATTGGGAAAATTATTTTTTTTAGTCTGCATTTTCAGAATGGAGATCCTGAGTTAGAATTTGTAAACTGCAGTGGTACAGGCAGTAGGTTAGGGAAGAGACAAGGAAAAGAAGGAAACAAAAACAGGTGTGCTTTTTAGAAATTTAACTCTGCTGGCAACTGTGGCCTCAAATTTTGGACCTCTGGGAGAAAGTACAGAAAGTGCCTTGGAATTGTCCCATTTAAGGGGTACAGTATCTAGGGCACTTAACTCCTATCTGTTGTTGTTTGAAAGCTGTTCCTGGTGGCATTAGCTCTCAACTTGCTTTGTGCATGGACTAGGACTAGAAGTTTCAGGCAGACTTGGAGATGCTATCATTGAAAGTGGTCAACCCATACACAGGAAAAGTGAGGAAGGGGCGCCAATACAATTTTATTTACAAGATGTAATTTTTACATCCTTGTTGTTGTTAGGTGCCATCGAGTCAG
>NW_006408575.1:17840805-17842346 GCF_000296735.1 Chrysochloris asiatica
ATTGCATTAGGCTAATCTGCTGCCCAAGATCTTTTTAAAGTGTTGAAGTTTGAGGACTAAGGTGCACCTGACTCAAGCCATGGTATTTTCCATAACCTCATATGCATGCGAAAGCTGGGTAGTGAATAAGGAAGACCATAGAAGAATTGATGTTTTTGAGTTATGGTGTTTGAGGAGAATATTGAAAGTGCCATGGCCTGCCAAAAGAACCAACAGATCTGTGTTGGAGGAAGTGCAGCCAGAGTGCTTCTTGTAGGCCAGGATGACCAAACTTCGTCTCTCATACTTTGGACATATTGTCAGGAGGGACCAGTTGGTGGAGAGGATATCATGTTTGTTAGGGTGGAGGGTCAGAAAAAAAGAGGAAGACCCCCAGCGAGATGGATTGGCAAAGTGGCAGCATCAATGGACTCTAGTGTGGCTATGATAGTAAGGTTCGCCTAGGATCGGGCAGTGTTTCGTTCTGCTGTGTATAAGGTCGCTATGAGTGGGTACCGACTCGATGGCACCTAACAACAAGAACAATTCTACTCTGAATCACATGGGGTGGCTATGAGTTGGATCAACTTGACTGCAACTGATACTGGCATTATCTACACTCTTTTCTTGGGGAATTTTGTCTGCATTCATGTTATCTGAGTGTGCATGTCCATGTTCTTTGCTTTGGAACGCTTTCCTCACATGCTTGTTGCTACCACAGCTAATCTATCCCCCATGACTACTGTTTATGCTATGAAAAATTTAAAAAATATAAAATCTAGAGAGAGAGCAGTCATTAAGTGGAATAGGCTTGTCCTTTCTAGTACAGACAGTGACAACGTCATATAACTTATTCTTTATGGTGGCTGGATTTTCAGTGTCTCAAGAAAAGAGGAAATCTGATGAACTCCTTATAGTTGTAAGCGTCAGTGCTGACAGTAGGCATGTTAGAGGAAGGAAGTTTTAGCAAGTTCTTTTTAGTGAAACTGGTTTGGGTTCCTTTAACCTGATTTTACTGAGTCAACACAGCATTACCTACCATCCACAGAAAAAGTATGTCTAATAATCAAGTAAAAATCAATAGGCAAAGACAAGCCAGAAGGCCTAAGTCAGTTCATTTATGTTAAATAATAATAGGACCAGCCATCAAGCAACATTAATAAAAGCTTCAATGACACAAATATCCCCTTCATGTTCAGGCTCTGTGCTAGGTATTGGCAACATGGAAGTAAAACAGATGTGTTACTGTGTTCAGAAAACGCAGTCTGTGGGGAACCATGGACACTGGATGTGTATTTATTAGCGTCACGAATGTTACCAAAGGGAGGGCATGAGAACAACTCAGGGCAGTCTTCTGAAGGATGAGCAGGGGAGAAAAACACTCCAGGACTAGGTCATTATTTAGAAGAAAGGGGTCACCTCCTACCAGGTACCATGAGACTTTTTGCTTAAATCCCTCGTCCAACTTTCTATAGGGCATGACATTCTCAATAGCAGATCACTCTGATTTTGGAGTGGTTGTGGTGGTGATGGTGGTGTGCAGTTGAGTCAGTTCCAATCCA
>NW_006408575.1:17842591-17843998 GCF_000296735.1 Chrysochloris asiatica
ACGCCCTGTATTGGTGACTTTGGGACAAATAGGGTTTTCCATTGCAGATGGTCTCAGTTAAGTTAAAGGAGGTTAATACCTGAGTTGTTGTTGTTGTTAGGTGCCCTCGAGTCAGTACCAATTCATAGTGACTCTATGCACAACAGAACAAAACACCGCCCCGTCCTGTGCCAATCTCATAATCATTGCTACGTTTGAGCCCATTGCTGCCGACACTGTGCCAATCCATCTAGTTGAGGGGTCTTCCTCTTTTTCTCTGACCTTCCATTTTACCAAACACGAGAACCTTCTCCAGGGACAGTTCCCTCCTGACAATGTGTCTGAAGTGTGAGAAACTAAGTCTGGCCTTCATTGTCTCCAAGGAGCATTCTGGCTGTACTTCTTCCAACACATTTTGGTTTGTTTTTTTGGAAGTTCGTGGTACTTTTGTTATTCCTTACAACACCACAACTCAAATGCATCAATTCTTCCATGGTCTTCCTTATTCACTGTTGAACTTTCACCTGCATATGGGATTATTGAAAATACCATGTCTTGTGTCAGGTCCACCTTAGTTCTCAAACTAACATCTTTGCTCTTGAAATACCTGAGTAGTGGGTCCTAATCCTAATCCCTTCTGTTGTTGTTGTTATTAAGTGTCATTGAGTGGGTTCTCATGCATAGCAACCTTGTATAGACACAAAGGGGGAAGACAGTGTGTGAGGATATTTCTACAGCTCAAGAAACACCAAGATTTTGCTTGACGTATATGTGTACAAACACCCTTTGTATGTATTCTTTGTAGTGTGTGTGCAGTTTCATCTACAGAAACTGAGAGAGATAAGGAAGGATCTTGCCCAAGAACCAACAGAAAGCATGTAGGTCTGCTGACACTCTGACCTCAAACTTTTAGTTTCCAAAACTGTGAGGAAATAAGTGTCTGTACTTTAAAGATACCCACTTTGTAATATTTTTCTTTATGGCAGCCCTTACAGGCTGAGCGCCCTCCTGTGTCTGCCTGCCTGGGTTCTCTGCCTGCATGCTATGTGGACCATGTGGGGAGGGTCATAATCACCAAAGAGTTAATACCACTTAGTGATTTTCTACTGATGTGGAAAAGGAGTTGGAGGACCAATACCCCAACTTCCTCACCCCTCAATGGGACAGTTCTAAGGAGTGTTTACACAGCCTGTTAGAGGATCCCGGGTAGAATAAACGGCCCCGCTGCCCTTAGTGGTAACTTGCTCCTTAAGACATTCTTTATTGACTTTTCTGCCTCACTTTCTCTTCATGCTTCCTGGGAGCACTTCCATAAAGTTGTGCTGAAATCCTTATCTCATGGTCTGCTTCTGAGGGAAAGGCATACTAATCTCTATTTGTTTGCTTTCTAAGGTGATTGCATCTCCAACTTGTAGGGATTCCTCGGGG
>NW_006408575.1:17844456-17864308 GCF_000296735.1 Chrysochloris asiatica
TTGCATCAGCTCCACCTAGACAGATTGAATACTACTCACTGGAGATTCTACCTTCCTCCAGGCCCTCTAGATCTAGGTTCCCTCTTGAAAGCTTGTAAGCCAGTCACTTCTTGCCTTTGTAGCCTCCCGCCCCTCATTTTGGGTAGCCAGTGTCCAAGTTGCCCACCCCTGTCTACTCTGTGTGTGGAGGGGGTGGGAATGATTCTTGCTGTAAGGACTTGTTCCCTCTAGAACTTAAGTTTTAAGAAATCCTTTCTCCTACCATAATCACAAGGCTTGGTGTGTGTGTGTGTGTGTGTGTGTGTTGTTATTAAAAATAGATCTTCAGTAGGAAACTGTCTCAAGTTATTCTTCTCCAGAAGACTTGTGTTACAGGTAAAGGAAAAAGTGTCAAACTTTGGGAGATGAACCCTGACCTGCAGTCAAGGCAGGGGCCCAAGGTTTCCTCTGGGCCTCAGTTTCCTCATCCATAAAGTAAAGGACTTCATTAAATGGTCTTCTGGCTCAACCAGTTAGGGTGCTCTTTGAGTATATTTTATTAGCACATTGGTGTACAAACTCTGCTCCAAAGGCTGCTTTCAGGGTCTGCCAGAGGGGAGAGAAGAAAAGGTGGGAGGATCCCTCATTCATTTATTTGAAGCTGACTGTCTACCAGGTACTGTTTTAGAGACTGGGGTTGTGATGGTAACTGTACGTGTTGACTTGACTAGGCCATGGTGCTCAGTATTTCTTATCAAACGCTGGTCTAGATGTTGCTGTAAAGGCTTTTGTTGATTTGATTGTCATTTATAATCAGTTAATTCTTTTAAAAATAGAATTTTTGTGAAAATATGCAAAGCAAACCTGCTCCCATTCTAGTTTCTAGACATTGGTTACATGCTTCATTCTGTGTTCAGCAACATGGCTACTATTTCTGTTCTAGTTGTTTCACTTCTGTTTACTTAAGCATGTTGTCTTCCAACATTCTTATCTATGTTTTAACAGCTATTGACTCTTTGGTCTTGTGGTGGTGGTGTGCATTTGAGTCGGTTCTGACTCATACTGACCTTATATAGGGTTGCCAAGAGTGGCTGACGGGTTTGAATTGCCAACCTTGTGGTTACCAGTCCAGTGACTATTCTACTGCACAACACCAGGACTCTTGGTCTTGTATAGGCTATTCCTTTATTTCTTTTAGATAATTTTTTAAAAATGCAATACTTAAGAATGACAATCTTTATTCTTTGGGTTATACACTACCATAGATCAAATAAATCTGGATTCTTTATAAATTTGAAGCTTATTTTCACTTTTTTCTCATCCCCTAATTTTAAAATCAGTATTTTTTCTTTTGTGTCCCTGATCAGAATGCCCAGTAGTGATAATCCAATCCTACTAATATTGAGGCGATTCTGACTCACAATGACCCTGAAGAACAGAGTGGAACTCCTCCACAGAGTTTCCAATTTGACAGAACGTAACAACAACAAGTCTTTTACAGAAGCAGACAGCCACATCTTTCTCCCTTGGAGTGACTGTTGGAATCCCACTGCTGACCTTTAGGTTGGCAACTGAGCACTTAGCCCGTGTACCACCAGGGGGCCTGTCAGTAGTAGCTTGGTGCAGTCTAGGTTTTCTGATCTCAAGATGGAGGTGTCAGTGGTTCATGATTGCTTCTGTAATCCAATTCCTTCTCTTGGATTCTTGTGTTCCATTCTTTGTCTTTTGTTCCAGATGAATAAAGACCAATAGACCAATAGTTATTATCTCTCATGGCCACTGGTAAGTTTTTAAGAGCCCAGGCACTCCTTATATTCTTTAAGAACTATATTATGCCTATTGACTAGATTATTCTACAAGCCATGGCCCTAAATCCCAAATCAAGAGAACTAATCTCATGAGGTGATTGATGTTGTTGTTAGATACTGTTGCATAGAGTCTCTCTATATAACAGAATGAAACACTGCCTGGTTGTACCACCCTCACAATTGTTATATTTGAGCTCATTGTTGCAGCCACTGTTATGTCTAATTAATGTCAGTTTATGTAGGCTTGCTCTTCCTTTTTGATTTTTTGCCTGTTGTTATTGTTGTTGTAAGTGAAGGAGATTTCCTTTAATAATGTGATTAGAATGGAATCTCAGTTGCCCATTCTGATTCAACTAAATAAAGAAGGAGGGCTTGAATAAAGAGGGGTGTCTTAGTTATCTAGTGCTGCTATAATGGAAATACTAAAATTGGATGACTTTAACAAGCAGAAGTTTATTCTCATACTTTGGGAGGCTAGAAGTCTGAATACATAGAACTATTTCTTGAAAAAAGTCCTTGCCACCTTTTAGCATCAGTAAGCTCAGCATTCCTTGGAGATTTCTGTGTGTTTTGGTATAAATTTTTGTCTAGATCCAGGAGTTCTGGAAGCATAGTGGTTACAAATTGGGCTGCTAACCACAAGGTCAGCAGTTTGAAACTACCAGCTGTTCCATGGGATAAAGATGAGGCTTTTTTCTGCTCCCGTAAAGATTTACAGCCTTGGGAACCCTGTACAGGGTCACTATGAGTCGGAACCGACACCATGGCACATAACTACCATAACCACCACAGGAGCTTCACAGTGCAGGGACCCCAGGTTCAAAGGACACATTCCACTCTCAACTCTTCTTTCGTGGTAGTAGTAGTAGGTCTCTCGTTTCCTGATCACTTCTTTCTTCTTTTATATCTCAAAAGAGATTGACTCAAGAGACAACGTAATCCTGTAGATTGCATCTGACCTCAATGTTATAGAAGTGAGGATTTACAGCACATAGGATAATTACATCTGACCAGAGCTTATCATATCAGGTCACACTATGGAGGTGATTGCATTATATTAGAACTCATCATAGGGATTACTACCTCTTAGCTGCCCAACCATTGAGAATCTAAATACAGCCAAGTTGACACAAAACCTTAACGATCAAAGAGAATTTGGTGGCTTAAAAAACAGTGTAAAATTAGTCGCCTCCTCACTTGACTATCTAGTTGGCACCAATTTATACAAGAATGCAGATTAAAAAGAAAAAAGAAAGGTTATCCACTTAACCTCTAGTAGGATGAGTCCTATGGGAAAATGAAACTCAGGACAAGGATATTTTAATGGGAAAAAACTTGAGACTTAAGGTGCTGCCCAGGACATTGAGACCATACATGTGGTTACAGCAGAGGGCTTTGGGTAGCCCAAGGATGTAAGTGCCTAGTGCATTGAGGAAGAATGGTGAGTTCAAATGTTGAAGAGGGGCTCCTTATCTGTGTCCTCCCATTTTTGGCTTCCCAGTTTTGCCAATGGCTTGCCTTAAAGTTACTGGTCACATTAAAATATTTTCTATAAAACAGGACTGGAAGTGGAGAGGGGGCAATAAAAAGAAATGATTTAAAGTGCTAAAGCAACAGATTTGGGCAGTGGCCCAGTGTTGCTGAAAGGGTCCTTTTCATGATGGTGTGTGGGCAACTCTCTCCACTTCCTAAGTCACCAGAGAGGCGATTGGAATGACTTTTAAACATGGACCTTGTCAAGTGATGCAAAAGTCTCATGATTTATAATCCAAAGAAGTTTATCTTGCTCTGGGAAAAAAGAAGACCTTGGAACCAAAGCTTCACATTTAGAAGCCAACAAAAACATCTTAAAATAACGCCCCCTCCTCCCTCCTGCTTCATCATGAGAAATGGAGAGATTTAGCAAGAGGTAGGGGGCTGTGGTAGGACTATTGCAATCACTAGTGATTGAGTTTCAAGGTCCAAGGACTTTGTTGTGGGCACTGGAACCCTAATGATTTATAATTGACTCCAACAAGAAAAATCAAATGCCATGCACTTTCCTAACAGAGCTACAAAAATAACCACATTCACAGTGTTTGCAAAATTGGAAACAAATGTCCCAGGGAACATAAGAGTTCCATGCTGTCCTACACAAGCGTTGGAGGAAGAAAAACACTAGTACTCAATCACGACCACAAACGATGAGCCAATATCGTTTGTCATGGGAAATTCTTCTAGGCAAAACTGGATTGCACCATTACCCCTCAATGACTCTGAGAAACAACCACACTGAAATGCCTCAAATTAAAAGCAGCCAAGGGCATGGTTTAGAATGCTCTCTCCTCCTAGCTGCTAAGTTTTTTTTTTCTTTATCCCTTCTTTATACATGGACAAACTGAAAGGAAGAAAATAATAAATGTCTAAATTGTACCCTTGTTTCCTTAGACCCATGTGGTTTTTTTTATTAAAGTGGGTATGGACAAGGGTAATGACCATGAAAAATACTGGGGAGTTCTGAGCAGTGCAGAAGTGTATGCTGACCTTTGTTTAGTGTTGCAGGATCGGGGTGGTGGGGGAGTGGGAGGTGATGATTTGGCAGCTGGATTAATAACCTTAGTTTTTGTACTGATGTGGAACATCAAAGGATTGGTTTTGGAAGTTTACTCTGGAGAATTTCTGTACCTGTAGGGCCATTTGTGGTGCTGTGGGTTACAGCACTGGACTGAAATGTCGGTTTGAACTACAAGGTCCATGGTTCAAACTCACCAACAGTTCCTTGGAAACCCTATACAGGGTCGCTATGACTCGCAACCAACTTGATGGCATTTAACAACATAAGACATAAAATCTATGTGGCAAAGACCAGAGCTAATGATCCTAAAACAATAATGAATTGTTAAGTCCAGGCATTATAGTAAACCCTTTATAGTCATCTTCTGTGAAACAGACTTTTATATAATTCCCACTTTACAGTTGGGAAAATAAAGTCTCTGAAAGGTCCAGTAACTTGCCAAATTTCAGAGCTGGGACAAGGACCCTCTGCTATTTGATGTCAAAACCCATACTCTAAATTAAATCTTAGGTGGGTTTCTGTATATTTCTCACCTTTAGGTCAATGTTTTTCAAACTCTGGTTGGCCATCTTTGAGGGTCTTTAGAGTCTCTAGAGCGTACAAATAAATGGTTAACATGCACAGATGACAATGAGCTGCTAAGATTTGCAGTTCAACACCACCCAGAAGTGCCTCAGAAGAAAGTCTTGGGAATCCACTTCAGAAAAATTAGCTATTGAAAACCCTAAAGGGCACTGCATGAATAACTTCTTTGACAAAGATCAACACAATAATGGTCCGTATGAGTTGAAGGTTAAAGATATCCCAGTAGTTTGACTTTCCGCACGTGTTATGCCCCTCCATAGTCCTTGATATCAATCACCATTCCTCCTGTCCCTCAAGTCCCACGGTTCTGCAACATGCTGCAATGTTCCACAAAACTCGCAGTTGTCAAAAGAAATGGCTCATGCAATTGTGGTTTCAGAGATCAGTCTGATGGAATCTTTTCACCTATGCAGTATCAAGATCTGAGGAACTCAATCTGGCAGGTCAGATGATAGACTGTTGATGCATGAGGCTGCGGGAGCTGGGAATCAGATCAGGTGATGGGCTAAAAGTCCCATGAACCGGAGGTCAGAAGTAATGAACTAGATGCAAGATCCAGAGCAGAACACACTTTTACAAAGCAGTCTTATAAAGTGGAGTCAGACCACGTCCCCAAGGGAAACCAAGGGAAGTGACTTGAGTCAGGCCCTCTACTAAGGTGTTGTTAAGTGCCATAGAGTTGATTCTGACCCATAGCGACCCTGTATAGGGTCTCCAAGGTGCTACTGGTAAGCTTGAACTGCTGATCTTGCGATTCAAACGACTTTGCAGTCTGGTGCATTAACCCACAGTGCCACACCAGGACTCCCTACTAAGGTGTTGTTATTGTTAAGTGCCGTAGAATCGATTCTGACCCACAGTGACCCTGTATTGGGTTTCCAAGGAGCAGCTCATGAGCTTGAACCACTGACCTTGCAGTTCAAATGACTTTGCAGTCTGATGCATTAGTCCACAACACCAGTGTGGGTATCATTAATCCTTAGTTCCACCTGTAATCTTTACTCCTTAGCAACTCGCTTCAAAATGAATCCAGAATCACAGGCATTGTTGTTGTTGCTAAGTGCTATTGAGTCAGTCTGACTCATAGTCATCCTGTATAGGGTTTCCAAGGACCTTGTAGTCCAGTGTACTACACCAGGACTCCAATCACAGGCATGGAGGCTAGGATTTGCAATATATCACAAAATGGAGAAATTTGGCTAGAAGGTCCATAGTAAATAAATCACTAGCTGCCCTGCAGACTTCTACGCTGACATGTGTAAGATCTCCATGACTCAGAGCTGACTCAAAAGTAGATGGGGTTTTGTTTTGTTTTGTTTTGAGTGGCCATAGGAAAATTTTGTATGACCTTGTCATTATTTCCCTAATTCTGTATCCAGAGAAGTAAGTATAGAAATCCTTTTTAACTCTGAGTTTTAAATCATATTTGTGATTCTATGAATTAAGTAATGTGCCTCCCCTCAGGGGACTCAGACAGTAATATTAACTGAGTGAGAATGAATATAGATGAGTAAACTTTCAAACTGACTAACTTCAAGGTGTCGTTGTTAAGTGCCATGAGTCGGTTCTGATTCTTAGCAACCCTGTACAGGGTTTCCAAGGAGCAGCTGGTGAGTTTGAACTGCTGACCTTGCAATTCAAACAGGCTTTGAGGTCGAGCGCTTGTCATACGGTACCACAAGCTATAAGTGAAAACTGTCCAAGAATCAAATGTATGGACCTTGTCAGTCTATGTAAACTCTACACAATGAATATGCAAATTTACTACATACTTTCATGCTTAGATGCTCTTGGGAAAATGCTGGTTTAATCCTTTCTGCAAAAGTCACCAGCGAGAATGAAAATTTCCACTGTCTCTGTCCAAAACCTGAGAATAATTGAAGAAATTCTCACTCCTTGTTTTTTCACTAGGGGATAAACTAATTCTTCATATGATTTTTTTTTTTTTTTTATGTCCTCCCTCTCAGTGAGGATGTTGAGACTTCATCTCTCATTCTTTGGACATGTTATCTGGAGGGACCTAAAGAAGGACATATGCTTCATGAAGTGGAGGGTCAGCGAAAAAGAAGACCTCCAATGAGATGGATTGACTTATTAGCAGCAACAGTGCACTCAAACAAAACAACAATTATGAGCATGGCACAGGACCAGGCAGTGTTTCCTTCAGTTGTGTTTAGGGTCGCTAGGAGCTGGAACAACTTGACAGCATCTAACAAAAGCAACAGGAGTCCTGGTGTGGCATTGCGCTGGACTGCAAGGTCGGTTTGTATAGCAAGGTCAGCGGTTCAAACTCACCAGCTGCTCTTTGGAAACCCTAAACAGGGTCGCTATGAGTCAGAACCAACTTGATGGCACTTAACAACAACAACAAAATACTACCTGAACTTCAGAAACTTCCTCCTTGTTTTGCAGTTGCCTTCTGACCTTAAATTACTAACTTGTGAAACCCAATAACCGACACTTGTATGGTGTTCAGAATATGAAGGTACAGCATATTAGATTGCTGTGTGGATATGTATCTGCTCACATTTAAAAACTAGTTCAACATTTCAAACCTCTTTAGATTTTGTTGTTGTTAAATGTTGTCCAGTCGGTTTGAATTCAGGGTTTCTAAGGAGTGTCTGGTGGATTTGGTTAGTAGCCCTACAGAATTAATTATTACAGGACTCTTGAACTTTCTGGAGGCACCAGTTTTCCAGTGATCTTTATCAAGTTGTTCCTCACTAGCCTCATGCATGGTTGCTTGTTTAATTCTCTTTTTTTCTTCCCTCTCTTTACTTCTCTCCGTCTTCTTATTTTAGCTTGGCCCTAACAGAGAAATGAAATGTCAAATACATCTGAAAAAATGCAATGGTAAAATTTGCAAACGGGAATACAATTTGAAGGCAATTCCAAAGTTAGGCGACCAGGTGTTTTTTATTTCTCTGCTAATTAGGTTGCATGCATTTTAAATCTTAAACATGTGCAGAGTTGTGAGGGATCTTGTGTGTTAAGGGAGGCATAATTCCTGCAGTTCCTGACAGTTGAGAAGCTCACAATAAACACCATCAACAACTCATATTTTTTGAGTGCCTTCTCCACCACGAATAGCAGTTTGAAAGGAAGAATCAGAGAAAATTAGAGCTGGTTGGAATTCAGATGTTGTCTACCCCAGGGGTTCCCTTTTTTTCTTTTAAAGCTAAGAATCAAAATAATATCTTACTCAGAACAGATAGTGTAGAGTGGGCTTGTATGAAAGGGTGTGTGTGAATGTGAATGTCTGTGGCCTCACATTTCTCAGTTGGGAAGGATGTTTGTTTGTCAAGAGTGTGGTGCACAAAACCCTTTGGATTGTAGTGTGAAGGTTCCTGATGTTGGAAGTATCTCTTATACTATTGAGAGGGACTCAAGTCCTAGAAAGGGGAACTGAATTGTCCAAGGTCACAGCTCTAGAAAAATAATGGAGCAAATACTTGAGGGAGATTTTATGTTTCAAAGCATTCTGCTCATTCTCTTTGTACTACAACACACTACACAAGGACTGTAAAGAGATCATGTATACTTGTCACTGTAGAAGCCTAATAAGTTATATGTGTGGAAAGGAAGAAAGAAGGAAAGAAAGAAAGAAAGAAAGAAAGAAAGAAAGAAAGAAAGAAAGAAAGAAAGAAAGAATATGTAAGAGTGGATTCTTGGTGTGGCACTGTGGGATAATGCACTAGATCACAGTTCAAATTCATCAGCCACTCCTCAGAAACCCTATGCAGAGTCGCTATGAGTCGGAACAGACTCAATGGCACTTAACAACAGCAATATGTAAGGGCAGGACTTGTGGTATGGAGCTGTAGGATAGGTACTGGACTGTGAACCACAAGGCCAGCTGCTCCTTGAAAACCCTATACAGGGTTATTATGAGTGGGAACCCACTTGATGGCATTTAACAACAGCAACAACAAAAACTGTAAATGATAAATTATGACTTTCGTTTATACAAAAAAGAAAATGCACAATTTCAACCAATAGAGCTATTCTCAATGGATGAAACATAAATGAACAAATGAAGGAAGGTACTTATTTTATATGTCTAAAGTTAAAATACAATTGTTGAGTTATAAGCTGTTGTGTGCTGTCAAGTTGATTCTGACTCATAGTGACCCTATATGACAAATTAGAACTGCCTCTTGGGGTTTTCTGATCTCCTTAAGTTGTTTTGTCTTATGGACAATTCATTTTCAGAGAAACCAGGCTTCACAGTTCTCCAGAGTGTGGGTGGTCCAATTACTAATCCTTTATGGAAAGCTTTGCAGTGTGCTGGCTGCAGCCACGAAGTTCAACAGTCATGCACACCTCTCTAGGGCTGGTCCTGGACCAGGTCCAGTTTTGAGAACATGATTTCAGCACACACAACCCAAACCACACCCTTTTCCATGTTCTCTTTTCCCTTTGCAAAATGAGGATGAGGTCCATCCCAGTAAAATAAATATATAGAGCATAGACTTTGGGCATTTGATAGGTTCTGGGAATTTATTCCTTCCAGCCAAACAATAAACACCATTATTTCTTCTTCTATTGTCTTGGGCCTATTTTTCAACATTAAAGAATTATTACCCCTCTGACTCTGAAAAGCTGTTTTTCTTCAAATGTGGAAAAATCATATTTTAATTGGATTACCACCTTAGTGGGAACGAACTAAGGTTCTTTGATTCTAAGATGCATTTTCTTTCACATTTTAACACGTTTGAAATGCTCAATTAGTGTAAAATGTATATGCTTAATCTGCATTTCATTTTTATTTCTTGGAACACTGTTATTAAATCTACGATTCACTTTAAGGGGATGATATTATAGAATAAGGAAACTACCACAGCTTCTTTAATGGACTTTAATCTTGAATCTGAATGAAATTGTGTAGCCACAACATTGTGATGGTAATGATGGTAGTGATGGAGGAGGAGAAAATGTTAGTTGAATGGGAGCAGATTCTTGCAAGGGGAGGGGGACAGTGCTAATTTTAACTACTAATTTTTACTTTAGTTTTGACCTCCATTCAGCTGCCTTTAGCTGGATATTTTCCATACCAACTGAAGTGGGAAAATATGGACCCATGTCATCATTACTATCAACAACCATTTATATAAGACCCGCAAGGTGGGAGGTTCAAGCTCACCACTCTTCAGAAACCTTATACAGGGTTGCTATGGGTTGGAACCGACTCAATGGTGCATAATAACAACAACAATATATAGAATTGGAGTCCTGATGTAGCACTGTAAGATAAGCACTGAACTGCTAACCACATGATCGGTGATTCAAGCTCACCAGTCACTCCTTGGAAACCCCATGCAGGATTGCTATGAATCGGAACCAACTCAACAGCACTTAAACAGCATATAGAATAAGGGACCCTAATGGTCCAGTGGGTTAAGCATTGGGCTGCTAACTGAAAGATTGGTGGTTCAAATCCACCAGCTGCTCCACAGGAGAAAGAGGTGGCAGTTTGCCTCCATAAAGATTTAAAGCCTCAGAAACTCTGGAGCAGTTTTACCTTGTCCTCTGGTGTTGTTAGAAATTGGAATTGACTCTCTGGCAGTGGGTTTGGTTTTGGGGAGCTATATAGAATTGCTTGGAGTCCTGGTTTCAAGTTCACCAGCTGCTTTTTGGAAACCCTATACAGGGTGGCTATGGGTCGGAACTTACTCGATGACACTTCACAACAACACAGCTTGGGCTGGAACTGACTCGATGGCACTTAACAACAACATACAGTAATGCTTAGAGATATTAGGCACAGCATTTGTACTTCAGAATATGTTGATTACTGGAAATTTAGCAGTTGTGATGATTTCTTTGTATAACAGGTTGGGGAAAGGCTTCCATCAAACTTTTAAAAACATTTTTGGTAGCCTCTTTATTGAGATATAATTCACATACCTTACAATTTTCCATTTATAGTGTATAATTGTGCACAGTACAATTCAATGATTTTTAGAGTATTCACAGAGGTAAGCCACGGTTACCACAGCCAACTCTAGAACATTGCTTCAAAACATCTCCTGTTTTTTAACAGTCACCTCTCATTTGTCCCATCTCCTCCAGTTCTAGGCAACCCCTATTCCATTTAAATTTGAAGACAAAAATTTTGCAAGGTGGAGGGATTAGACTAGAGCAAAGACCCATAAATTAACAGTTTAAAAAAGATTCCAATTTTTGGCATTGCTTCTTAGATATTGGTTTCTTTATCCTAATTTTCTTCATCTGTAAAATTACTATAATGATACCTTCCTTATGGGTAGATATTAATAATGTAGTTGTGAGGTTAAAATAAATTGGTATATATGAAAGCTCCAGCATAGAACATGTTAAGTACTGTCGAGTTGCTTCCAACTCATAGTGACCGTATGTACAATGGAGTGAAACATTGACTGGTCTAGTACCATCTTCATGGAGAAGGCTGTCATGGAAGAAGTATAGCCAGAATGTTCCTTAGAAACATTGCTATGCTTAAGCCCATTGTTTCAATTTATCTTGTTGAGGGTCTTCTTCTTTTCCCCTGACCCTCTACTTCACAAAGCATAATGTCCTTCTGCAGAGTCTGGTCCCTCCGGATAACATGTCCAAAGTATGTGATACAAAGTCTTGCTATCATCGCTTCTAAGAGCATTCTGACTATGCTTTGTCCAACATAGATTTGTTTGTTTTTCTAGCAGTCTATTCAATATTCGATACTCTTTGCCAACACCATAATTCAAATTCATCAATTCTTCTGTGATCTTCATTATCCTTTGCTAGCTTTCCCATGCATATGAAAAACCTTTGAATTAATCCCAACTCACAGTGAACGTGTAGGACAGAGTAGACCTGGCCATAGGTTTTCCGAGGTTATACATTTTTTACAGGAGCAGACTACTGCATCTTTCTCCCATGGCATGCATATGAGGCAACTGCAAATATCAAGGCTTGGGTCAGGCACACCTAAGTCTTCAAAGTGACAGCTTTGCTTTTTAACACTCTAAAGAGGGCTTTTACATCAGATTTGTTCAGTGCAATAGGTTGTTTGATTTCCTGACTGCTGCTTCCATGGGCATTGATATGCATCCAAGTAAAATGGAACCCATGACAACTTCAGTCTTTTCTTCATTTATCATGATGTTGCATATTGGTACAGTTGTGAGGATTTTTGTTTTCTTTATGTTGAGGTGTAATCCATATAGAAGGCTGGAGTGTTTGAGCATCATCAGTAAGTATTTCAAATCCTCTATACTTTCAGCAAGTAAGGTTGTGTCATCTGCATTTCACAGATGGTCAATGAATCTTCCTTCAATTCGGATGCAGTATTCTTCTTCATATTGCTCAACTTCTAGGATTATTTGTTCAGCATATGTATTGACACATACTAGGTGACAGACTGAATGTTTATGTAATCTATCATATAGTAGATTCATAATATCTGTTGTTTTGTTCATTTAAAGAATTCTTTTCAAGAGAAACCCCAAACTGAATTGTTGAAAATGGCTATTTCCTGGTTTTTATCCTCTCTACATGAAGATAAAGGAGCTCTGGTAGCATAGTAGTTACAATCAGGCTGCTAACCTCAAGGTCAGCAGTTCAAAACTACCAGCAGTTCCACGGGAGAAAGATGAGGCGTTCTGCTCCCATAAAGATTTACAGCCTCGGAAACCCTGTGCAGGGTCACTATGAGTTGGAACCAACTCCACAGTACTTAACAACAACAACAACAACATGAAGATAATCTCTTTATGGTCTCTCCCAGAAAGCCCTTTGTGGATAAGTTAAAGCCTACTAGTATCTTACTGGTGGTGCCTTAACTTAGCAATAGATAATACTGATAATACAAAACAGGTGGTTCAATTTCTATTTCCTTGAAAAAAGAAACAGACAAACAAGCACAAAAATGAAAACACCTCATGTTATCTATTTTATTTAGGCAATGAGACGTGAGCAAAAACATTAAAATTTCTACTGAGTGGTTTCCAGAAAGTTATAGACTTCAAGGAACCAAAATGATCAGCAAGTGTGATGATGCTCTGTGTACACTCCATTTTCATGGAGTGTAAGGAGAAAGAGACAAGATTGGTCAACTCTAAAACCCAGTTCATTGCCACCTGCCTCTGGAAAATCCCACTGAGAACTACCAACACTTTGCTTTTTGGAAATCCCCAAAATCACTGCCTTATCTTTTTTTGCCCATTTTTCAGTACTAGGAAAACTACATTTCTATCTGTGTATGAAAGGAGTCCTGGTATTGTAGTGGTTATGCATTAGGTTGATAACTGTAAGGTAGGCAGTTTGAATCTAGCAGTCACTCCATTGGAGAAAGATGAGACTTTCTGCTCTGGTAAAGATTTACAACCCATTAGAGGGTTATTGAGTCGGGACTGACTCGATGGTACACTACCACAACCATAATATATTTGTGATGGTTGGTGAAATAGAAGTAGCAGGTAATTTCTGTGATCTGAGATTCTAAAGTCTTCTAAGGAGAACATTTATGAGGATCTTCTTGTGAGTCTAAACTCTCTGCTTTTGCTTCTGTAAAAATCAGGATGCTCCTGAGAGCTTGTGGCTTTCAGTGTGTTTGGTGTCTATTGAGTAAAAGGCTCAAGAAGATGAGAGGGTCATATGTCTATCTGGGGGGAAGAACATGCCAGAGAAGAGAACAGAAAATCTTCCAACAGCTCTGATAATTTGACTGTAACAAATTTGATCTAAATTAATTGTTCAACATAATTATTTGTAAAAGGAAATAAATCAACAACATACAATGAATGTTCCCCAATACAAATTCCCAATTCTAGGTAATTTGGGCCTATGATTATGGGTCTTTGCATCCTATATGCATCTGTAAGCATTTTGCCCATTTAAATTTTGACTTTTCATTACCCTCATGTATTTATTATTATATTTCAAAACAATTTCAGTCAATTATTCCCATTTTTTTTTGGTGTGTGCTGAATTGAGAATTTGGAGTAATATAGATTTAGTCAAAATATCAAAGGTCCAACAATTCATGAAGTGATTAAATCAAGAGACAATTTTTCAAACAGTAGGCTTGTGTAGTGTGAAGCTATATTTATATTGTTATTGTTGTTAGCGGATACTAATTTGGTCCCTCATTCATGGCAACACTATGTACAGATTGAAACACTGTCTGGTCATGCATCATCCCCATGATTAGTTATGAACTGGGCCATTTTATCTATGTTGTTGCTGTTAAGTGCCATCAAGTTGATTTCAACTCATAATACTCTATTGAGGGTTCCCAAGAAGCAGCTGGTAGGTTTGAACCACCAGCCTTGCTGTTCAGACCCACCTTTAGTCCAGTGCTTATTCTTCAATACCACACCAGGGCTCCATATTGATCCATTGTTGCTCTGTTGTTGTTAGGTGCCATCAAGTCAGTAACAACTCATAGCGACCCTATGCACAACAGAATGAAACACTGCCCAGCCCTGGGCTAACCTCACCATAGGCCTATATTATAGAATAATGACACATAGAACACCATCTGGACAACTATATTCCAGGGTCTGAATAGTGTTTACCTTGGATACATGGAATTATTTTACAGTATTCAATTTTCAATTTATTTCATGAATTCACTCAACAAAATTTTGTTGTATTCAATTTTCAATTTATTTCATGAATTCATTCAACTAAGCTTTGTTAAGATATGAGAAAATATCAGCCATATTCTATATGTTAGAGATGTAGAAATATAGAGAAAAGAAAGAAAGAATTGCTCTTATGAAGTAGAGGTTAGGAGGAGACAAAAGAATTAAGTAAAATGTTCATTTAATTCTGGGTTAGATACTAGATTAGAAGTTGTTGTTGAGTGCTGTTGAGTTGGTTGGAACTCATAGTGATTCTGTATAGGGTTTATGAGGATCGGTTTATGGGTTTGAACCACTGACATTTTGGTTTGCAGTCTGGTGCTTATCCTACAATTCTTCCTCAGGACTCCAATAGGTTAGATAGTGGCAGGTATGATAGAGAAAAATAAACCAGGGAAGAAAGGTAGCGAGTGTTGAGTGGAGTTGTAATTTTAGATAAGATCATCAGTGAAGGTCTCACTCTCAAGGTGACTTCTTAGTAAAGAGCTCAAGGAGACATAGGTCATGTAGTTATTTAGGGGAAAGAACATGTGAGCAGAGGGAACAAAATGCACAAAAGTTCTGTCAGTGAGCATGCCGTGTGTGTGTGTGTGTGATATGTCAAGAAGACCACAGCGACTAGTGCAAATTCAGACAGACCCAGAGAAGTAATGGGAAATCCAGTTAATGTGGAGCCTTACAGGCCATTGTGAGTAAGGTGGTTCTGAGCAGAGGCATGACATATTCTGACTTTGTGATTGCACTTTATAGCAGAGACAAGGGTGGAATAGGAAATCACTGAAGAGTGGAGATAATGGTCATAGACCAAGGTGTTAGGAGTGGAGATGGTGAAAAATGGTTAGAATACTGATGTAATTTGAATTAGAGCCAATAGGATTTGCTGTTGGTTTAGAGATGGAGTGTGAGATAAAGCGACCAGTTGGTCCTAGAAGAATGGAACCACATTAAATGAGATGGGGGAGTCTGCAGGAAGATGGGGCTTGGGAGGCAAGATCTGGAGCTCAGTGTTGGATATGTTAAGTTTAGGATACAAATTAGTCATCCAAGATGTTTCTCTAACAAGAATGTAGAATGTATTGTTTTTGAAATGAGGCAAAAAAAAAAAACAATAAAAGGAAATTTAAAAGACATTCTATTGTGGGACTAGGTTGTTCCAATAAACCCTCTATTGTTGGCTTACATTGTTCAGTTGACTAAATTTCCATGGCCAAATTGCTTTCAGTCAAACCATCTGGACCTGATGTGTGCAGGGGGCTACTTTTGGTAACCACAAAACACACTTGTAGGACCACCCTGCTTAAAAGAAAGTTTAAAGCAAGATTCAGCATTGCTTTACTGTCTTGGCTTTTGGGGCTCAACTGATTTCTTAGAGTCTTGTTTTAACCCCCAAATCTCATAAGCCTTGCCTGACTTCCTGAACCTCTGATTCATCCTTTGATTTCTCTGATTTCAGATACTTCTCTGATGTTTCAATGCTCTCAAGCATCTTGACCCTTAAATCTTACTCTTTTGTGCGGGTCCCTGCCTTGTAATCACACTTACCTTGTAATCATTGTGTGCCCATAAATTAATTTACTATGCACTGTTTTTGTGCAAGAGACTCCGTGATGTGGCCCTGATACACTCGGGGTTTTCAGTGTTTTGGGGGGACATAAGTACATATAATGAGGTAGTGACAATGAGCATTAATAGTGGAACAAAGCATCCAGGACTCTAATTTCTGTATGTGTTTTCTCTGATCTAGCTGGTCTCATCAGATCCAGCATTTTATAAATTTTTCTCAAAGACTTTATTGTACTTTTCTTTAAAAGAAATACTGAGCAGTTGTTTTTTTTCTGATTATGAAGTAATAGATATTCATTATGGAAAAGAGAAAAATATCAAGAAAAAAATTAAAACCACTCAAAATCTTATCATCTAGAGATGGAAAGTTGCATATATATATATTCTTAATCTTTAAAAAAAATTATTGTTGGCAATTCCCAAATCATTAATATTCTTTGGAAGCATATTTTTAAAGTAACTGGCCGGAATGGATGTCTCACCATTTATTTTCTATTCCCTTATTGTTGAACCTCTTCAGACATTTATAACTCAGTTCCTCCTTGCTGTAGGATTCCTGGGGAAGAGAAGACTCTCATGAACTTGGGAGTATGATGCTCACACAGAGTATACTGGATTGGGAAGGGTGCAGCTACTTATGACACAGATAACAGCACTAAATTAATCCACACACAGGGACAGTTGAGACCACATTTGGAAATTCAAAAGGGGCCCTTGTTCTGTATTTGAAAAGCTGCTTAACATTTGTAGACTCTGCATTGGTAGACCAAGAAACTCTGAAACCAGATGATTTTAATATAGTGCATTTTTAAAATGATAACCATCAAGAGTTGTATTCATCAGAGGGGTCATAAAATAGAAACAACACAAAACTCTTTATTCAAAAACTAAAGAGTGATCAAAAAAGCAGGGTGGAAGAGAATATGGCATAGCAGTCACCCTAGTAATATTGAAGAGCGTTCCTACATCAGTGAGATTCTAGTAGCAAGCTGAGTTTAGGGGCAGAGAAAACACAAGGGGAAATTTTTTAAAAAAGACAATGTTACATTGTCTTATAATTTGAAAACCAATACTGCTTTCCAACTCTGGTATGTAAAATTTGCCGTTCTCTTTTGGCTACTCTGGTCACAGATGAGAATACCCCTGCCAATTAGAACATTCTTGAGGTGTTTTCTGTTTCTTCATATGATGTTAGTTGTGATTCCATGCTTCCCATTATCTACAAATTAGTATCTGGCATTGTAGAAAGTTCTAGGAAAACTAATAAAAACCACAAACATTCAGCTAAACTACACCCCCTTTCTTAGGTTTTATTTTTATTTATTTTTCCTCTGGGAAAGACAAGGAAGTTAAAAAACAAAAACAACCCCCCCGCCCCCCCCCAAAAAAAAAAACAAAACAAATAAAAGTTTCCAGGCATAGACAAGTGATTTATAGATTTCTAGAGTACACTTCTACTTTCTGTTATTCTTTAGGATTTTCTGTTGCTATGTGTTCTCCCACTTGCGTAAAGTCGCTTGATCTGATAGGCATAGTAATAAAATTAATCATGAAGTACTAGGTTGATGGAAAGGAATTTATAGACTATTTTTTTCTTTTGTCAATAAATGCCATCTTTGACACTTTGACACTTTAATGCTTTTAAAAACTATTCCAAAACCAGGAAGCAGAGTACGGGATTGGTTATACCAACAGAATTGGTGCCCTATGTATAAAAGGTGTAATTGGCAGACTCAGACTCTTTTAAAGTTCACTTTTAGCCTTTTCTGAGGAAGATGCTCAGGAATTTTGGAGGAAATTCCAAAGTTGAATGCTGTAGAACAACATTTTCCCAAAAGCTATAAAATGTTAGATAGTTGAGTGAACATCTGTTAGCTTTGTCTGCCTGGAAGCCACTTGTTCCTGCCAGTAGTAACATCCAGATTTACATTGGAGACAGCAGCACTCCTGCCCAAGTAAGTGCATGTGGTTTGTGTGTGACTGAGCCTCTACTCAGGAGTCCAGAGTGAGCACATAGCCCAGGGCTTTTCACTCAGTACATTCCATCTCTTCAAATGCAGGAATTGGTTCCGGATATCAGGGGGCCAGATGATCAAAGGTAATCCCATAAATTGCAATCCTGGGTCCTTTTTGGAAGTGCTGAGAAAGAGATGTCCCTTTTTGTTGGAGTCTCTGAAAAGATGTATAAGCTCAGTGCTGATGGTCATCTTTCTGCCCTGTGGAAAGAGCCTACTTGAGTGAAATTAACACAAAGGAATGTAGCCACAGGAGATGGATAGAAACCATCTTGTCATGATGTTGCCCATGATCCTGAAGTCAGCCCTGCCACATAATGCCTTTTTCTGTTTTAGCTTGTTGGTGATGGGTTTCTCTCACTTGCAATCAAAAGAGTCTTGGGTTAAATATTTAAAAAGTGTTACATGAAGAAGGATTCTGATGTTAAACAAACATGGGACGCACTGGGCTTCTTACTTTGGTTTCTCCCAGAAGTAGGCTTGGGTTAAGAATCACAGGTTGTTGTTGTTGTTGTTAAGTGCCGTGAAGTCAGTTTTGACCCACAGCGACCCCGTATAGGGTTTTCAAGGAGTGGCTGGTGAGCTTGGGACTGCCAAATTTATGGTCAAACCGACTTCGCAGTCCAGCGCATTAACCCACAGCACCAAGTAAAGGGAACACTGACAGGAGCTGGGAAGTTAAGACAGGGAAGGGAAGATATCTAGAAGGGGTACATTTGTAAGTCAACAGCCATTATGGAGGGTGTTGTTGATATTGTTGTTGTTGTTAAGTGCCATCAAGTTGGTTTTTGTCTCATAACCACTCTATGCAGGGTTTCCAAGGAGCATCTGGCGAGTTTAAACCACCAACCAAGCAGTTCAAACTGACTTTGCAGTCCAGCACATTATCCTGAAGGGCCACACCAGGACTTCGATTAGGTACCTTCTACTCATGGCGATCGTTTGCACAGCAAAAAAAATGTTGTTAGGTCCTGAGCCATCCTCACAATTGTTGCAACATTTGAGCCCATTGCTGCTGTCACTGTGTTAATCATCTTGTTGGGAGTTTTCCTCTTTTTCACTGATCCTCCACTTTACCAAGCATAATGTCCTTCTTCAGAGACTGGTCCCTTCTGATAACATGCCAGAAGTATGAGAAACAAGTCATGCAATCACTGACCCATATTGGCTGTACTTCTCCCAGTTTGTTTGTTCATCTGGCAGTTCATAGTGCTTTTAATATATATTTTCCAACACCATAATTAAAATGCATCAATTCTTCTACAGTCTACTTTATTCATTGTCCAACTTTCACATGCTCATGAGGCAATTGAAAACACCATGACTTGGGTCAGGCACATATCAAAGTGATATCTTTGCTCTAGAACACTTTAAAGAGATTTGTGCAGCAGATTTGTCCCATGTAACACATCCTTTATTTCTTGGATGCTGCTTCCATGAGTGTTGATTGTGGATCCAAGCAACATGAAGTCTTTGGCCACTTCAATTTTTTTTTTTTTTCACTTGTTTAGTACCATCCAGTCAGTTCCAACCCTGTGTAGGGTTTCCAAGGAGCAGCTGGTGAGCTTGAATCACAAACTTATGTTGAAGGCTGTAGTTTTAAAAATCTTTATAAGTATTTTAAGTCCTTTTCACTTTTAGCAAGCATATCTGCCTCTTATTGTTGTTGTTGTCAGGTGCCATCGAGTTGGAACCGACTCATAGTAACCCCATGCACAACAGAACGAAACAATGTCCGAT
>NW_006408575.1:17883671-17887247 GCF_000296735.1 Chrysochloris asiatica
TTTATATGTAGTTCAGATTTCTGGGTCCATCCCCTGAGCCTGCTTGGTCAGGTATTCTGTGTTGTTGCTGATGGAGCTCCTTACTGCACTTCTACCCTCTCTGCCATTTTGTTTGTTCTCCCCATTTCATTTTTGACAGCTTCCAGTTTTCCTAGATTCAAGATAGATCTTGAAATTTACATTCTATGTTCAGATTATTAGTGGATGTTTACAACTTTTTTGACTCTTTGAGTTGTGCCAGTCAGCAAATGAAAAGGTCCTGAGAGCTTTACTCCATCAACACAGTCAACTCTATTTTGAGGAGGTAGCTCTTCCCCAGTTATATTTTTCAGCACCTTCCAACCCAAGGGGCTCATCTTCCAGCACTATGTTATTTTTGTTAAGGGCCGTTGAGTCAGTTCTGGCTCATAGTGAACCTGTATAGGGTTTCCAAGGAGTGATTGGTAAGCTTGAACTGCTGACCTTGAGGTTCAAACTGACTTTGCATTCAAGTGCATTAACCTGCTGCACTACACCAGGACTCCAGCACTATAGATGTTTCACCATCCAATATTCTGGTACTATCTGACAGTGTTCCACTGGTATTCATAAGGGTTTCAGCGGCTAAATATTCAGAAGTAGTCTACCGCTCCTTCTTCCTAGTTTGTTTCAGACTGGAAGCTCAGCTGAAATCTGTCCACCATAGGTGACCCTGCTGATATATAAAATACTGGTGGCATAGCTTCCAGCACTACCACATGCAAGCCATCACAGACAAGTGGTGGCATAGAAATATAAGCTATTACTAATGGGACCTTGAACATTTTATAGCTGTAAAATGGGTACAAGAATTCTATCTACCCCTCTCGATATTTTCAGGAGCAAATGAAATAAAATATGTAAAGAATTCTGCAACAGTTTCTGGAAACATAGTAAGTACTCTTTAAGTCTAGATTACAAGGATAAATAATTTATGAGTTCAAAACATTTTCATCTTAAAAACAAAAACTATTTTGCTTGTAACATTTTCACAAGTCAAAATTTGCTATTGTCTTCAGTGTTGAAGATGTTGTCTTTGACTGAAGTTAATCATTTACAAAACAGAAGTTTTTCTGTTTTAAATGGTGCTGCTCAGATTAGGAAGACTAAGAGACCTGCTCATGAGATTCTGCCTAGATGGGGCAGGTTGAGAGTGAAATCAATTTTATCAGAGATTCTCAAAGTGTGGACTGAGGCCTGGTCTCCTCTATTATTCATGCTATAATATGACAGCATCCATACTTTAGCTTCTGGCATAAATTAATAATTTGATATTGAATTAATAATTATCGTATTTAGTAGAAGACAGACATCACCTCACTGGTGCCTCATTGAAAGCCATGAACCTCCCACACTGCCAGATACTCTTGAGGGTTTCTGAGGATGAAGTGGGTGGACTTGGACCATTTGAGGTAAATGTAATCTGGACCAAAGAGCCTTTACAGTCCCTTAGACTAGTTCTCCTTTGACATTAGTTTCCTGTAAAATGGTCAACCAAAAATAGATATTGTAAATATACACTCAACAAATCTACTTAAACAGAGAGGGGACCTGGTTTCTCCAGAGACCTATAGATTTCATACTCATATATTGTTCTAAGACCTAATATATACGTGGATATATTTTTTGGGAGTGGAGCTGAAAATTCCTTAAGGAGAAACCCGGTTTTCTGGAAAGTATTAGCTATAGTTGTTAGGTGCCATCGTGTTGATTCTGACATATAGCCACCCCATGGGACACAGAAGAACTTTCTTATAGGGCTTTCTTGACTTTACAGAAGCAGATTGCCAGGTCTCTCTCCTACACAGCTGTTGGCTATGTGGGCTTGAACTGTCAACTTTTCAGTTCATCATTGTTATTGTTGTTAAGTCAATTATGACTCATAGCAACCATGTATAGGGTCTGGTGCTTATCCTACAGGGCCATACCAGGACTCCACGCAGTTTTGGAAGCTAGAAGTCTGAATTTAGAGCGCTAGCTCTGGAGAAAGGTCCTTGTCACTGGTACCCCAAGTCCAAAGGACACACTCTACTCCTGGTTCTTCTTTGTTGGTGGTAACATGTCCCTCTTATCTGATCAAGTCTCTCTCCTTTTATCTTTGGCATGCCACACCCTTGGGAATCTCTGGTATATCAGATCAGGGTTGTGGTGGTGTGTTCTACTCTTGCAAGGTCAGCACTTTGAGTCTACCAGTCGCTCTGTGGGAGAAAGATGAGGCTTGCTGACCTCATAAATATTTATAGTCTTGGAAATCCTATTCAGGGTCACTATGAGTTGCAACTGACTCGACAACACATCACTACCATCCCACCTTTCATCCTTTTTTGATTTATCACATCAGGTCACTTCATGTGGGATTATCATTTCAGTGCCAAACCACTGAAAATCCTAGTCCAACCACACCTACTCATATTTTGGGAGACACACTTCAATCCATGGCAGGCCTCTAAGGAATTATCAGCTGTCTGGCATTTAGGGTGTGGCAGATATATTGTTCATTCTTATTATTTTCCAAACTTTTTATTGTGAATTGAGTGAAGGTTTATAGACAAGATCATCAGTTCTGCACTCAACAAATAATATATTTTGTTTCATCTCAATGATTGCAATCCCCTCATACAAAAACAGTTATGCTGCTTCCTCTCTATTGTTACCTATCCTCTTTCAAACTCTTACATATTTGTGGGATATATAAGTATATATCTCACTCTTCCTCCCATAATCATTCTGCCTGTGTCTCTGTTCATGTATCTACACACAGAACACTGTTGTTTTAAGGGTGTGGTGTTGTAGGCTAATGTGCTAGACTGCAAAGTTGTTTGAATCACAATGACAGTGGTTCAGACTCACCAGCTGCTCCTTGGAAACCCAATACAGGGTAACTATGGGTCAGAAACGACTCAACAGCACTTAATAACAACAACAATATATCACTACTTACCTCTATTCCCTTTAGCCCTTGCATACCTCCCTGAGTCTTCACCTATCTTCATCGTTCTTCTGTCAACCTCCGTTTTCTTGTATATTGCCTTCCCCAGCACCCAAGTTAATATGTGTCTTCCCTCTCTTCTCTCCCTTCCTTTAGTATGAAAACCTTTTCTTGAGATTTACAATAGTGGTTTCATACAATATTTGTTCTTTTGTGGTTGACTTATTTCATGTAGCATAATGCCCTCCAGTTTCATCCATGTTATGAGGTGTTTAACAGATTCATTGTTATTCTTCACCATTGCATGTTATTTCATTGTGTATAGTATCAAAGTTTGTTTATCTTTTCTCCCATTGATGGGCGTTTAGCTGTCTCCATCTTTTTGCTATTGTGACTAGTGCTGTGATGAACATCAGTGTACACATATCTACTGGTATTCTGGGGCTGATTTATTGTGGATATATACCAAGTAGAGGGATTGCTGGGTCATACAGTATTTCTATTTCCAACTTTCTGAGGAAGCATCATACCATTTCCCAAAGTGGTTGAACCATTTTACATTCACACCAGCAATGTAAGAGGGTTCTATTCTCTTCACACCCTCACCAGCATGTGTTGTTTTCTGTTTT
>NW_006408575.1:17887347-17889835 GCF_000296735.1 Chrysochloris asiatica
GGTCACTATGGGTTGGAATTGACTCTACAGCACTTAACAACAACGGCACCAATAGTTAATGATCGTGAACACTTCTACATATGCTTGTTGGCTGTCTGAATGTCTTCTTTGGTGAAGTGTTTGTTCATGATCTATAACCATTTTTTAATTGGGTTTCTTGTAGAGGTGTTGTAGTTTTCTATAAATTTAGAGATTAATTGCTTGTCTAATATGTTGTTGCCAAAACATTTTCTGTCTGTGGGCTCCCTTTTTACTCTTTTGGCAAAATCTTTTGATGCACAAAAGTGTCTAATTTTTAGGAGGTCCCAGTCATCTAATTTATCTTCTGCTGTTTGTGTGGTTGTAGTATTGCTTGACAGTATATTTATGCCATATATTAGCACCCCTAAGTTTGTCTATATTTTAAAAAAACTTTTTATTGTAAATTGAGTTAAGATTTACAGATCATGAGTTTTACATTCAACAAATCACACACTTTGTTTCATCTCAAGGATTGCAATCCCCTCCTACATGCAACAACAGTTATTCCACTTCCTCACTGTGGTTCCTATTTGTTTTCCACCCACCTTCCCATCCCTTCTCAACTTTGTCCTTAGGTAAATGTTGCTCTTTGGATTTGGAATGATGTCTGTATTTTTTCACTGATGATCTTTATAGTTCTAAGCTCTGCATTTAGGTTTTAATCCCAGTCATTTGTTTTTTAATATGGTGTGAAATATGGGTCTTATTTAATTCTTCTGCAAATGGGTTTCCAGTTTTCCCAGCATCATTTGTTGATGAGACTATCTCTTCCCCATTTCATGTGTTTTGGACTTAAATGCTGCTCATTATGTCTCATCACATTTTATTGAGAATTTATCTATGGAGTTATGTGTCTGTGTATATTACCTAACGCAGCTCCATAATAAAGAGGCATGTTTAAAAGTGTTTCCCTATATCTGGCTTTGGCTAGTCCCATTCTTCTAGTCCATCTGAATGGTGACCCTCAGCCATAACAGCCCTGCTCCCTCAGCTTTGAGCAGAGGCACCATCTTAATGGCAGCCCTACACTCTGGAACTGAGTTGGTGAAGAAACCGACTCCATGAAACAATAAACTGTTGTCTCATCCTTAAAAATACCAGAGGTCATGTTTTTACCCTTTGAGAACCTTTTGAGACTGAGGCAGCTCTTCTTTCCATCATCCTTGATCTCTAGAAGAGATCAGTTTTGTCTCTACTCTTCATTAACAAGTGTTACAAAGCTCTGTAGTCCAGAGGCACCACGCTCCACCAGTAAGCCTTGGCTGGAAGGTGCTCAGCTTTCATGCTCTTTGAGCCAGAGAGTGTAACAAGTGCCCCAGAGGCACCCCATTCCTCCAGAATGCTTCCTACATGAAGGCACTCAGCTCTCACCGCATGGGTTGGCTTCTGTGGCATATTGTGTTGGTCTCCTGGTTTTGCTGCTGCAATTTCTCTGCTACTGCTTCTCACCATCTATGCCATCTCCAGTGTTAGAGTTCTCACTTCCTTCTAAACCCTCATCAGAATTGCTTTTGACATCCATAATTCCAACAGTCTCTTCAAGATAATCTCGGCTTCTACTATTAGGTAGTTTAGTACTCTTTTAGCCTCTGCTCATTAACCAATTCCCAAACTGCTTCCACATTTTAGGTATCTGTTAGAGCACCACCCCACTCTCCTGGTACCTAATTCTGTCTTACTTATCTAGTACTGCTATAGAAGAAGTACCACAAATGAATGACCTTAACAAATAGAAATTTATTCTCTCACAGTTTAGAAGGCTAGAAGGCCAAATTCAGACTACAGCTCTAGGGAAATGTCCTTGTTTACTTTCAGCATCGGTAGGCCCAGCCTTCCTTGGAGATCTCTACGTGTCTTGATATCAACTGTTCCCTGCATGCTTCACAGTTTAGGGATCCCAGGTCCAAAGGGCACACTCTACTCCTGCCTCTTCTCTCTTGAGGGTCGCAGGTCCCTCTTTCTCTGATCAAATTTCTCTTCTTTTATCTCTTGTACATAAAATGTATTGCATGCACATTTGGGGATCTCCTTTACATCATATCAGGGTTGTGGTGGGTTTAAAGGTGATATGTCATTGTTAGGTGCCATCGAGTCAGTACCAACCCATAGCAACCTTATGCACAGCAGACAGACACATTGCCCGATCCTGGACCAACGTTACTACTGTTGCCACCCTTGAGTCCATCGATACTGCCACTTAGACAATCCATCTCGTTAGGGGTCTTCCTCTTTTTCTCTTACCCACACCTTACCAAACATGATATCCTTCTTCAGTGACTGGTCCCTCCTGACAATATGTCCGAAGTATGAAAGACGAAGTTTGGCCATCTTGGCCTCTAAGGAGCACTCTGGCTGCACTTCTTGAAAATGGATGTATTGGTTCTTTTGGCAATCCATGGCACCTTCAATACTCTCCTCCAACACCATAACTCAAAAGCATCAATTCTTCTACAGTCTTCCTTATTCA
>NW_006408575.1:17891230-17897961 GCF_000296735.1 Chrysochloris asiatica
ATGGGAAAGCTGGACAGTGAATAAGGAAGACTGTAGAAGAATTGATGCTTTTGAGTTATGGTGTTGGAGGAGAATATTGAAAGTGCCATGGGCTGCCAAAGGAACCAATAGATCTGTGTTGGAAGAAGTGCAGCCAGAGTGCTCCATGGAGGCCAGGATGGCCAAAGTTCGTCTCTCATACTTTGGACATATTATCAGGATGGACCAATCACTGGAGAAGGAAATCATGTTTAATAAGGTGGAGGGTCAGAGAAAAAAAGGAAACCCCCCAACAAGATGGATTGGCAAAGTGGCAACATTGATAGACTGAAACGTGGCAACAATAGTGAGGCTGGCCCAGGATCAGGCAGTATTTTGTTCTGCTGTGCATAGGGTCACTATGAGTCGGTACCAACAACAACAACAACAACAACATAGGGTTGTTATGAGTCAGAACTGACTTGATGGCAGCAGACAGTGTAATATTTTTCAATAAGCAAGGCAAGCATGTGTTTGCTTGTACTTACTTACTAATCTGTAGTAAACGGTTTCGTATGTAGACTGAAACCATTTACTACAGATTAGTAAGTAAGCATAAGTAAGCCTATGCTTACCTTGATTATTGGATAATCTGATACTGTCAGTGGGTATCAGAGGAGACCTCCCCCAACTCCATATTTCTTCTCTTGACCACTGGCTCAGAGCTGAAACCCAGGGAAGTTGGGAATCTACACGTTGCAGATGGCAGAATCCCAGATGGAAGGAGCCTGCAGTCTTGAATCATCAGTTGACTCAGAACTGACTGGATTTTACATGAAACACATCTTTAATGTCATAAGTTAACAAGAATTTTTGGCATCTGTTACCATGATTAGTCTGCTTGTCTACTACATTGGGAATTGAGTTCATTACTAGGTAGAGCCTAAAGGCTTCAATTTTTCAGTGTACTCTAGAACTGATGCAGTTATAGATTAGTAGGAAAAGTCAGAAGAGAACAGGAATCTTCTGGAGAAGACTATTAATGTGTGAGATGCTTTTCAGGAGAACCATCTCATGTGAGCTCATGGAACCTGTTTGGATGAACTCAGTAGATGACTAGTCTGACAAGCGAGTGAATTCAGATGACTTCCCAGTTCCATTTCTAGGAGTATTTTCCTAAATTTCTTCACAAATTTCACATATATTACTAATTATTAGAATCATCAACTTCTTGTTGTTAAGTGTTGTGGAGTTGGTTCTGACTTATAGCGACCCTGTAGAGGATTTCAGAGAAGAAGCTGGTGAGTTTGAACCCACCTTGATGTCGAGAGCTTATCCTGGGTGGCCACACTGGGACTCCACGAACCTTCAACTAGACAGCTAGAAAACTATCTCAGGAGGTTCCTATGAAAATGCAAATATGTCATCAGGAAAAGGTACCAGATGAACCAATTCATGCGCATTAATAGTATCGAATTTCTTGGTTGAGAGAAGAGGGCATGATATTAAAGGGTGACCCTCAGACCAGATGAAATTTTGCTAGGGGCAGAGTGGGTGAAAATGTTGAAATGAAAGGCCGATCAGGCTGGAAGACCACAATTCTGCTGACTGGGGAGTACCTGAGTAAAAGAAGGAGAGCTTGGGAAACTGGGATGGCTGGAATGAGTAGTGAAATGAGGTTGTCAGGCACACTTTGCCTTCTTCCTAAAGTTTGACTTAGAATTTTGTTTTTTTAAATTCAGAACACATGTCATGAAAGATCTTTGAGTTGTATCTCAGAATAGGGGTGAAGCACTGACAATCCTGCCAGTTACCAGTGGCCAAAGTATTTTTATTTATTCTTCTTTACAGATGGGATAAAGCCAGGTATATTTTCCTCTCCTCTTAAATTGATGGAAGATTTTCCGGTGTGCTGAAAAGCAGCTGGATTCTATCCCTCTAACTTTCTCTGAACATTCAGAGATATTAAGGACTGTTTTGGTTAAGGCCTAGAATTAATTGATGTTGACATGGTTTAGCTAATCATAATCTAATTCAAAAGTGGTGGATTAGAAAAAGAAATGATCACATAAAAAATATTTCCAAAATCATATTTGTGTCTTAGCCAAATAGTCTTCCTTCTTGCCATTTTCTTCTTTATCTGGATCCTTCAACTTTGGCAATGCTAGCAGTTAGAAAATCAAGCTTCATTTGCACACAACATTTGCCTTAGCTAAAGATAAAGGAAATGAAGTACAAAGAAAGAGAGGATGTAATAATAGAGTAGTTTAACACTACTGATTGTAGGCACGTGATCTGTTGTGTGGGGTTGAGTTTGGTGGTAACATGTGTATACATCTGTCTTCCTCACCTAATTATTAAAGCATCCATTTTTATTTTAGCCTCTTCCAAGAAACCCACAACCATCTTTTCTTAGGGATCTACAGACTATGAATTCCTTGAAGGCAGAGATACCTTCAAATGTCCTGTAGTCTTACACATGCCAGAGAACAAATGTTTATCTATCAAGTCTATTTACTTTTCTTTTTCACCATAAGAAATTCAAGCAACTATCTTCAATAAATGTCAATTCCTCACAATCCAAGTGTCCTCTGAAATACAAATTTAGTGAAGCTGAGAGTTGAGACTGATTAGAATACATTCCTTCTGACTTGATTTTCACTGGGCATGCCAACTCATTTCTATTAATGACACTGATTTTGTAAGGGCTTTGGCACTGGTGAGTGCTTATTTTTCTGGCTAAAATATGAATTTGTTGTGTGTTTGTCATGGAAAAAATTCCACCCTCATATTTAGGTTATAAGGAATCATTCATTTGTATGGAACTCACTGAAATGTTCTTGGGATTTTTTAAACCCTTAAACCCTTAGCTTCTGTCATGATTTTTTTTTTTTTTTTTTTTAACTCACCTGTACCATCGTTTATATGTCTGAGCCCATTGTTGGAGCTGTTGTGTAGATCCATGGCATTAAGGATTTTCCTAGTTTACACTGTGACCAAATTCAATGTAATCAATCAATTCAAAAAATTTTTTTTAAATTGTGAATTATGTGACAGTTTACGTGGGAGAACATTAGCTTTACATTCATCCTATTGTATATCATTTCATTGCTATGGTTACAATCCCCTTCATGCATCATCAACCAACCAAAGGGTATACCCTGCAAGCCTGCCCCCTGGTCATCAGCACACAGACCCTCTCCATGTCTGGGTCTAAAGTCCCCAGCTGCTCCATCTCTTCATGTCATTGTCTCTGCCCCCATCTCTGGCATCACTGCTTCTCTGGGTAGGGTCCCGCACTCAGCTCCTCTCCCTTGATGGTCCTAGGGACCTCCACTCCTGGACTGCAAAGTCAATCACTCCCCATCTTTTGCTGCAGAATGTCCACCTTTACATTTCTAATCCTCACAGTCCTGCTATCAGCTATTCACTATTGTGCCACATGAGTGCTATCCCCATCTCGTTTCATCAGCCCCACCCAGAATAGATTGGATACTACTCAGTGGAGATTCTACCCTCCTCTGCACCCTCTGGATCTAGGTTCCCTCTTGAAAGCTTGTAAGCCAGTCACTTCCTGCCTTTGTAGGCCCAGCCACCCCCCCACCTCCCATTTTGGGGTAGCCAATGTCCAAGTTGCCCATCCCTGTCTACCCTGTCCCTGTGTATTTAGGGTGTGGGAATGATCCTCGCTGTAAAGATTTGTTCCCTCTTTTGAACTACTGCATCCATAGGTATAGGTCAAGTCCATCAAATTGTATCAGATCACTCTTTTTTTCCTCGTCTTTCTTATTCTAGTTGAGTTCTGATCATCCAGCCATTGAAGCCAGGTCAAGTGGGTATTATCTGCAAGTGTGGGTATTCTTGTGCATATGCCCTCTCTTCTTATCAGCTGGACACTTCACTCTCCACTCTAGTCCTCTATGGCTATGTCACTGACTCTGGGCCCAAGAATCCCCAGGTCTTGCCACACTGCTGGCCAACCAGGTCTCTACCTGGGTTCACTGGAGTCTATTGAATGTGGTAGGGCTTAGCTCACAGCTTCATTGCTGTTTTCCCCTCACTTCCCCTTATTGGTGACCAGTGTGGTCACCAGTCAGAGTGCATGCCTGCTCATGTATTCCCATTGAATCTTAGTCTTAGAAGTGAGTTGCTCTGAGAGGACCCGACCACTTGCCTTGATGTCTCCTGGGCAAGCATCTTGCTTGTTCTTGTAGTAGTCAGTCGGACTGCCGTTATTGTTTTGTGTTATTCCTATCAGTCTTTCTTTCAAGAAGTATCTTCTAGCTGCTCCAGACTGGTCTGCTTGTCCTTTCAAGTAGAAATTTCCCACCTCAGAAGATTATGGATGGGGTTCCGGATTCCACCTATGGTCTTATGTAATGCAGAAGCTTCGCAGGAAGCCTCCTTTACTGGACACGTTGTAGCCCCATTTTAGGTATTCCAATCAGTTATAGGCAGAAGATAGACTTACAAGCTTTCTATGGTGATATTTCTGGCTATTCCTTTCTCTCACTCTCAAGTGTCTATTTTATAATGGTATGCCAGGGAAACCAAGATTGGAAAGACAGCCAGTCATCTTAACATTATTTCCCCCTTTTGCCCATTTCAACCATATCTCAATCCCTGTATCCCAGAGCCCTGTTGTTCCAAGGTTGTGCATACATCATTATTTACCTCTATCCCACTTAGTCCATGCAAACCTGCCAAATTGTTTTCCCATCTGCCTTGTTCTTCCATTGCCCTACCCCTTCTTGTATATTGCCCTCCCTCCCTAGCACCCAAACTATCCTGTGTCTATTCCCTATCCTGCGCTCCACCTTCCCTTCCCTCCCTTCACCCACCTTCCACATCCCAGTAACCAGCAAGGATTCCCTTACCCTCCCCCCCTTTAGTATGTGTTCTTTTTCTTAGTCTTTTACAGTAGTGGTCCTATGCAGTATTTCTCCTTTTGTGACTGACTGATTTCACTCAACATAATGTCCTCAAGGTTCATCCATGTTAGATGGTGGCTTGCAGCTTCCTTGTTATTCTTCAAGGTAGCATAGTATTCCACTGTGTGTATGTACCACAGTTTGTTTATCCATTCTTCAGTTGATGGGCACTATGACTGTCTCCATCTTATTGCTATTATAAATAGTGCTGCTATGAACATTGCTGTGCATGTATCTACTCATGTTATGGCTTGTATTTCTTGTGGGTAAATACCAAGTAGAGGAATTGTTGATTCATAAGGTATTTATATTTCCAACCGTCTGAGGAAAAACCATATTGCTTTCCAGAGAAGTTGGACCATTTTGCAATCTCACCAGCAATGCAGGAGCGTCCCAATCTCTCTACATCCTCGCCAGCATTTATTGTCCAATACCTTTTTGATCTTTGCTGTGATTGCTGGTGTGAGATGATATTTCGTTGTTGTTTTGATTTGCATCTCTCTAATGGCTAGTCATCGTGAACATTTCTTCATATGTTTGTTGGCTGCCCGGATCTCCTCCTTGGTGAAGTGTCTGCTCATGTCCTGTGCCCATTTTTTAATTGAGTCATTTGTCTTTTTCTTGTAGATGTGTTGTAGTTTCCTATATATTTTAGAAATGAGTCCCTTGTCTGATGTGTCGTTGCAAAAGATTTTTTCCCATTCTATGGGTTCCCTTTTTACTCTTTTGGTGAAGTCTTTTGATGTACATAAGATTTTAATTTTTAGTATGTCCCAATCATCTATTTTGTTGTGATTTTGTCCTCAGTTTCTTCTCTGCAGACATTTCTTTAATACATGTTTTTTGAGGCAGATAGGGCATTTTTCAAATGTAAGTAAAAAAAAAACAAACCTAATGAGAAATAGTGTAAACAATCTGGACATTTTTATTATCGCAAATGGCAAGAAATTTGGAGGTAAGGAAGTTGCTGCATTGGTTAATTTGGATGCTCAATGAAGTCAAGTCACTAGGATATTTCCAGCTTTCTGCTTTTCCATCTGCTAGCTGACATCTGTTCATGGTTTCAGTAAGGCTGCAGCAGCTCCAGCCATCACCTCCTTACTAGCCACACTGAGACAGAATAGCACATATCTTTCTTTGTGCATATTTCTTTCTAGGAGCAAGAAAGCCTTTCCCAGAAATCCTGTACAGACCTTTTTCTACATCTTACTGGTTTAAACTGGGACATATGTTAACCCTGAAGCCAGTCACTGAAAAGAAGATTGGAATAGCCACAATTAGTATAGACTAATCAAGATTTACCTTTGGGTATGTGGAAGAGTACAACATCTTTTGAAGCACAAAATTAGAGCTGTATCACCCAGGAAGAAGACGTAATGTAATTAATTGTAGGCTTGCTGGGAGAGACTCGACTTTAGGAATGAAAGTAGCGATCACTGAGTCTGAGGGTTTATGGATGCTCCCAGTGGGACCTCATACTGTATCACACCATTGCAGCTTCTCTCTCTTGGACCTCATGACACTGTTCAAACTTGCTATTTGGGAAATTACTTATCTCACCATTGAAAATTAGCTCCCATCTCAGGATTTCCTAGTGGGCGCTTACCAGATTATTATTAATTTATTTTTCTTATTGTTGTTGTTGTTGTTGTCAGGTGCCATCGAGTCGGAACCGACTCATAGCAACCCTATACACAGCAGAACGAAACAATGTTCGATCCTGGGCTAACCTCACTACTGCTGCCACACCTGAGTCCATCAATGATGCCACCTGGCTGATCCATCTCGTTGGGGGTCTTCCTCTTTTTCTCTGACCCTCCACCCTACCCAGCATGACATCCT
>NW_006408575.1:17899621-17927466 GCF_000296735.1 Chrysochloris asiatica
GATACAATCAAGATGTTCTCTCCTAATCCTATCAATCCTGAGAAAGCTTATCTTGATTGTACCAGGATTGATAGGATTTTTCTTATTACAAAACTTTATTTAAAAATCAAAGGCAAAATCAAGCTGTAAAGTAGGAAATGAAAGATTCTTTGCTCTTCTCCTACTCCAATCTTACTCTCAGAAGGAGCTACTGATAAAATGTTATTGTTTCTCCTTCTAGACTTTCCTAGGTAATGGCAGGTAACAAACAAAAATACAATCAAACGAGCAAATAAACATACAAAACAGTTTCTGTTGAGTCAATTCCAACTCACTGTGACCCTATATCAGAGTAGAACTGTGCTTTATAAGGTTTTCAGTGTCTCTGATCTTTCAGAAGTAGGTTGCTAGGCCTTTTTTCCAAGGCATCTTTTGGTGGACTTGAAACACTTAGTAGCTGAGTGCTTAACTGTTGTGCCACCCAGGCTCAGGACATATTTAGAGGAAGAGGTGACTAAAGATATAGTTTGAATTCTTCAAAAGACTTGCTCTGCATTTCCTAGTTCCAGACTGTGCAAAACACCGAGGGCCAGCCTAGTTCTTGGTGATGCCCAGAATTGGGCCAGAGTGTGTCTCTCCTGAACATGGAATGGTAGATATTTAACTTGAAAGCACCAGACAATGATGAATTTTTCCAAGACATTACACTACTATTTTATAAAACATATTAGTGTTGTTATAAATCAATGAACATGGTTCATAATAGCAATAATGCCCTTGAAATCTGTTAGTCCTGCCATCAAAGAATAGTATACCAGAGCATTTGCTGCCCTTGGCTTCACCTTGGGCTATTAACTAACAAATCAGTTATTAGCTGGTGGTAATGACCAATTTTCAAGAGATGATTGCTTAAATATTGCCCACCTTGAAAAGAGAATTATTACTCAACCGAGAACTGAACTCTTATTTTCGACTCAGTAGAACTAATGATCTTATCTCTCTCCACTGTGTCCCCTCACGTCCCCCCATCCTCAGCTCCTCACCCCCTTTCCTCATCATGGATGCTCCTGGCTCTGAGGTGTGCAGAGATCACATGGTTACATAACTGCTTCCCTCACGGCCTCAGTGACTCGAGTCCAGGAAAAGTTCCATATTTAATATTTATTCAGTGGTGGATGAAGACAGATGGTAATGAAATCAGTCTTGCTGAAAGTGACCACAATGATAATAGATTCTTTATGATGTCCAGGAATTCTGGACTCTTAGTCTCTGCTTAAATGCATGTTGGCGCCAACTCTGTCGTCTTAAGCTTTAGTATTCTTGTCATCCTTCTGACCTCTCCTTAGACCAGAGCAGGCAGACCAAACAGTGCTAAAGGCATCAATCTGTCTTTCTCCTCATGAGAATGCTTTAAACACCTATAGCCGCAAATGCTCACCAACAGAGATTTTTCAGAGGGCAAAAATCTGAAAATGAAATAAAGGATTCTTTTCAGAGCTGGTGGGCTGTCAGACCCCTGTGTTCAGTCTAGTTTTCTGTGGGTTGCCCATTCCCTGTAACTGTCTCTTCTGACTGGCCCAGGCTACCCAGCTGGGATTCCACTCTTGCTGAAGATTTCAGATTTCCTCCTTTCTAGCATCAGTTTGTTGGCTTGGAATGGAAGTGGGAGATAGGGTGGGACAGTGGGGGAGGGAAAGGATAGAGAGGAGATGTAAAACAAAGCCGAGTTGGCAAGAACCATGCTCCTGCCAAATGAGGAAACTCAGAGAGCTGATTGCACTGGAGATAGTTATAGTCTGGGTCAGGCAGAGCTTTTTAAAGCAATCTGGCAGCACTTTTTAGTAGTAAGAGGTAAATCATTCTGACGGTCCTTGGTATTCAAAGCATTAATCATGTTGAATTCCTTTGTTATTTTGGGGTCTGGATCAAGTGTAATTCTATAGGAATTCTATTGTAATCTAGTATTAATTAATCTCTGCTTTATATAGAGTTGTGCCAAAAATCTTTCTCTGCATTTGTTTGCTTGTACACCAGTTATTAGCTTTGTTAGTACTAGCGCTAGCTGAGGCACTGTTAATCTCCTCTCTCTTTCATCTCAGTCTTAGGAATTGTCATTTTTCTTGGGCAGGAACTAGGGCAGCTCACAAAGGACATCGTTACTCTGAAGCATTTTTGAAGGGTGGGAGGCATGGCTGATGAGAGGGCTGACCATAGTCTTCTTGAGGAGTGGATTCTAACTCCAACTCTGCCACTTACTAGCTGTCTCTTTGGGAGCTGTCTAACCTCACTGTCACCATCTGTAAAATAGTAGTTCCTACTACCTGTAACTATGAATATTAAATAAGTTATCGCCTGTTAAATGTTTAACACAATGCATGGCACATAAAGTTACTACTGTTATTTTATTACCATGATTACAACAAACATATCTGGAGATAGTAATTTGTCTCAAAAAAAGAGACACAGACTTAGTCTTTGCAGCTCCATGACATGGGGCTGGGATCAGTAGGTGGCACTTGGGGAAAGCACATGCTTGACTTCATGTGGGCACAGCTGTTCTAACAACAACTCTGGGTCATTGATGACATGAATAAGGGAATGAGATCCCTGCTGTCAGAGGATTAGACCAGCAATGGGACAGCCCTCCATCAGTATCACTGCTGGATGAGGAGAGTCGGGGTAAATTGTGGCGAATGTCATTTCCAACTTGCAGATTTAGGGCGTTTGCAGCAGAAACAGTGTGTTGCTGGCTCCAGGAAACACCTGCCTGCCTCTTGGCTCATCCCAGAATATGCCTAAAGCAACAATCGAGGGTCAGAAGATGAGATTCTTGACTTTCCAGTGGTAAATAATGAATGATACACCAGCTGCTGCCAGACTCTGAAACCTTCTGTTTCCAAGATGCAGAAGGAAAGAAAGAAAGAAAGAAAGAAAAAGCTCAAACCAAACAAAACAATAATACATTTATCTGGTCCGTCATCTCTAAATAGCTTCCTTCAGAGTTCAAAACAAGGTAACTTTATGCTCATTTCTGACTGATTCCCTGCATCCTGCTACCAAACAGCAATACTTGCCATAGATTTGGTTTGGTATAAAAAAACAGTATATTTTTATGACCTAGTAATGGTCACATTTCTACATCATAAAATATTAAAGCAGGCATGACAGTGTCTTTAAGATCTTGGAGGCAGGTGCTATCAGAATATGCCCCTTTATTATTTATTTATTTGAATATTTCTGTATAGGGAGGCTTAAATGCTTTTCAGGCCAAATAATTAAATCCCATTATAGAAAGCGTGGGGGTGGGGGTGGGTTGGCAATATGGGTTCACTTTGGCTATTAGGCCCTTAAGTTCCCAAGGGAATTTCACAGAGGAGAATGAGAAATCTGGCTTATGTTTATATATGAGGAGGCTTCAAAAAAGTTCATGGAAAAATGGAATGAAAAGATAATGAAATCTTTTCATGAACTTTTTAAAGCCCCCTCATGTAAGAAATTCAGTATGACAGGCAATGAACCCACAGATGTGATGCTACATAAGAAACCAATTGGGAGAGCTGTTGGAGACCCAGACTTCTATCAACAGCCTCACAGAGCAGGGGTCTACAAACTATCACCCATGGGCCTGATCCTACTCACCTGTTTTCATATGGCTACTAAGCAAAGCATGATCTGTACATTTTTAATGGTTGAAAAAAAAAAAAAAGCCAACAACAAAAGAATAATGTTTGAAATGAACATTTCATTGTCCATAAAAAACTTTTATTGGAACACAACTGTACCCATTTGTTTATACATTGCTTTTGTATGTTTATGAAAGAGACCATATCTTTACAAAGCCAAAACTATTTATTATCTTGCCCTTTAGAGAAAAAGTTTGAACCTGATGATTTTCTGAAATGCATAGATAGATAGGTTAAGGGAAAAGAAAGGCTTACCCTAAAGTAGTTTTGGGGCCCTATGACCCTCTTCCCCAAATGGAGCTCCCAGGGTTATATACTGGGTGACATCCTTGTACTCCCTGGACCTTCTGCCTTTATCCTTTCTACTGCTACCACCCAAGTCTAAGCCATCCATAAAACCCCAGTGACACTAAGTCAATTCTGACTCATAGTGACCCTGGGTAGGGTTTCTGAGGCACTGAATCTTTATGGGAGCAGAGTCTCATCTTTCTCCTATGGAGTCTGGTGGTCTTGAACTTCTGATCTTACAGTAAGCAGTCCAGTGCTTATCCTACAGCACAAGCAGGACTCTCCAAATGGTCTCCTAACTGGTCTGTTTTGATACTTGTCCAATAACAGTCCATAGTCCGCATAGCAACTGCAGTAATTTTTCAGAACTGAAACCAAGTCATGTAACTTTTTTCAGAATTTTATATGTGTATATTCCCCACTTCATTCCAGTGTCTGCTCAAATGACATTCCTTAGGAAAGAGGATATCCCTGTCTAGTCTTTGCAGAATACTCCTCATCTCATGGCTTCACATTTGTTACTGCCTTCCATTATTTGGGTTTGTTTACTGGATTATGCTTGGTTTCCACACAACAATCATAGTGGAGAAACTTGTTCATTAGGGTATTTCCAACATTTCATATGACCGTTCAAGAAAAAATTTGTTGAGTGAATAAAAAAAGGAATCACTTCTCCTATGAGAAGATCTATCAAATTCAGCTTGCCAGCAGTGTGGAAACGTTTAAAATTTCTTTCTCTTCTCTTGCCCAGCAGCATATTCTAAGGCAGCATATTGACCAGGTAGCTGTTTGAAAGGCCGGTTTATGATAATTTATTCTCTGTTTTACCCCTTGGATAACTTTAGAAATCAAAATTTCTTTCCAAATTATTTTCATTTTCAGGAATATTACAAAGATGATTAGAATGTCCATATACTGATTTTAACTTAGTCATTAAGAGGCTATTGAGTTAGACTGACTAGACTTAAATCCTAGATTGCTGTGTGACCGTGGGTCAGTTATGCAACCTCTCTGTGCCTAAGTTTTACCATCTCTAAAGAGGTCTAACAATAGCATCTACATCACAGTTTGTTTTGAGGCTATTATAAGACTGTAGAAATAGGCATTTTGTTGTTGCTAAGTGCTGTCGAGTCAGTTCCGACTGAGAATAACCTTATGTAGGGTTACTGAGGAGTGGCTGGTGAGTATGAACCACCGACCTTGTGGGTCAAACTGACCTGGCAGTCCAGCACATTAACCCACAGCACCACACCAGGACTCCAAAATATAAGTATAGCTTGTTTTATTGTATTTCTCAGGTATTGTGTTTCTTTTCTTTCTTTCTTTTTTTTTTTTTTTTTTTTTTTTACAAATTCAAGGTTTCTGGCAATCCTGAGTCCAGCAAGTCAATAGATGTCAATTTTCTAAAAGCATGTCGTTACTTTGTGTCTCTTTGTCACATTTTGGTAAGTTTCACAATGTTGTTTTTGTTGTTAGGTGTTGTTGAATTGGTTGTGATTCAACCGAACAAAACACTGCCTGGTTATGCTCCATCCTCACAAACGTTGCTATGCTTGAGTTCGTTATTTACTGCTACTGTGTCATTCCATTTTGTTGTGGGTCTCTCGAATCTTCACTGACTCTCAATTTACCATTCATGATGTCCCTTCTGATAACATGTCTGACGTATGAGAGATGAAGTCTGGCCATCTGACTTCTAAGGAGCATTCTGGTTGCACTTCTTCTAAGACAGACTTGTTTGTTCTTCTAGCGGTCCCTGGTTCTTTCAATATTCTTCACCAAAACCAGAATACAAATGTATCTTCTCTGGTCTTCCTTATTCATTGTCCATCTTTCAAATGAGTTGAAAATACCATGGGTTGGGTTAGGCCTTAGTCCTTAAATTGACATCTTTGCTCTTGAACACTTCAAAGAGGTCTTTTGCAGCAAATTTGATTGAATACTGTGAGATGTCATTGATTTCTTGACTGCTGCTTCCATGAGTGTTGATTGTGGATCCAGGCATAATGAAGTCTTTGACAACTTGAGTCTTTTCTTCATTTATCCTAATGCCATTTATTGATTCCTTTGTTAAGATTTTTGTTTTCTTTACTTTGAAGTGTAACCCATACTGAAGACTGTAGCCTTTGTTTTTCATAACTATTTCAAGTCTTCTTCACTCCCAGGAGGCATTGCGTAGGTTGCTAATGAGGCTTCCTCCAATCCTGATTCCATGTTCTTCTTCATATAATCCAGCTTCTCATATTATTTACTAAGCCTACAGATTGAAACCATAAACACTACCTACACCATTTCTAATTTTAAACCATTCAGTATCCCCTTGTTCAATATTTTAACAGTTGACTCTTGGTCTTTGTATTCCTCATAAGTACAATTTAGTGTTCTGGAATAATCATTTCTAGCAATGTTATCCTTGGTTTGTTATGACTGACACAGTCAAATGCTTTTGCATAGTCAACAAAGCACATGTAAACATCTGTCTGGTATTCTTTGCTGTCAGGCAATATCCATATGACATCAGCAATGATATCCCTAGTTCCATATCCTCTTCTGAATCTGACTTGATTTTTTGGCAGTTCCTGTCAATATACTGCTGCAACAGCTTATAAATTATCTTCAGAAACATTTTATTTGCATGTGCTGCTAATGACAGTGTTTGATGTGATCGTCTTTCCTTGGAATGGGCACAGATATGGATCTCTTACAATTGGTTGGCCAGATATATTTGAATAATGCAAGGTGTCGTTTGATTTCTTGACTGCTGCTTCCATGAGTGCTGGTTGTGGATCCAAGCAAAATGAAGGTTGTGACAATTTCAATCTTTTCTCCATTTATCATAATGTCATTTATTGGTTCAGTTGTGAATATTTTTGTTTTCTTTACATTGAGGTGCAACCCATGCTGAAGGCTGTATGTAGTCTTTGTTTTTCATAACTCAGTATTTTAAATCTTCCTCACTTCAGAAAGCATATGAAAGGTTGTTAATGAGGCATCCTCCAATCCTGATGCCACATTCTTCTTCATATATATGCCACGTTCTGTCTTCCAAATTTCTTGGCATAGATGAGTGAGCACCTTCAGTGCTATATCGGTTTCTTGAAAGATTTCAATTTGTATTCATTTTAGAGCCCTGTTTTTTTACGAATCCATTCAGTTCAGCTTGAAGTTTTTACTGTGCATTGAGTGAAAGTTTACATGGGAGAACATCAGCTTTACATTCATCTTATATTTCGTTTCATTGCAATGGTTACAATCCCCTCCATGTATCATCATTCAGAAGCATTTGCTTCCATTCCCTCTGTATGTGTGTGTGTGTGTGTGTGTTTTGAATGTACACCGAAGCACTCAGCATAATATAACCATTCAAACAACCAAAGGATATACCCTGCAAGCCTGCACCCCGCCCATCAGCATATAGCCCCTCTCCCTCTCTGAGTCCAGAGTCCCCACCCAGCGCTCCATCTCTCCATGGCATTGTCTCTGCCTCCATCTCTGGTGTTACTGCTTCTCTGGATAGGGTCCCACACTCTGCTCTTCTCCCTTGATGGTCCCAGGGTCCTCTGCTCCTGGACTGCAAGATCAACCACTCCTCTTGTTTTGTTACAAAATGTCTACCTTTACATTTTCAACACTCACAGTCAGTCCTGATAGCAGTTGTTCACTATTGAACCACAAGAGTCTTATCCCCATCCCCTTTCATCAGCCCCATCCAGACAAGTTGAAAGCTACTCAGTGGAGATTCTACCTTCTACCTTCCTTCTCACCCTCTGGAACTAGGATCCCTCTTGAAAGCTTGTAAGACAGTCACTTCTTCACTTCTTGCCTTTGTAGATCCCTCCCCTCAACTCCCTATTTGGCGTAGCCAAAGTCTAATTTGCCCATCCCTGTCAACCCTGTGTACCGAGGGGGTAAGAATGATCCTCGCTGAAAAGATTTTTTTCCCTCTTTTAAGCTACTACATTCATAAATATAGGTCAAGTTCATCAAATTGTATCAGATTATTCTTTTTTTCCTCTTCTTTCTTCCTCTAATCAAGTTCTGATCACTCAGCCATTGAAGCCAGGTCAAGTGGGTACTATCTGCAAGTATGAGTGTTCTTGTGCATCTCCCCTCACTTCATATCAGCTGGGTGTTTCACTCTCCACTCTAGTTCTCTGTGGCCATGTCCCTGTCCCTGGGCCCAGGAGTCCCCAGGTCTCACCATACTTCTGGCTAACCAGGCCTCAATCCAGGTTGACAGGAGTCTATTGAACATGGTTGGACTTAGCTCACAACTTCATTGCTATTTTTTCCCCACTTCCCCTTATCGGCAGACCAACGTGGTCATCAGCAAGACCACATACCTGCTTGTGTATTCCCCTTGAGTCTCAATCTTGGAAGGGGGTTTGCCCTGAGAGGACCCAACCGCTTGCCTTGATGCCTCCCTGGTGAACAACTTGCTTGTTCTTGTAGTAGTCAATCATACTGCTGTTATTGTTTTTGATTTTTCCTGCTGGACTTTCTTTCAAGAAATATCTTCTGTTCTTCTAGCTGCTCCAGGCTGGTCTGCTTGTCCTTTCAAGTGGAAATTTCCCACCTCAGAAGATTCTGGATAGGGATCAGGCTTCCACCTATGGTTTTATGCAATGTAAAGTCTCCGCAGGAAGACAGCATCCTTCACTGGGCACGTTGTAGCCCCATTTTAGGCATTCCAATAAGCTGCTCCTTGGGAGAAAGATGAGGCTTTCTGCTCCAGTAAAGATTTACAGCCTCCGAAACCCTGTGCAGGGTCGCTATGAGTTGGAAGCAACGTTACAGCACATAACCACCACCAATCGGTTATAGGCTGAAGACAGACTTGCAAGCTTTCTATGGTGATGTTTCTGGCTATCCCTTTCTCTCCCCCTCAAGTGTCTATTTTACAATAGTAGACAAGGGAAACCAAGATTCAAAGGACAGTCAAGCATCTTGACATTATTTCCCTATTTTATCCATTCAAACCATGCTTCAATCCCAGTATCCCAGAGCCCTGTTTTTCCAAGGTTGAGTATACATTACTATTTACCTCTGTCGTTAGCCCTTGCAAACCTGCCTAAATATTCTCCCATTCCCTTTGTTCTTCTATTCCTTTTCCCCTTCTTGTGTATTGCTCAAACTATCCTGTGTCTATACCATACCCTGTACTCTGCCTTCCCCTCCTTTCCCTTCCTCCCCTCACCCTACCTCCTACACCCGGTAACCAATAAATATTTTTTTCCCTTTTAGTGTGAGTACTTTTTCTTAAGCTTTTACAATAATGGTCCCATGCAGTGTTTGTCCTTTTGTGACAAATTTCACTTAGCATAATGTCCTCAAGGTTTACCCATGTTATGTGGTGGCTTGCAGCTTCCTTGTTATTCTTCAAGGTAGCATAGTATTCCATTGTGTGTATGTACCAAAGTTTGTTTATCCATTATTTCATTGATGGGCACTTAGGTTGACTCCATCTTTTTGCTATTGTAAATAATGCTGCTATGAACATTGGTGTGCATATATCTACTCATATTATGGCTCGTATTTCTAGTGGATAAATAACAAGTAAAAGAATTGCTGGATCACAGGTATTTCTATTTCTAACTTTCCGGGGAAGTGCCATATTGTTTTCCAGAGTGGTTAGTACCATTGGTTCCCGAAATGGTTGAACATAGGTTGATGATTTCTTTCTATACAGTGACTCGGTATACTCTTTCCATCTTCATTTGATGCTTCTTGCATCATTCAATATTTTCCCCAATGAGTCCTTCAATACTACAAGTCAAGGCTTGAATTTTTTCTTCAGTTCTTTCAATTTGAGAAATGGTAGTGTGTTCTTCCCTTTTGATTTTATAACTCCAGGTCTTTGCACATTTCATGATAATACTTGACTTTATCTTCTCAAGTGACCCTTTGAAATTTTCTGTTCAGTTTTTTACTTCCTCATTTCTTCCAGTACCTTTAGATTTTCAATGATCAAGAAGAGCATGTTTCAGAGTCTCTTCAGACATACAGTTTTGTCTTTCCTTCCTTTCCTGTTTTTTAATGACCTTTTACTTTCTTTCTGTATGATGTTCTTAATGTTATCCCACAACCCCTCTGTTCTGGTCATTAGTGTCTAATGTATCAAATCTGTCCTTGAGATAGTTTTCACATTCAGATGGTTTATATTCATGGTCATATTTTGGTTCTTGTGGACTTGTTTTAATTTTTTTTAGCTTCAGCCTGAATTTGCATATGAGCAGCTGATGGTCAGTTCCACTGTCTGTCTCTGACCTTCTTTTTACTGATGTTATCAATTTTCCCACTATCTCTTTCCACATATGTAGTCAATTTGATTTCTATGTATTTCATTTGATGATGTTTGTGTGTATAGTTATCTTTTATGTGTTTTTTAAAAAGGTATTTGCAAGAATAAGTCATTGGTCATATAAAATTTTATCATGAGCTCTTCAGCATTATTTCTATCACCAAGGCCATATTTTCCCACTACTGATCCTTCCTCTTTGTTTCCAACTTTCATATTCCAGTCACCAGTAATAGGAAATGCATCTTGAATATATGTTTTAGCAATTTCAAACAGAAGAAGTTTCATCATGACTGGCTTTAGTGGTTGGTGTGCAAATTTGAATAATAGGGGTATTAGCTGGTTTTCCTTGTAAGTGTGTAGATATTATCCTAGCACAGACAGCTTTGTACTTCTTTGTACTTTGAAATGCTCTTTTTGATGATGAATGTAATGCATTTCCTCTTCAATTTGTTATTGCTGGCATAATTAACCATATGGTTGTCTGATTAAAAATGGCCAATTCCAGTCCATTTTAGCTCACTAATGCCTAAGATATTAATACTTGTGCATTCCATGTCATTTTTGACACCTTCCCATTTTCCTAGACTCATGTTTTGTATGGAGTCCTGATTTGTGCTGTAGAATAAGCATTGGGCTTATTCTTATACTAACCACAGGTTGGTGATTAAAATCTACCAGTCATTCCTTAAAAACATTATTGTGTGTTGCTATGATTCAGAATCAACCTGATAGCATTTGACAAAAACAACTTACTTTTTACATTTCCACACACTGATTATTAATGGATGTTTGCCATTGTTTTTCTCATTTTGAGTTATGCTCCACCTGCAAATGAAGGTCCTGAAAGTTTTGTTCCATTCACGTCGTTATGGGCAAGTCTACTTTGAAGAAGCTGCTCTTCTCCAATCGTTTTCTAAGTGCTTTTCAACCTGAGGGGCTCACACTCTAGCACCATGTTTGATGATGTTCTGCTGCTATATTAATAAGATTTTCAATGGCTAACCCTTCAGAAGTGGTTTGCCTCTCTTTCTTTCTAGTTTGTTTTAGTCTGGAAGCTTCACTGAAAACTGCTCACCATGAGTGACACTGCTGACATTTAAAATACTAGTGGCATGACTACTAGTATCACAGTAAACTGGAAACCTCCACAGTATGACAAACTGACAGATGAGTGTTGTAAATCTTATGATATTTCACACTTAATAGACTAGGATATGTGAGTTATGAAAACATAACTTTTATATGCACTGGAAGACCAAAGAAAGTCATGTGACTTGCTTTATTGCAATAGTCAGTTTATTGTAGTGATCTGGAACTAAACCTGCAATATCTCTAATGTATTTCTGTATAATACTGATGCTTAGCATGGTGTCTGCAATATAGCAAATGAATGTCATTGTGGGTATAACACAAGTAAGGTGTAATATGTGTTATACATATTTTACAAACCATACAACTCCCTAGCATGTCAGTTTCCTGGGCATGCTATATGTGTTACGCTCATATGCTTTGTGCATTATTTACATGGTTGTGCTATTTGAGACAAAATGTGGTAGTTGAGCTTCTCCTATTTATGTATTCTTTCACTTAGCTAAGAAGTGTTTATTTAGCAGTCACTAGAGTCCTGGTGTGATGTTGTGGAATAAAGCACTGGATTGCAAGCCACAAGGTCGGCAGTTCAAACTCACCAGTCATTCCTTGGAAAACCTATACAGGGTTGCTGTGTGTCAGAATCGACTTGACAGCACTTCATAACAACAACATACTAGAAACCCTATACAGAGTCACTAGGAGTTAGAACCAACTCAATGGCACTTAACAATAAAAACATACAGGGGTCTGCTAGACTTCTGTGTGACACTGTAGGATAAGCACTGGACTGTTAATTACAATGCTGGTGGTTCAAACCCCCCAGTTGCTCCTAAGAGACCCTAAACAGGATTGCTATGAGTTGGAAATGACTTGATGACACTTAATGACAGCAACATAGACTAGACGGCTAACTGCAAGTTCAGTGGTTCAAATCAACCAGCCACTCCTCAGAAGCCCTATAAAGGGTCACTATGAGTTGGAACCAACTTGATGGCACTTCACAGTAACAACAATAGAGTCATTATAAGTTGGAATCAACTCAATGGCAATGGGTTATTGTCAGGCATTGATGCTAGACTCTGAGGATAAACTTGGAATAAAACAGACATGTTCTTACCCTATGGTGCTATGGTGTCACAAAGCAATTATCCCAAACTTTTCATCTCTGGTGGGATAAGCACTGTAGGGAATATAAGACACATGTCACATATACTTCTTGTCTTTGAGCCACTTATGGTTTGGGCAGACCAGATCAGTACACATGAAAACAATCAAGGGTGCCATTGTACATTACTGGCCATTTGGTTACATAGGAGAGGGTGTGACCTGGAGTGAGAACATCATAGAAGAGGGCTTGAAGCTTTGACTGTTGTTGTTGTTGTTGTTAAGTGCTGTTGAGTCATTTCTGACCCATAGTGACCCTGTATTGGGTTTCTGAGGAGTGGTTGGTGAGCTTGAGCCGCTGACCTTGCAGTTCAAACAGACTTTGCAGTCCAGTACATGAACCCAAAGTGCCACACCAGGACTCCAAGCTTCGACTAGTTGGAAGAATAGCAAAGGACATTTATAGAAGTGATAATAATATGAACAGTGTCAAGAAAAGGCCTACTTACACCTTGTTGTTGTTGTTGTTAAGTGCCGTCGAGTCGGTTCCAACCCATAGCGACCCTGTACAGGGTTTCCGAGGGTGTAAATCCTTACGGGAGTAGAAAGCCTCATCTTTCTCCCACGGAGCGGCTGGTAGTTTCGAACCGCTGACCTTAAGGTTCGCAGCCCGATTCGTAACCACTACGCTACCAGAGCTCCTTAGGGCTAGGTAATCTAGCAGAAGAATAAGAGGAAATATTGCATAATCTTAAGCAAAACTGGAGTCCTGGTGTGGTGCTGTGGGTTAATGTGCCAGACTGCAAAGCCATTTGAACTACAAGGTAGGTGGCTCAAGCTCACCAGTCGCTCCTTGGAAACCCTATACAGGGTCTCTGTGGGCTGCAACCAACTTGTCGGCACTTAACAACAAGCAAAACTAGCTATGACTTTAATTCAAAACAGCATCATTGCTTCTTCATCACCTTATAATGCTGATATAATTTCCCTTAAGGAGCTCTGGTAGCGTAGTGGTTACGAATCGGGCTGCGAACCTTAAGGTCAGCGGTTCGAAACTACCAGCTGCTCCGCGGGAGAAAGATGAGGCTTTCTACTCCCATAAAGATTTACACCCTCGGAAACCCTGTACAGGGTCGCTATGGGTCGGAACCGACTCAACGGCACACAACAACAACAACAATTGACTCTTTAAAACCATTTTCTCCAGAGTCATATAGCTATAGGTTTTAGATGTTACCTTCAGAAACATGAACTTCAAATTACCACTCTAGTAAAGTGAGAAGATTTATTATAGAGCACTTTTCATTTGGGAAGTATTTTGCCATTGTATCTGTGAGGGTTTCAATTTTACAGATTGACTAGTACTTTTACCCCCATTTTGGATGTCATATCAAAGGTGAAGTGGTAAAAGGCAAAGGTATCACACAGGAAGTGTGGCATGTGAAAGATGAGAAATGAGGCCTCCACAGAACTGCGAACAACGTTATTTAACATAGCTGAGTCTCAATTATATCATCTGAAAAATGGAGATAAACCTACTTATTAAGTCCACTGTGAACATAAAAAATCAAATGTATTTGTAAATTGTCCTTGGCAGTGCTTGGTGTAGAGTTAGTGTGTGATACTTGATAGTTGTAAATAGTTTCTTGACTGCCTTTTCAACATGATGACCCTTCCCTACTGCACATATTTTTGTTTCATCTTGTTTCTGAATGTAGGAATGGCTAAGTTGTGAAATAGACTCAACACTGGAGCAAGAAGGACCTTTAATTTTCCATCCATTTTTGTCCTTGTGTGACCCTGCAAAATAAGCACTGGACTGCTAACTGCAAGGTCAGCGATTCAAACCTACCAGCTACTCCTTGGAAACAATATACAGGGTCGCTATGAGTCTGAACAGACTCAACGGCGCTTAACAACTACAACATTTTCCTGAGAAGATAGCAGATATTTGGCCAAAAAAACGGTTTCTTTAAGGCAGGTCCTTCAGTATGCTAATGTACTCATATTATGCTAAGGTAATGTGAATTTCAAAGAGGGAACTGTAGTGTTCCTTAAACTTCATGTCTTTACTTATTGATATCTCATGAAATCCCACTATCCTTTTCAACACTCATATAATTTGAGAAGGTCTAATCTAGTTATCTCCTCATTTTTCCCAAGAGGAGTAATATCATTTGGAAGGTGGGATGAAGAGAAGGAAAGTGGCTTGTCCAAAGTCACAGTGAGCTCCCAGGTGGCCAGAACAAGAATTTTATTTTAATATAGTGTTCTTCTCGCTCCTGTTTTCTCCCTCCCTAGTATTGTTGACTAGCTATTTTCATGAATTTATGCAGCGTGTGTGAAGGATATTTCCCTTACCTTCCTTGTTCTTTCCCCCATAACTTTCCTGGTGTGGTGCTGTGGGTTAATGCGCCAAACTGCAAAGTTGGTTTGAACTACAAGGTTGGCGGTTCAAGTTCACTATCCATACTTTGGAAACCCTATAGAGGGTCACTATGGGTTGGAACCTACTCAGTGGCACTTAACAACAACTACAACAGCTTTCCTTCAGAAAGGTATCCCTTGACTGTACATCATCTTACATAGTCCCACTTCTCTGTCCTAGAGTGAAATGCCATACATTCTATAAAAATTAAGAGATTTATTGAAAGCCCAGAGACAGTCTGGACTGGAAAGGCATCCAATTGCACAGAGTGAAGATGACCACTCCACTGGACAATGGAGAAGAGAACATTCTTGTCCAGTTGATGCAGAAATTAAAGGTTACAAAATCATGTTTGGCTGAAAGACAATCATAGCAGTCAAATGCTGGACATTTGAATGTGGAGACTTAGCAGGAATAGGTAGATAACATATATGTGGGGTTACATGATTGGTTATCAAAATTCAAAACCAAACTCATTGCATTTGAGTCAATTCCAACTCATAGTGACCCTGATAGGGTTTCAGAGGCTATACATTTTTATAGGAGCCGAAGCTTCAGCTTTCTCTCATGGAGTGACTGGTGGGTTTGAACAACTAGCCTTGTGGTTAGCAGTCCAGTGCTTATCCTACAGTGCCACCAGCCCTCCTAAAAGACTGGTTAAGGGACCGTAATTACAAGCTTATGTGTTTTTCAGTTTATTACAGGATAGTCACAGGACAATGGTAGGACTGGTTTTCCTAGTAATCTGCTATTAAAATTACTTTTCTCCTTAAAATGCCTGTTCCTGGAGGTCCATTGTAAAGATTTATTAGTAATACTTACATCAAGACCCTTCAGGCATAAACTTTTTCTTGTGTCTGTTTGACCATAGAGCAAAGACCCTCTGGGAATAAATTGTGATATCCTGCACCTCCCAGACCACAGAAAAATAGGGTATATGGTTAAGTCAGCGTGAGGGTTAGAGGCACTGCTGCTAGGAAAGAGAACATTAAAATTCAACATGGAATCTAGATTTGTATTAATACTTTAAGATGGTGTTAAGTCTCCACTTTCAGGCTGCTTTATTTACACACACGAAGTGCCTCTAATTTTAAACTCTCTTACATCTTTTCACTTCTTGGTACTTAACTGTCCTGCCAAGAAGTGAACCCTTCTGAATCCGTCCTCCTTGATGCTGTTCTTTTCTAAGGCCTATCTGGCAATTTTGCATTCAACCAGTGAAGAATGATAAAAACTCTGTATGTGTAGCAGATGCTGTCTGTGCCCAACGCAAGTCCTCTTGGACCTCTTTTTTGTTTCTATGTTTGTTTGCTTCCAGTGACCTTCCCTCATGATTGTCTTTGAAGGACTTGCTTCAGCTATTGGATAGATTTGCCAAACCTGCAGAGAAATGGGAAGTGCCTGGGAGTTTACGTACTCAGGGGCTGCTTTTAGCTAATGAATAATTGACACATGCTGGAATATGAAAACTCAACTTTCTTGTCTCAATGACATGTCTCAAATTGAGACAAATTCTGGATGCAAGTTACACTTCAGGGTTCCCTGTGGGATCAGGCTAAAGCTACCATCCATGGGAATTTGCCAGATACTAAGCTTTTGCTTAGCTTCTTCCTCTTCTCTGTCCTGCTTGTTCCTTACCAATTTCTCTTGGGGGAACTTCCTTAACAATCCACTTGTTTGACAAGCCTCCTCTATGGGTCTTCTTTTGATATATTATGTTTCCACTTCTTAGTGAGATACATCCACATTTATTCTGAAGAAAGGATACTATGGTATAAGGTATACAATTAACTTTACCAAATAATTTGATTTTTCTTCTTTGTTCCTGGACAATAACCTCTAAACCCTTGACATTTCCAAAGTGATTGAAGTGTATTTGTTTTTTGGACCACACCTGACAAGTTATGTTAATGAGGTAACCATTGTATTGGTACTGGCCAGGCCAGAAAGGTCCACCATTTGATATTGGTCTCATGAAGAGAGGTTGGAGGTTGAGTTCAGCCATGTGATTACTGAGACAATCAATCATGATTATATAATGAAACCCCAATAAAAACTCTGGACACTGAAGGTGGATGAACTTTCTGTTTGGTGAGAGACATCAACACTTAGAAGTGTAATGTGTTTTTGGGAAATGGAAGCTTCATATTTGGAACTCTTTCAAATATGCCCTATGTGTCTGTTCTTTATGCTGGTCTTGGTTTGTATCCTTTATCATAATACTTTCTGTGTAACTATTTCTTGAGTTCTGTGAGTTATTCTTGTGAGTAATTGAAACTGAAGGGCTAGTATTGTTGTTGTTAGGTGTCATTAAGTCAGTTTCAACTCATAGGGACCCAATGTACAACAGAACAAAGCACTGCCTAGTTTTAAGCCATCCTATGTGTGAGTTCATTATTGCAATCTTTCCTATATGTGAGCTCATTATTGCAGCTACTGAAGTGCCAGTCTGTCTTGTTGAGGCTCTTCTTTTTGGCTTTCTACTTTACCGAGCATAATGTTCTTCTCTAGGGATGTTCCTTCCTCACAACATGTCCAAACATGAAGCCTCGTCATCCTTGCTTCTAAGGAGCATTCTGGCTGTATTCCAAGACAGATTTCTTTGTTCTTCTGGCAGCCCATTGTATTTTCTTTTTTCCAATGTTTTATTGTGAATTATATGATAGTTTACATGAGCGAACTCTAGTTTTACATTCATTCCATCGCATATCATTACATTGCCATGGTTTCAATCCCCTCTATGCATCATCTCCTGACCAAAGGGCATATCCTGGAAGCCCGTCCTTTGCACAGCCCGCTCCCCCCCCCCAGTCTTCAGCCCACAGTCCCTCTCCCTCTCTGGATCCAAAGTCCCCAGCCGCTCCATCCCTCCATGTCATCGTCCCTGTCCCCTGTCTCCATCTCGGGCATCCCTGCTTCTCTGGGTAGGGTCCTGCTCTTGGCTCTTCTCCGTTGGTGGTCCCAGAGACCTCCGCTCCTACACTGGAGAAACAGTCGCTCCTTTCCTTGCCACAAAACGTCCACCTTTGCATTTCCAACACTCACAATCCGTCCTGATAACCATTATTCACTACAGTATCACACGTAACCCATCTGTATTTCATTTCATCAGCTCCACCTAGACAAATTGGATAGTACTCACTGGTGATTCAGCCTTCCTCCATGCTCCCTAGCTCTAGGTTCCCTCTTGAAAGCTTATAAGCCAGTTATTTCTTGCCTTTGTAGTCCCTCCTTCCCCATTTGGTTATCCAATGTCCAAGTTGCCCATCTCTATCCACTCTGTGTGTGGAGGGGGTGGGAATGTTTCCTGCTATAAGGATTTGTCACCTCTTTTGAGTCACTGCATTCGTATGCATAGGTCAAGTTCATCAGATTGAATCAGCTTAATCATCTCTTTTTTTTTAAAACCCCTCCCACGCCCCCCCCCCCTTCTTTCTTCTCCTGGTTGAGCTCTGACCATCCAGTCATCTGGTCCCGGTCATGTGGGTACCATCTGCAAGTGTGGGTGTTCTTGTGCACATGCCCTCTCTGCCCATCAGCTGGCAGCTCCATTCTCCACTTGAGTCCTCCGTGGCCACGTCACTGACTCTGGGCCCAGGAGTCCTTGGGTCTCCTCACACTGCTTGCCAATCAGGTCCCCAACCGGGTCCACAGAAGCCCTCTGAATATTGTGAGGCTTAGTTCGCCGCTTCAACCATGGTATGTTTCAATATTCTTTGCCAACACCTTAATTCTAAAGCATCAATTTTTCGTTGATATTCTTTATTTATGGTTAGCTTTTGCATGCATATGAAGTGAATGGAAATACCATGACTTGGGTCAGGTACACTTTAGTCCTCAAAGTGACATCTTTGCTCTTTTACATTTTAAAGAGGTTTTTTGCAGAAGATTTGTTCAATATAATATGCATTTGATTTCTTGGCTGCTGCTTTCATGGGCATTGATTGTGGATCCAATTAAAATGAAATCATTGATAACTTCAGTCTTTTCTCTATTTATTGTGATATTGCTTATTGGTCTAGTTGTGAAGCTTTCTGTTTTCTTTATGTTGAGGTGTAATTCATACTGAAGACTATATATAATCATTGATCTTCGTGGATCAGAGCTTCAAGTCCTCTTCACTTTCAGTGAGCAAGAGGCTGCTGTTGTGTACCATTAAGTCAATTCCAATCCATTGCGACCCTGTATAGGGTTTCTGGAAGTAACTGGTTGGTTTGAACTGCTGACTTTATAGTTACCAGTCCAGGGCTTATTCTACAATGCCACACAAGGACTCAAAGAAGTAGTGAGAATGCTAAAATTTGTAGCCAGCCAATCATTAGTAAGGGTACCCTGAGGAACTCTGAGTTTGTCACTGATGTCCTGAAAGGAAAGCAAAAGCCCCCAAATTTTAGCCAGTTTAGCAGAAGTTGAAGTGTCAGTTTCAAATTTGCAACTAGCATATGAAGTCTTTGGTAGACTTCACAGTCTGAAGGACTGTGCTGTTTAACTTGTAAGACATGACCTAGCTCTGGTGGTTAGGGTCAGAAGTACTGTATTTATACATGGGAATATTAGCTGCTGCAGTAAAGCCAGCGTATAATGTATTTTTTATGGGTGGTTTGTATTAGAGATAAGACAGAGTCTTTCAAAATCGAACCATGTAAGCAACTTGATATTTTAATTATGTATTAGATGTATTCTTTCTAAAGGAATCATTTTTAAAAAGTATGCTGAGAATGTCCTTATTTGAACAAACATTTAAGCATATATTTGGTTATATCGACTGTCAGAGCAGGGGCTGTGAAGCAAAATGGATGATTTTACACTCAGGAAGTTCTGTTTCATGAGCCACTCTGACAGATGTGCTAAGTTCCCCTGTAGCCATCACCAATATGCCATGAACCCTTTTTATCCTGCACATGCTGGCTGCTTATTTAAAATCATCATGCCCAAGATGACAAGGTTTTTGTCTTCCACCAGATGGTTCAATTAGTCAAGAGTCTGAAAAAGCCAACTGGAACATTCTTTTAGCCCCATTTATTCAAGTCAGCCAACCTTTCAGAGCTGGGTGGGGATTCTGAGAGCAACAGATTTGCCCAGCCCAAGGCGTCAGGGTTATTACTTTTTGATGGTCTCCTGGAGGTTTGAAGGAGGCTGCCAATGTGGTTTATACATTGGACAATGCCAACAACAGGAGAAAATGGAGAGAAGAGCTTTCTTTCTGTTGTACTGTTTGGAATGAAAAACCTGTTAAGGACTGTACTGGAAGACACATTTCCTATTCTCCTTCCAGGACACACTCAAAGTCAAGGCAATCATGTTGACTTCGATTCTCTGGTATCTTGGTGCTACCAAGATTCGCTGGTATCTGGATGCCCTTGCTTGAATGATACATGGAATTAGTTTCAAATTTCTTCCTTTTCAATTAGGATTTTAATGTGGCAGATTGATTATGCTAGAAGGATAGATGCTTGAACACAGGCTGCCATCTTATGAGCACTCTCACTGGCAGATGCTTCTTTCAGAGTGAAGCTCAGCACACTGGCACCAAGACCCAGGATTTAAAATAGGAAAGCTTCTAATCTAGTTCACCCTGCTCAGTTTAACCTGGAGGAAAACTAGGGCTCAAATAGATGACATGATCTAATTCAAAGGAAGTTTTGTTGTTGTTGTTGTTAAGTGCTACTGAGTCAGTTCTGATCCATAGCAACCCTGTATAGGATTTCCTAGGAGTGACTGGTGAGCTTGAACCTACAATCTTGCAGTTCAAATGGCTTTGCAGTCGGGTGCATTAACCCACAGTGCCACACATTAAGGGTTCATAAACTAGACAGCGATGCACTGAAACAGTTTTCTATTGCAATCTCAGATCATAAGGAGGGAGCTTGGTGATGGTAAGAAACATGAGCAGAATCTGTGTTTTCTAGTCAACAGATCTGAGTTCCAGTCTTAACTTCACTACTAGATATAACTTGGGTAAAGTAGTCAAAATTGATAAGCTTAAGTTTTTTTCACTTTAAAAACTGGCATAGTCTCTTGAATCTCTTGGTAGGGAGTGGGGTTAAATAAAGAAATCATATATAAAGTATTTACTACAGTTTTGGCCAAAGGAAGGGCTACATAATATTCTCATTTCCTTTCCCTCCCCAAAAGACACATGACTGATTAATGGCAAATCTGGTCTCTAGCTATTCTGCTTCTAGTTTGGTATTTCTTCTTTCCCAACTTCATTCATTCCTTGGCTACTATTTAGATGGACTGTCTTCTTGGGATTGGGTTGATGCTTTTGTTTAACTTTAAACTTTGGGAATGCAGACACTATAAGTTGAGGATGAAGAAAAACTACAAAATCAGACTCACAGAAGATATTTATCACTTCAAGAAAAAAAATGAGGAAGTGGAATGTGTTTTTCCAGACATGCAGTAGCAAGTATGGTTGATAATGGGTGAATTGATACTGACTAGTTCATGAATTCAACAAATATCTATTGAATCCTTGTGCTATTTGGGGCACCAGAGCATTCACAGGAGAAAAATCAGAAAGGTCCCTGTGTTGACCAAGTCACTCAGTGCTAGGAAAAGAAGGATTTGTCCAATAAGTAGACCCTGCTTAATTTTTGCTCCCTTTTAACTGGTGAAAGATAAGCTAAATATATCCACCACTGACAAGTTGATTCTGACTCATAGTGAACTTACTGGGAGGAGTAGAGCTGCTCTATGGGACTTACAAAGCTGTAAATATTTACAGAAACAGACTTCCTCATTTTCCTCCTGTGGAGAAGCTGGTGGGTTTGAACCACCTGCCTTTGAACCCACTGTACCAGCAGGACTCCTTATAACAGAATATAGGTTGCCCTAGTAGATACTCTAGTGTAACACTGTAGGATCAGCACTGGACTGTGAACCACAAATTGGCAGTTGAAACCCACCAGCTGCTTCTCAGAAACACTAAACAGGATTTCTATGATTCAGAATCCACTTGAAATCACTTAACAACCACAACAAATAGTGGATACTTGTAATCCACTTGTAATCAGAATATGGAACTTAGAGAGAGAGTAGAAGCTGAAAATGTAACTTTAAAAAATATTTATAGAGCTTAGATGGTACATAATCTATCAGATATGAGAAGGAAAGAAGGATGTTTAGGGGATATTTTCAGCTTTTGAGGCTGATGTGAAAGAAGACTAATCTAGTTCCGTATTTCTTTCTTTTAGCAATAGGATGGAATCATAATAGTTGCCATTCATGAGCATTTATTAAGAAATAGGTGTCATGTTGAATTATTTAAATTATCATATTTAATCTTCACAAAATGAGATGTGGTAGGAATTAGCATTAATAGCAAATAATGGAATGCTAGTGTGGTGCTGTATGATAAGAACTCGACCTCAAGGTCAGATTGAACTGCAGGGTTCAACCTTACCAGCTGCTCCTTGGAAACCCTATACAGGGTTGCTATGAATCTGAACCAACTCTAAGGCACTTAGCAATAACAGGAGAGGTTGATAAAGTGTATGAGGGGACTTCTGAAAGTTTGTGAAAAAAATGGAATTGCAAGATAATGGAAAATTTCCAGGATATTTTGGCAGCCCCTCATACTTGTCCATAAAATGGGCCAATATTGCCTGGAGCCAAAGGTTGTGCAAAGGATTAAATGAAATAATGTTAGTGAAAGTGTGTGTTAAATCTAATCTGCCAGTCAGTAAAGTGACCATCTGTCTCTGTTTTTCTGGGACTTCATGTCTTTAGCAGTAAAAATCCTATATCCCAGCAAACTAGGACAGTTGGTCACCCTCCAGTAAAGCCCCCATTCCAGCCTGCAGAATATTTGGGTAATGTGCTAATAGATTTTGGGAAACAGGAAGCAATGCAAGGAGGCAAATGAATTTCAGCTGTTGCTCGAATCCACTGTTAAGTCTCCTGAACAGAAAGACTTCAGGGAACGTATCCATGATAAAGCCTATGAGAAAAGTGGAGGAGTTAGAGCAGAGATTGGGAAATAGGATTCTTGCCAAGGATCAGTGCTAATGATTTACATCTGTGGGTCCAGCACCCATCACTTCCTGCAAAGGGGTGCAAGAAGCCTGGGGAAGAGTTACCTATTATAGAGTATGGGTAGCAGGAACCCAGGTAGCAATCTCAGCCACTGTTGGCATCCTGAAGTACAGATTTTTCATTTCCCTTTTTGTAGAACATGAGTTTTGGTGGATATGAGTTTAGCTCTACCATGGACTAGTATATTTGGCAAGCCATTTAATCTCTTTAATTCTTTTACTGCATCCATACAATGGAAAGATAATAACATACACCTTCTAAGATATGATTAGGATTGTATAAGAAATGTGCCTGTCGTGAAGAAATCATTCACTAATTGTTAACTACTTCAATTGCTACTCATAACTCATATGCCAGTTTGTCATATTATGGTGGCTTGCGTGTTGCTGTGATGCTAAAAGCTATGCAACCAGTATTTTAATACCAGCAGGGTAGCCCATAGTAGACAGATTTCAGCTGAGTTTCCGGACTAAGAGAGATTAGAAGAAGCAGAGACAGACTATCTTCAAATAATTAAGACAGAATACTTCCAAATATTTAGTCACTGAAAGCCTTATAGATAGCAGTGGAACACTGCTAGCACAAGAAGACTGAATCTTGAAATGTGATGAAGAGCACTAGAATATTGTTAGGCATACTGCTGAAAGTCAGCCCCTCAGGTTGGAAGGCATTCAAAATATGACTGGGGAAGAGCTGCCTCCTCAAAGTAGAGTTGACTGTGATGATGCAAATGAAGTAAAGCCCTCAGGACCTTCATTTGCTGATGGGGCACAACTCAAAATGAGGAGAAACAGCTGTAAACATCCATTAATAATTGGAACATGGAATGTATGAAGTATGAATCTAGGAAATTAGAAGTTGTTAAAAATTAAATGTAATATATAAACATTGATATCCTAGACATTAGTGAGGTGAAATGACTGGTGTTGGCCATTTCGAACTAGACAATCACATGGTTTATTATGCAGGAAATGACAAATTGAAGATGAATGGAGCCATATTCATAATGAAAAAGAACGTTTCAAGATCTATCTTGAAATACAATGCTGTCTGTGATAGGACATTATCCATACGTCTAAGAGGAAGACAAGTTATTACAGCTATTATTCACTTTATGCACCAAACACTAAAGCCAGTGATGATGAAATTGAAGAATTCCACCAATTTCTTCAGTCTAAAATTGATCAAACATGTAATCAAGGTGTATCAATAATTACTGGTGATTGGAATGCAAAGGTTAGAAACAAAGAAGAAGGATCAGTAGGTGGGAAACATGGCTTTGGTGATAGAAACCGTGATAGAAATTGCATGATAGACTTTCACAAGTTCAATGACTTCTTCATTGCAAATACCTTTTGTAAACAGCATAAAAGACAACTATACACTAAGATGCTTGGCTGTCTTTTGAATCTTGGTTTCCCTTGCCTACCATTGTAAAATAGACACTTGAGGGGGAGAGAAAGGAATAATCAGCAGAAATATCATCATAGAAAACTTGTAAGCCTGTCTTCAGCGTATAACTGATTGGAATACCTAAAATGGGGCTAGAACTTGCCCAGTGAAGTAGGCTTCAGGTAGAGCCTTTGCAGTGCATAAGGCCATAGGTGGAATTCTGATCTCCATCCAGAATCTTCTGAGGTGGGAAATTTCTACTTTAAAAGACAAGCAGACCAGCTGGAGTGGCTAGAAGAATAGAAGATATTTCTTGAAAGAAAGACTGGCAGAAAAATTAAAAAACAATAATAACAGTCTGATTGATTACTATAAGAACAAGCAAGTTGTTTGCCTGGGAGCCATCAAGGCAAGTGGTGAGGTCCCCTCAGGCAAACCCACTTCCAAGACTGAGACTCAAGGGAATACATGAGCAGTCATATGGTCTGGCTGGTGACCACATTGGTCTACTGATAAGGGGAAGTGGGGGAAAACAGGAATGAAGTTGAGAGCTAAGTCTGACCACATTCAATAGACTCCTGTCAATCTGGATTAAGACTTGTCTGTCTAGCAATATGGTGAGAGCTGGGGAGTCCTGAGCCCAGGTACAGGGACAGGGACATGGCCACAGAGTGGAGAATGAAACATCCAGCTGATATGAAGTGAGGGGAAATGCACAAGAACACCCATATTTGTAGATAGTACCCACTTGACTTGGCTTCAATGGCTGGATGATCAGAACTCGACTAGAAGAAGAAAGAAGAGGAAAAAGAGTAATCTGCTGCAATTTGATGAACTTGACCTATACTTATGAATGTAGTACCTCAAAAGAGGAAACAAATCTTTACAGCAAAGATCATTTCCCACCCCTTCACTATACAGGGTTGACAGGGATGGGCAACTTAGACATCGGCTACTCAACATAGGAGTGCTACAAAGGCAAGAAGTGACTGGCTTACAAGCTTTCAAGAGGGAGCCTAGTTCCAGAGGGTGCGGTGGAAGGTAATATCTCCACTGAGTGGTTCCCAATCTGTCAGAATGGGGCTGATGAAAGGAGATTGGGATAAGACTCTTGTGGTCCAATAGTGAATAATTGCTATCAGGACTGACTGTGAGTGCTGGAAATGTAAAGGTACACGTTTTGTTACAAAAGGAGGGGAGTGGTTGATTTTGCAGTCCAGGAGTGGAGGTCCCTGGGACCATCAAGGGAGAAGAGCGGAGTGCAGGACCCTAACCAGAGAAGTAGTGATGCCAGAGATGGAGGCAGAGATGATGTCATGGAGAGAAGGACTGGCTGGGGACACTGGACTCAGGGAGGGAGATGGGCTGTATGCTGATGGTCAGGGTGCAAGCTTGTGGGGGTGTACCCTTTGATTGTTTGATGATGCATGGAGGAGATTGTATTCATTTGCAATGAAATGAAATATGATAGGATGAATGGAAAGCTAATGTGCTCCCATGTAAACTATAACATAATTCACAATAAAAACTTAAAAACAAACACCCCCAACTGTACACATGGTTGTAATCAAATTGACTATGTCTGTGGAAAGAGATGGTTGAAAAACTCCATATCATCAGCCAAAATGAGGCCAGGGACAGACTGTAGAACAGACCATCAATTGCTCATATGCAAGTCCAGGTTCAAGCTGAAGAAAATGAAAACAAGTCCACAAAAGCCAAAATATGACCTTGAACATACCCTACTTGAATTTAGAGATCATCTGAAGAACAGATTTGATGCATTAATAATCAAAGACCAGAAATGTCATGGGATGACATCAAGAACATCACACAGGAAGAAAGTAAAAGAGCATTAAGAATACAAGAAAGAAGAAAAAGACCAAAATGGATGTCAGAAGAGACTCTGAAACTTTCTTTTCAGCTCTGGTATTGCAGTGGTTACGAATCAGGCTGTGAACTGCAAGGTCAGCAGTTTGAAACTACCCGCTGTTCCGCGGGAAAAAGATGAGGCTTTCTGCTCCCATAAAGATTTATAGCCTCGGAAACCCTGTACAGGGTTGCTATGAGTCAGAAGCGACTCCACGGCACATAACAACAATAACAATAGAGGTGCTAAAGCAAATGGGAAAAAATGAGGACGTAATAGAGCTGAACAGAAAAATTCAAAGGGCAGCTCAAGAAGACAACGTTAAATATAAATAAATGTGCAAAGACATGAAATCAGAAAACCAAAGGGGAAGAACACAATCAACATTTCTCAAGCTGAGGGAAATGAAGAAAAAATGAAAGTATCAACTTGCAATATTGAAGGATTCTATGGGCAAAATATTGAATGATGTAGAAAGCATTAAAAGAAGATGGAAGGAATATACAGGGTTACTGTGTACCAAAAACAAATGGTTGATGTATCTTACCAACAGCCAATGATACTGAAGGAAGAAGTCCTAGGTACACTGAAGCTATTGGCAAAGAACAAGGTTCTGGGCATTGATGGAATTCAAATAGAAATCATTTAACAAACTGATGCAGCACTGGAGGCACTCACTGATCTATGCCAAGAAATTTGGAAGACAGCTACCTGGTCAGCTGATTGTTCTCATTACAAACAGAAGTGACTCAATGGAATGTAGAAATCATTGGACAATATTATTAATATCATAAACAAGTAAAATTTTGCTAAAGATAATAAAAAAAATGGCTGCAGCAGTATGTTGGCAGGGAGCTATCAAAGGTTCAGGCTGGACTCAGAGAGGGACGTGGAATGAGGGATATCATTGTTTGTTTCATATGGATCTTGGCTGAAAACAGAAACTACCAGAAAGATGTTTACCTGTGCTTTATTGACTATGTAAATGCCTTTGATTGTGTGGATCATGACAAGCTATGGACAACATTGTGAACAATGAGTATTCTGGAATACTTAATTGTGTTCATGAGGAACCTGTACATTGACCAAGAGGCAATCATTCAAAAGGAACAATGGGACACTGACTGTTTTAAAATTAGCAAAGGTGTGTGCCAGGGTTTTATTCTTTCACCATATTTATGTAATCTGTGTGGTGAGCAAATAACCCGAGAAGCTGGATTATTTGAAGAAGAATGTGACATCAGAATTGGAGGAAGCCTCATTGTCAACCTGCAATATGCAGATGATACATACAACCCTGCTTGCTGAAAGTGAAGAGAACTTGAAATATTTACTGTTGAAGGTCAAAGAACACAACCTTTGAAATGGGTCGCATGATAATGTAAAGAAAACAAAAATCTTCACAAATGGACCTATAAATAACATCAAGATAAATGGAGAAAAGATGGAAGTTGACAAAGTCTTAATTTTGCTCAGATCAACCAAACTCTCATGGAAGCATCAGTCAAGATATCAAATGATATATTCATTAGGCATTGCATTGGCAAAGTGCATCATTGGGCTCAAGTGTGGCAACGATAGTGAGGTTGGCCTAGGATCGGGCAGTGTTTCGTTCTGCTGTGCATAAAGTAATTATGAGTCAATACTGACTCAATGGCACCTAACAAC
>NW_006408575.1:17927996-17932240 GCF_000296735.1 Chrysochloris asiatica
GGTTCTTTTGGCAGTCCATGGCACTTTCAGTATTCTCCTCCAACACCACAACTCAAAGGCATCAATTCTTCTATGATCTTCCTTATTCACTGTACTTCATACATATTATCAGGAGGACCCAGTCCCTGGAGAAAGACATCATGCTTGGTAAGGTGGAAGGTCAGTGAAAAAAGAGGAAGACTCCCAATGGGATAGATTGGTACAATAGCAATAGCATTGGGTCCAAGAGTATCAAAATTGTGAGATTGGCACAGGACTTGGCAATGTTTCATTCTGTTGTCACTATGAGTCCATGCTGACTCAGAGGCACCTAAAAACAATAACAACAACAGAAACAACCATAACAACAACAGGGTAACACATGGTGGAGAGATTTCAGTGGCATTTTCAGATTAAGACAGACTAGAAAGAAGGAGAAACAGACTAATTCTGAAAGTTGAGCCACTGAAAACCTTATGAATAGCAGAGCAACATTGTTAGATATAGTGCCAGAAGATGCGAACATTATGAACAGCAGACCATTGTGAAGTATAGTGCTGGAAGATGAGCCCCTCAGATTGGAAGGCACTCAAACTGCAACTGGCGAAGAGCTACCTCCTCAAAGTAGAGGTCCAAAGTCCATAATGAGGTGAATGGAGCAAAGCTTTGAGGAGTTTCATTTGTTGATGGGGTGTACTCTAAATGAGGAGAAACAGCTGCAAACATCCATTAATAATTGGAATATGGAATGTATGAAGTATGTATCTAGTAAAATTGGACATTGTTAAAAATGAAATGGAATGCATAAAGATCGCTATCCTACATATTAATGAGCTGAAGTACACTAGTATTGATCGCTTTGAGTCAGACTATAATGTCATCAGTTATGTTGAGAACCACATAACTGAAGATTAATAGCATCTCATTCATTGTCAAAAAGAGCATTTCAATATCTATCTTGAAGTACAATGCTGTCTGTGATAGGATAATATCCGTTCACCTACAAAGAAGATAGGAGTACTTGTGTGGAACTGTAATATAAGCACTGGAGTGCTAACTACAAGGTCAGCAGTTCAAGCCCATCGGCTGTGCTGCAGAAACCGTATAAACACATGGTCACTATGAGTTTAAATGACACTCCATGAGTGGGCACTTAACAAAAACAACAAAGAAAACAGGTTACTATCACTATTTAGACACCAACCACTAAAACCAGTGAGGATGAAATTGAAGAATTCTACCAACTTAAAGGAGTCCTGGTGTGGTGCTGGTGGAATGTAAATAAAATATTTCAACAAAATGATGCAGCAATAGAGGTGCTCACTCCTCTCTGCCAATAAATTTGGAAGACAGCTACCTGGCCAACTGATTGGAAGAGATCCATATTTGTGTCCATTCCAAAGAAAGGTGACACAATGGAATGTTGAAATAGTCTAACAATATCATTAATATCACAAGCAAGTAAAATTATGCTGAAGGTAAATAAAAAATGGCTGTAACCAGGGTTAGCTCTGTTCCAGATGTTAAGGGGAGCTGAGGGCCATAGTCTAGGGTCTCTCTAGTCTGTTTCTGACCACTAAGTCATTTTGTTTTGTTTTGTTTTGTTTTTTTTAATGACTTTAAATTTAATTCTACATTGTCTCTCTCACTCTATTTGGGACCTTTTAATGTGATCCCTTTCAGATCAGTTGGCAGTGGTAGCTGGGCACCATACTCTGTTCTCAGAGTCACGGAAACTGATGTTCACATAGAACTTAAGTAAATTTGAGACACTGGACATCCAAAGGGTAGCATGAATCATCATGTACCTTGGTAGGAGGGTACATTAAAAAACCCTTAAAAAGAGAGTCAGTTTGAGGACTAAGCCATGATATTTTCAATAGTCTTACATGCATGTGAAAGTTGGACAATGAATAAGGAAGATCATAGAAGAAGTGATGATGCATTTGAATTATGGTGAAGAATAGTAAAAGTACCCTGGATTGCCAGAAGAATAAACAATTCTGTGTTGGAAGAAGTACAGCCAGAAAGCTCCTTAGAATCAAGGATGATAAGACTTCGTCTCTCAGACTTTGAACATATTATCATGAGGGACAAGTCCCTGGAGAAGAATGTCATGTTAGGTAAGGTGGAGTGGAGGGTCAGTGAAAAAGAGGAAGGCCCCAATGAGATGTATTGACCCAGTAGCAGCAGCAACAATGGACTCTAGCACAACAATTGAGAGGATGGTGCTTGATTGGGTAGTGTTTTGTTCTATTGGATATAGGGTTGCTATGAGTTGGAACTCTGGTAGTGTAGTGGTTATGAATCGGGCTGCGAGCCACAGGGTCAGCAGTTCGAAACTACCAGTGGTTCCATGGGAGAAAGATGAGGCAGTCTGCTCCCGTAAAGATTTACAGCCTCGGAAACCCTGTGTAGGGTTGCTATAAGTCGGAACCGACTCCACAGCACCTAACAACAACAACAACAACATGAGTTGGAACCAACTCTATGGCACCTAACATCAGCAACTACAACAAAAAGAGAGCAACAAAGAATTGAATAAGACCTTGGTCTTTACTGTTTTGTTTGATGGCTGTGGCCATGATCACTTGGCAATCTTTTCCTTGGGGAATCTTTCCCTTCTGCTTGGCTCCTTCCTTTTTTCTGGAATAGCTGACAATTGGCCTCATGAAATTCTTTCCCTATGAACACTATAGGTAATGATTTCCATTTTTTGTGAGCATAGGGACATGTTCTGGTTCTCCCCTATGGTCAATGAGGGACAAATAAGTATTTATATTGGATTTAGGAGAGTCTAGAACGACTAAGATGCAGATGCTATGTCCTAAACTTTCTTTAATGGATGTTCCCTGGAATACGTCATTGGACAGATGTGGGCTTAGCTGGTTTCATCATCCAGGTTTCGAATTCCCAGAGATCCTAGGCTACTTTTCATTAATAATGATAGTTATTATTTTCACAGCTAAACCTTAGTAGAGTTATTACTATGAACAGATATTAAACTAGCACTGTCTATACATGATCTCATTGAATTTTCCCAACAAAATGTTGAGGTGGGTGCTGTTAATAATTATGAGGAAACTATATTGTAATTACATATAACAATTATACTGCTAATAATTATTAATAATTATGAGGAAACTGAGGCTTCGTAAGTTGTTGGTAAGTGGCAGAGCTAAGGTTTGTGCCTGGTTCATCTGACTTTATTGAAAAGTGCCATGGACTGCCAAAAGAACCAATAGACCCGTTTTGGAAGAAGTGCCGCCAGAGTGCTCCTTGGAGGCTAAGATGGTCAAACTTCATCTTTCATACTTCAGACATATTGTCAGGAGAGACCAGTCACTGGAGAAGGATATTACGTTTGGTAAATTGGAGGGTCAGAGAAAAAGAGGAAGACCCCCAATGAGACGGATTAGTCAAGTGGCAGCATCAATTGACTCAAGCATGGCAACAGTAGTGAGGTTGGTCCAGGATCGGGCAGTGTTTCGTTCTGCTGTGTATAAGGTTTCCGTGAGTCAGTATCGAGTTGATGGCACCTAATAACAATTGATCACCATTTGAGAATATTACCTCTGAACAACCAGAGAAAGCTATGCTTTTTCTTTCTAATCTAGACATATGTTTTATTACTTGAGCTGAACTCTCTTGTCAGCTAAGAAGTTATCAATTGGGATTCATCTAGTGTGTGAGGAATATAAGGATGGCTGCTTCATCTCAGGATCACAGTGTACAGGCCATAGCAACAGAGAGAAACTGAAAAACATTATGATACTAATGACACTATCAACACAGAATTTTGTATGCGAAGTTTATAGCAGCCATTGGAAAAGTATAAAGTGGAATATTCATTGGAGAAAACATATCCATCTCTCTCTTTCTCTCTACTTAGCTATCTATCATCTATATGAACTCCTGATGTGGCACTGTAGGATAAGCGCTGGACTGCTAACTGCAATCATTATACCTAAACCCATTGCTGCTGCCACTGTGCCAATCTATCTCATTGGAGATCTTCACCTTTTTTTGTAGACCCTCCACTTTACCAAGCATGATGTTCTTCAGGAACTGTCCCTCCTGATAATATGTCCTAAGTTTGAGCAATGAAGTCTGGTCATCCTGACTTCCCAGGAACATTCTGACTGTACTTATTCCAAGACAGATTTGTTTGTTCTTCTGGCAATCTATCATACCTTTAATATTCTTCTCCAACACCATATCTCAAACACATCAATTCTTCTATGGTCTTCCTTATTCACTGCCCA
>NW_006408575.1:17937750-17939280 GCF_000296735.1 Chrysochloris asiatica
GAGTTCTACCAAACATTCAGGGAAGAGCTGTCACCAATTCTACTCAAATTATTCCAGAATATAGAAGAGGATGGAAAACTTCCTAATACTTTTTTATGAAGCAAGCATAACCCTCATACCAACACCAGGGTAGGACATCACTAAGAAAGAAAATTATAGCCCAATATTCCTCATGAACATAGATGCAAACATTCTCAACAAAATCCTAGCCAATAGAATCCAGCAGCACATCAAAAAAATAATACATCATGAACAAGTGGGTTTCATAAAAGGATGCAAGGATGGTTCAACATTAGAAAAACAATCAATGTAATCCACCACATAAATAAGAAAAAGGAAAATAACTACATGATCATATCGATTGATGCAGAAAAGGCATTTGACAAAATCCAACATCCATTCCTGATAAAAACACCCAACAAAGTAGGAATTGAAGGGGAATTCCTCAACATAATTAAGAGCATATATACAAAACCAACAACCTACATTACTCACAATAGAGAGAAACTGAAAGCCTTTCCTGTGTGAATGGGAACCAGACAAGGATGCCCTTGTCACCACTCCTATTCAATATTGTTTTGGAAGTCCTAGCCAGAGCTATTCGGCAAGGTAGGGAAATTAAAGGCATCCAAATTAGTAAAGAGGAAATAAAATTCTATTTGCAGGCAATATGAGCCTATACATAGAAAACCCCAAAGACTCAGTAAAAAAGCTACATTGGAAGATTCAGCAAAGTGGCAGGGTATAAGATCAACATACAAAAATCAGTTGGATTCCTCTATAGTACCAATGACAGCACTGAAAAGGGCATTAGGAAAGTAAAACCATTTACTATAGCTGCCCAAAGGATGAAATATTTAGAAATAAACATAACCAGAGAAACAAAGGACCTATACAAAGAAATTACAAAACACTACTACAAGAAACCAAAAGAGACTTACAAAAATGGAAGAACATACCATGTTCCTGGATAGGAAGACTCCAAGGTGTCTGGAGTCCAAGAGAATTTGAAATCCTATTCTACTTTCCCCACCTTCGATCAGGATTCTTTTATGGGATCTTTGATGAAAATGCTCAGTAACGGAAGCTGAACCATCCAGTTTTGTTCTCATGGCCAAGGAGGCAATTGCCCACACATTCCATATTCTACTCCTATTCTTAACTCTCTTTCCTTTGTTGTTTCAGGCATATACAAACCAATTGTGCTTTGGATGACCATTTGTAAGTTTTTAAGACACTAAGCACTACACATCAAACTAGGATATAGAACAGAAGCACTAAAGCTGTTAGTCCTTCTGTTCAACCTCTTGGGAACCTATGAAACCATGATCTTAATCATCTAAAACATGAAATCAAATTCCATGAGAATTTTGCTTGTGCATAGGCAACTTCAGCAGCTACTCTTTTCTTCTTCTTCTTTTTGTTATTGTTCTATTTGTCCTGGATCAATTGACTTCTTCCTAAAATATGAGTCAACTTGTTGCTGTTGTTAGGTGCCATCAAGTCAGTACTGACTCATAGTGACCTTAT
>NW_006408575.1:17939955-17953015 GCF_000296735.1 Chrysochloris asiatica
CCTCAAGCTGACATCTTTGCACTTCAACACTTTAAAAAGGTCTTGTGCAGCAGATTTGCCTAATGTAATACATTGTTTGATTTCTTGACTGCTACTTCCATGAATGTTGAAGGTTGATCTTCGGTGGGTCATAATTATCAATGGTTTGGCAGTTATGCAATGAAACAATTTGGCAATTATATAATGATGCAATCAACTCCCATAATGTGATCTGATATTATCAGCCAAGCAGTTGTAAGGCGATTAGGGTGGAATGTAACACTTTTACTCATGTCTTAGCCCTGATCCAATGGAAGGAGAATTTCCCTGGGGTATGACCTGAATCACCTTTTATTTTGCAAGAGATAGAAGGAGAGAGAAGCCAGAAGAGAGAGAGGAACTTATTATCACCAAGAAAGAATCATGTCTTTTGGATCCAGGGTCTCTGCACTAAGAACCTCTTAAGCCCAGGAGAAAATGGATACTAAGACACTGGGAGATTTCCAAGGTATGCCCATTTATTTATTTTGTCTTTTTCTGTTTGTGTTTTTGTTATATTAGATAATTCATTGTCAAAAGCCAGGTGCGATAGTTTTGCCCCTGCTTTTTCTTCTAAGAATTTTGAGATTTAGGTCCATGATCAATTTTGAATTTGTTTTGTATATGGTACAAGACATATGTATACTATTTCAATTTTTTTGCATGTGGAAATACAATTTTCCTAGAACAATTTATTGAAGAGATTCTCCATTCTCCACCAATGGATATAAGAGTTTTAAAGATGTTTTCAGCTAACACGAAGTCATATTGGAGTAGGGTAGGCCCTAATACGATATGAATGTTTTCCATAAAAAAGAGGAAAGGAGACACAGAGCGATAGAGAGAGAGAGGAAAGATTGCCACATAAAGCTGGAGGCAGAGATGGAATTACACTGCAGCTACAAGGCAAAGAATATCTGGAACTACTGGAGAGAGACAGAGAAAAAAAAAGAAGGCCTTCCTTCAGAGTGTTTAAAAAGAACATGGTCCAAAAATAAATTTCTGAATACTGACTCCTCATCTCAGAATTGGGAAAAAAATAAATTTCTACTTTTTTGAGCCACTCAGTTTGTTGTATTGTGTCATGACACCCCTAATATACCTACTAACATGCTGGTGGTGGATAATGTCAGCTTTACGTAACAGAGATATGTCTTTGAAAAGTCAAATGTGTGTCATGGGGGAGTTGAATATTGTATGTGGAGGACTCTGGTAATATCTGGAAGATGTAGAGATGGGAGTACTAACTCATACCTGCATCGTGTTTAAACAATGAAATTAAGAGTTCTAGGAAGATAAGAGTCATTTTCTTATCCTGCTTTATTTTTCTTACAAAGCATGCTTTCCTCAAAGTAAGCATATAAAACTATTTAATGATTTAAATCTTTGAGGAAGAGATGACAGAAAAGGAGTGAGTAGCATTCACTAATAGAACATTATGTTCCAGGTCCTATCAGACTTGAGTTTAGATCCCAACTATGCCAGCAAGTTGCTCAATTATCCTAAGCACCATGTGTAAATGGAACTAAAAGCAATACTCATGCTGGGGTGTTGTGAGGCATATGTCTACCATAGAAAGCTCTTGATACAGATTAAACTCAATAATGATGAGGCTTTCTGCTCCCGAGAAGATTTACAGCCTCAGAAAACCAATACAAGGTCACATGAATTGGAAACAATTAGATGACACTTAACAATAACAATTATTATTAGCAAGGACCCCTGGATGCACAGTGGTTAAGCACTAACCAAAGGGTCAACAATCGGAACCACCAGCTGCTCCATGGGAGAAAGTTGTGGCAATCTGTTTCCATAAAGATTTACAACCTTGGAAACCCCATGGGGGCAGTCAGCTCTACTCTGCCCTCTAGGGTGCCTATGAGTGGGAAGTGACTCCATAGCAGAGGGTTTGTTTTTCTGGTTTATTAGTATTAGCTATGTGTGGCTCTGGTACCGTAGTGGTTACAAATCAGGCTGAGAACCTCAAAGTCAGCAGTTCGAAACTATCAGCTGTTCCGCAGGAGAAAGATGAGGCTTTTTTCTCCCGTAAAGAGTCGGAACCGACTCCATGGCATACAGCAGCAGCAGCATGCATGGCACTGTGGGCTACTGCGCCAGACTGCAAAGCCTTTTGAACAGCAAGGTTGGTGGTTCAAGCTCACCAGCTGTTCCTTGGAAACCCTATACAGGGTTGCTATAGGTTGGAACTGACTCCATGGCACTTCACAATAACATGACCTTTTTAATATTCTTTTATTTCGGGTTTCCAACAAACCTATAAGGAAAATACTAATTTTATTTCCATTTTGTTTTGTGCCACGGAGTCGGTTCTGACTCATAGTGACCCTGTACAGGGTTTCCGAGGCTGTAAATCTTTATGGGATCAGAAAGCCTCATCTTTCTCCCGAGGAACGGCTGGTAGTTTCGAACTGCTGACCTTGCACTGGTGAGAAAATAGGCTCAGGAAACTTAAGTCATTAAATCAGAGTTATGTGTAAATAGAGAATGGAACTGGAATTTGAAGCCAGCTTTGCCTGACTACAAATTCCAAGTCCCTAATTCTTATCTAAGGAGCTTTGGTAGCGTAGCAGTTACGAATTGGGTTGCTAACCTCAGTTAGCTGTTTTGAGATGAAACATGTACAGTTCGAAACTACCAGCTGTTTTGCGGGAGAAAGATGAGGCTTTCTGCTCCCGTAAAGATTTGCAGCTCTCGGAAACCCTGTGCAGGGTCGCTATGAGTTGGAACCGACTCCACGGTACTTAACAACAACAACAATTACTATCTGGAGTCCTGGTGTGGCGCTGTGGGTTAATGTGCCAGACTGCAAAGTTTGAATCGCAAGGTTGGTGGTTCAAGCTCACCAGTCGCTCCTTGGAAACCCTATACAGGGTTGCTATGGGTCAGAATCAACTCTATGGCACTTAACAACAACAACAATTATTATCTGGTGTGGTGCTGTGGGTTAATGCGCCAGATTGCAAATCTGTTTGAACTGCAAGGTTGGCGGTTCAAGCTCACCAGCTGCTCCTCGGGAACCCTATAACAGGGTCGCTACGGGTCGGAATTGACTTGACGGCACTTAACAACACAACAACAAATTATTATCTATTCTACCTTCCTATCTTTTCAAGTGTAAACTGGGAAGACATAAATTCACTCAAGCCCTAAATTCCTATTTCTGTGTGGGAGGGAGAGGTAAACCACTGGAAATACAGGAAGAAACCAAATAACAACTTGTCTTAGTTTTTTCACCCAGGGCAGTTCTGCAAAGTCCCAACACCAAGCCTGCCCTAACAATGAGTGTGCTACCTAAGACCATTCTTCAGTAACATTACAGCCATTAATATATGTCTTGGTCTCAGATATCTAGATGGAGTTCTGTACATGTTTCATCTCAAAATTGTGATTGTGGATGCTAGGATGGCAGCAGCTACTAAATTCCTTTCCCTCCAATGGACTGTCACCTCCAATGGCTTAAAATTGTTGTTAAGTGCCAGGAGCTCTGGTAGCATAGTGGTTACGAATCAGGCTGCGAAATGCAAGGTCAGCAGTTCAAAACTACCAGCTGCTCCGTGGGAGAAAGAGGAGGCTTTCTGCTCCCGGAAAGATTTACAGCCTTGGAAACCTTGTTCAGGGTCACTATGGGTCAGAACCAACTTGACGTCATTTAACAACAACAACAAGTCAATTCTGATCCATAGCGACCCTATATAAGGTATCCAAGGAGCAGCTAGTGAGCTTGAACCACCGACCTTGTAGTTCAAATGACTTTGCAGTATGACGCATTAACCCACAGCGTCACACCAGGACTCCTGTTTAAAATTGGTTACCTCTTTTTTGGCTCTGAAACATAAGAGAATAAATACAGCATCAATGCTTAATGTGAACACTGTTGACACCCAACTTAAATTTTCTGACTCAATTTCCTAGAAAAATTAGCTTTAGTAGTTAGAAAAGCAAGAAGCTGTAAAAAGTAGATGTGAACCACTTATTAGTTGTATGCCCTTGGACAATTTGCTTTATGTTCTATGAACCTCAGTTTATTTGTAAGTCAAATGGGATTATGATAAGCCTACTGTATGAAGTTAGGAGCTCTGGTAGCATAGCGGTTACGAATCGGGCTCCTAATCTCACGGTCAGCAGTTCGAAACTACCAGCTGTTCTGCGGGAGAAAGATGAGGCTTTCTGTTCCCATAAAGATTTACAGCCTCGGAAAACCTGTACAGGGTTACTATGAGTTGGAACCGACTCCATGGGACATAACAACAACAACAACAACAACAACAACAACTGTATGAAGTGTAGTGAGGATTTAATGAGAAAATCATATAAAGACTTAGTATAGTTCTTCTAACGGGGAAAGGTACCATTTGGGGTGGATATTTTTATTATTACAGACAAATGTTTTGCCACCATAGGAATGTCTTAGTGTGGTTACTCTCTTAAACATGACCCATGAACAGCATTTTTATCTCCTTCATTTTGTAAATAGTCGTTTGATTTCTGATGAATGTCCATCTTTCGCTAGACTGTAAACTCCATGTTATGTATTTGTGTTGTCCTGTCTTGATGCAATTGGTGCTGCGGGTTAATGTGATGGACTGAAAGGCGAGTTTGAATGTTAGTGTTGGCTGTTCAAGCTCACCAGCCGCTTCTCGGAAACCCTGTACAGGGTTGCTATGAGTCGGAACCGACTTGATGGCACTTAACAACAGCAGCCAGAGGGAATATCCTGTGTTCAATGACTTGAATAAGGTTTGGGCATTTTATGATATAAAGCATCTAAAGAACAACACTGCTTATGGAACACTGGTTTGCAAACCTCAATTGGGGATTACTTCTGTGCCATTTGACATCAGTGTCATCTGATGGATAGTGTCTAGTTTGGTTTCAGGATGGATGCTCTGTAGATTTAGGCTTAGAACAGAGGACTCTAGAACACACTGTCATCTATTTGCAGTTGACCTTCCTCCTTGTATGAAGACCATCCACAGTACCTGTTCTGTCCGAAAAACTCCCCTGAAGGGCCCATACTTTGGGATGTTTTTCTGCTCCACCAGTTTTTATTAAAGAGAAAGAACAAGCAAAGGGAGGGAAAAATCTGAAGAAATGTTCAGAGAAGCTATCCCCTCCTACTCCTGCCCTCGTAAATATTAAATATTTTACTTTCACTATGACATTTTTATCCCTTTCTGAAATGTATTGATTTGTTTCCTGTGAATCATTGACTCTTCTTTTTATGTTAAAACAACATCAACATATTAAAAATACATGTGCTGGTATATAGTATATATATGTGGGCGGATGGGGGAGTGAGGGAAGTTTTCTTTTAAATTCTAAACCGGGAACTAGCTTTCTCATAGGTTCCCACATCATCAATCAACTCATCACATCCTCAGCCTACAGTATTTTCTCCCTCGAAATAAAATGGAATAATCACGTCTGATTTTAAAGCTTGAGAAAAAAGTTTTAGAAAGTTCTGGAGATGGCCCATTATTTGGGTTGCTGCAGACTTTGTGGCTCTCGATCTGGGTTGAAGAGAGGTCCGGCTGCGATTTCCATTTTGGGCAGTAGAGGGAAGACGTTGCCACTCCTCCCCACCGGGGATTACCAGGGCAACATTATGTTTATGCAAACAGCCTTTGACATAATAGCTTTGAAACAGCTGAAAATTGAATTGTGCCTTGAGGCCAAACATCTAGACCACCACCTTTGTTATATTCATCTGCCACAGTAAATTGGGTTCACCATTGGCGCAGAGAACTGCTTTTTTCCCTAGATTCAAGCTCCACAATAACTTGGTGTAGGAGAAAGACAAATGTGACTTCCTCACACAAAACATTGGCAGGGTTTCATTTCACAAGCTCTTATCAGAAGGGCTGGAGATTGCCGAGTGGATTTCTCTAGTCATTTTAAGACAAGAAAATAAAAGGAAAACTGGAAACCTAAATCAAATCCATCTAATTCTGGAATCTCTCTATGTGTTTCTATAGCTTTTTAGCTTCTCCACTTAATCTAATTAGGACTTTGCCTCCCGAAATAAATACCTAATAAAGAATGAACCTATTAAAAGACTAAATTTACTACACACCCATTTGTGCAAACCCTCCGCGTGTTTCCTTGAAGCAGTAATGCCGATGAAATTGAACGTTGTTTGACTGGATAATGGTCTCCCGCTGTAAGACGGATTATAGAAAATAAACGTGGGGTGGATGGGAGGGAGCCAGGCGCTTTTATTGAATTCCATCGATGATAATGCCATCACCTGAAATAGCTGCCTGAGAAGAGAGTAAATGGGAGAGAAGCAGCAGCATCCTGAGCCAATTTGCAACTGGGGAACAGTTCATTTTCTTGATAGTAATTTTATTCTCTTTTAGGTTCACTGCCCTGGTTTGAGGGGTTGATGTAAAGTAAACTTTTAAGAAGAATCTGTTTGTGGGCAACTCAATGCTTTTCACAGGAGGGCGTTTAGACAATGATTAATTGATTGACACCTGCACTGATCAATATGTTTAATGAGAACCTAAGGAGCCCTGGTAGTTTAGTAGATTACAAGCCAGGATGCTAACCACAAGTCAGTAGTTTGGCTCTACCAGTCTATTCCCTGGGAGAAAAATGAGGCTATCTGCTTTGGTAAAGATTCACAGCCTCAGAAATACTATACAGGGTCACTATGAGTTGAAACTAACTTGACAGTTAACAACAACAACAACAGCATTTTTCTAGGGCTAACTTACAAGGATTTTACAGTTTTCTTAGGTATATAAAAAAACCTGTAAATTGATAATGAACAAAACAGTTTATGGATGAGCAATCAAGTGTGTGGCACAGATGATGTAATAGGTCTGATGAAGCCGGGGAGAAAGTGGACCTGGAAGAATGGATGGGGTTTAGAGAAGGAAGAGAAGTACTCCCAAGATGTTTGTATTTTGGATTCATGGACACTGGTGTCTACTCTGGGTTTGGAACACACTAGATGGTGGTGGTTGTACTCCAGCGAATGCAGCTTAAGTTTCGTGTGGTGGACTCCATGGACCAATCCGTTATGTTGACAATTGACATTGTGTTGGATGGTACTTCAGTAACCTTTGGCAAAGCCCTTCTCTCTGCTCCTTGGTGCCAACCTACTCTTGTGCATTGCCCTTTTCCTCCCAGGTCTCACCTGGCTGGTCCATACTGTCCACCACTTCTCCAAACCTTCCCTGCTCTACCAGGACCCTATTTTCCTGTTAAGTGATCAGTGCTAACATTTTATTGAGAAGTCATGGGGACATTCACATTTTACTCTGATTTCCTGAAAAGACAATGCTTAAAACCAGGACTTCTTAATTTTGTATAATGTAGGGACTCCTTTTAAAGGGAAGCAAAAAAAAAAAAAAAAATTTTTTTTTTTTTCTGAGTTCAAAAGAATACAAGCCCCATTTCAGAAATACTGAGTTAACTTACAATTACAAATGGTCATTGTTAAAGTGAAGTTTTTTCTTTAAAAACTATCATTGGAATGAAAACCTACAACTAAAGAATGTTCTTGAAGTTCTTAGGCCCTTGAGAAAGTGTGCACAGAGCACTGGGAAGAAATGTGCAGTTTAGTGAGAACACTACCTTAAACACAAGAGACAATTATCAGCGGGAATTTAGAGCGCTGTGTTGGATCCACTAGGAAGGTATTTTGGGCCATTCATTGCCCTTTAAGTTTAAGCACTTCAGGGGATTTCCTTGACCCCTAAAGTTCTCAAGTCCCTCAATTTCCCCATTACTCCATTATGTTTCTTCAGTCAAGTGGCGTTTCTTAATGATTAATGATAATGGTGCCTCACTAGTCACCGTACTATCTCCTTCTGATGACTGCTACCTAAGAAGGACCAGTTCCCTGAGCTCCCGTTCAGGAGAACTCTGTGTTCAGTATCAGCTCAATAGAGCAGTTTCTTGCTTTGCTGGCTGAGAACTAGTATTATCTAGAAGGCTCCTGTGCTATTTTAAAGGGCCAACCTTATAAACTAACATCTTTTCCAGTCTCAGAAAAAAAGAAGATAGTGAAAACCAGCAAGAAGAAGTAGCCATTTTGAGAAAATTACCAAGTTCCTGGGCATGAATTCTGTAAGCTCAAGAGAGCATCTTCATCTCTGAGTGGTCCTGGTAGTTTTGATTGTCCTCACTCATGCCTTTTGTGGAGTTCTGGTGTGGCACTGTAGAATAAGTACTGGACGGCTAACCACAAAGTTCGTGGTTCAAACCCACCAGCCGCTCCTCAGAAACCCTATATAGGGATGCTATGAGTCAGAACCAGCTTGATGGCACTAAACAACTATAACAACTTGCCTTTTATATGTTTACATTTTTGGCATCCTGGAAGAAAAAGGTGTAGAAGAAATGGAAAGAGAGAGTATGAGAATTGAAGAAAGAGGAGAGAGACAAAACATGGTAGAAATGACAGAAAAGAAGCATATTTCCGTGTGGTGCCATCAATCAATATATGGGAGGCATGATGCTTCAGAACTTTCTTGTAGGCAATCGATTCTTAGATATGACACAGAAAGCGTAAACATCAAAATAAAAAGTAGACAAACTGGACTCCATAAAAATTAAACATTTTTATCCATCAAAGGACAAAGAAAGTGAAAAGACATCTGATAGAATGGAAACATGTTTGTAAACAATGTATCTGATAACAGTTTGAGATCCAGAATCTATAAAGACCTCCTACAACTCAACAACAAAAAGACAAACAACTCAATTTAAAAATGTACAAAGGACTTGAACAGATATACAAATAGCCAATAAGCACAGAAGATATACAAATGGCCAATAAGCACATGAAAAGGTGTTCACCATCATTAGTCATTAAGGAAATGCAAATCAAAACCACAGTGAGATGCCATTTCTATTTCACTGGTTCATCCACTACTATGACAATCACAAAACAAAACAAAGTAAAACAAAAAATGGAAAATAACAAGTGGCGGTGAGCATGTGGTGAAGTTGGAACCCTCATCCATTGCTGATGGGAATGTAAAATGGTGCCACCACTATGGAGAACAGTTTCTTTGGTCCTCAAAAAGTTAAATATAGAATTGTTATTGTTGTTGTTGTAGGGTACCATTGAGTAAGTTCAGACTTGTAGTGATTCTATGCATGACAGAACACAACACTGCTGGTTCCACGCCTTCCTCACAATTGCTATGTTTGAGCTGATTGTTGCTGCCACCTTGTCAATCCATTTTGTTGAGGGGTCTTCCTCTTTTTCACTGACCTGCCATGTTTTTGTTGTTTTTTTCTTTAACTTTTTATCTTGAATCAAGTGAAGATTTACAGAGCATAATGCTTTACATTTAACAAATCATACACTTCATTTCATCTCAGTGATTGAAATCACCTGAAGGTAACATTGCTTATCTCACAGTCTCCTTCTATTTCTTGTTTCCATTGCTCCTTTTCCCCTAATCCTTCTGATTTTTATCCTTGTGGAAATGCTGCCCTTCTAATCTGATGCTTGACCATTCTCTAGGATGCTTACCTTGCTAAAGTTTTTTCTTCCATGTGTACCTATTTTTATTTTTTTAAAATGTTTTTATTGTGAATTGAGTGAAAGTTTACAGGGCAGATCATCAGTTTTACATTCAACAAATCATACACCTTATTTCAATACAATGATTATAATTTCCACCATGTACCGTCCCAAGTGAGTAAAGTTTTACTCAAGGTAATACAGAAACGGCTGCAAGCATACATTGACAGAGAACTTTCAGAGGTTCAAGCCGGATTCAGAAGAGGCCTTGGAATGAGGGATGTTATTGCTGATGTCCGATGGATCTTGGCTGAAAGCAGACAATACCAGAAAGATGTTTACCTGTGCTTTATTGACCACACAAAGTCTTTCGACTGTGTGGATCATGACAAGCTACACTTAATCGTACTTATGAGGAATCTGTACCTGGACCAAGAGGCAGTTATTCAAATAGAACATGGGAACACTGAATGGTTTAAAATTAAGAAAGGTGTGCGACAGGGTTGTATTCTTTCACCATAATTATTCAACCTGTATGCTAAGCAAATAATCTGAGAAGCTGGCTTCTATGAAGAAAAATGTGGCATCAGGATTCCAGGAAGACTCATTAACAACCTGTGATATGCAGATGATACAACCTTGCTTGCTGAAAGTGAAGAGGACTTAAAACATTTACTGATGGTCAAAGAGCACAGCCTTTGGTATGGATTACATCTCAATGTAAAGAAAACAAAATTCTTCAACACTGGACCAAGAAACAACATTCTTATCAATGGAGAAAAGATTGAAGTTGTCAAGGACTTCATTCTTCTTGGATCAACTATCAACACTCACGGAAGCAGCAGTCAAGAAATCAAACGACATATTGCATTAGGCAAATCTGCTGCACAAGACCTTTTTAAAGTGTTGAAGAGCAAAGAGGTGAGCTTGAGGACTAAGGTGCACCTGAACCAAGCCGTGGTATTTTCAATAACCTCATATGCATGCAAAAACTGAACAGTGAATAAGGAAGATCATAGAATTGATGCTTTTGAGTTATGGTGTTGGAGGAGAATATTGAAAGTGCCATGGTGTGCCAAAAGAACCAATAGATCCATTTTGGAAGAAGTGCAGACAGAGTGCTCCTTGGAGGCCAGAATGGCCACACTTTGATTCTCCTACTTTGGACATATTGTCAGGAGGGACCAGTCACTGTAGAAGGATATCATGTTTGATAAGTTGGAGGGTCAGAGAAAAAGAGGAAGATCCACAATGAGATGGATTAGCCAAGTGGCAGCATCGATGGACTCAAGCATGGCAACAGTAGTCAAGTTGGTCCAGGATTGGGCAGTGTTTCCTTCTGCTGTGCTAAGGTTGCTATCAGTTGGTACCGACTTGATGGCACCTAACGACAACAACATAGTCGAGTTCTGATCATCAAGCATTCGAGGCTAGGTCAAATGGGTACTATCTACAAGCTTGGGTGTTCTTGTGCACCTCCTCTCACTTCATATCAACTGGATGCTTCACTATCAGCTCTAGCCCTCCATGGCTATGTCCTTGTCCATGGGCTCAGGTGTCCCACTACACTTTGGACCAACCAACCCTTCCTCATCTCTCTCTCATGTCCAGGTCAACAGGAGTCCATGGAACATGGTTGAAGTCAGCCCATTTCTTCATTGCTGCCTTTCCCCCTCTTCCACTCGCCAGCAGACCAATGTGCTTGTCAGCAAGCTTACATGCCTGCTCATGTGTTCCCTTTGAGTTTCACTCTTGGGGGGTGGGGGTGGGGCTTGTCCTGAGGGAACTTGATTGCTTGCTTTGATGGCTTCCTAGCCCACCACTTTTCCAAATATAATGTTCTTTTCCCAGTACTGGTTCCTCTTGATAATATATCCAAAGTACGTGAGATGAAGTCTCTTCTTCCTTGTTTCTAAGGAACATTCTGGCTCTACTTCTTCCAAGACAATCTGTTTGTTCTTTTAGCAGTCCCTGGTACTTTTAATATTCTTTGCCAAAACCATAAGTCAGGTGCATAGATTCTTTTCTTGCCTTTCTTATTTCTCATTCAACTTTCATTGAATAATGAGGTGTTTGAAAATACTATGGCTTGGGCCAGGCATACTTAAGTCCACAAACTTTATCTTTGCTTTTTAAAACTTTAAAAGGTCTTTTACTGCAAATTTGCCTAATGCAATACATCATTTGATTTCTTGACTGTTGTTTCCTTGAGTGTTGTGAATCTAAGCAAAATGAAGTCTTTGACCACTTCAATCTTTTCTCTGTTTATTATGTTGTTGTTATTTATTGGTCTAGTAGAGAGGACTTTGCTTTCTTTGCATTGAAGTATACATCCGAATGAATTGAAGGCAGAAACGCAAACAGCTTCTTGTACATCAATTTATCAAGGTCCTAGACTTTTACTTAGTGCCAAACAGATGTGGCCCATTGATTGGTCCATATCGGTTAGCTCTTACTACGTTCACAAGTCATTGAACTAGCAGGTTCTTTCTTGGGGTTTGGGACTCTTTGGTGAGCCTGGAAGACCCTGAGTCCTGACTTGAGACCCTTTTTAGCCCACCAAATAGATAGATATTCCTTTGAGCTTGCCACTTTGCTGTTGGTTTTCCCTGATCCATTTTGATTACAGAAATTTCCTTCTTCTCTTGCCAGTCTCTATCACCTTTAAAAGTGTTAGGGTTTTTTACACTTGATGGCTCCAAGAAGTAAGGAAAGCACCCGAATGCATGACTGAGAAAGGGGATAAGGAAAAAATAAAACAGAATACTAATTAATATGTGTAAAAATTTCATGATTGATGATAACAATTTCTAGAAGAAAACATGTCTTTAGGACTTCCTTAGATTATGAAGAGAGGGCTCAAATATAAGTCTATATTTTATGAAATATTTTAGACAATAACTTTTGAAATGATGTATTTTCATGGTTCAGAATTCAAACTATACAAAAGTGAGTCTCTCTCCTATTCCCTAATTTTCCAGTTCTCCTCAGAGACACTGTTATCCATTTCTTGTGTTTTCTGCCAAAATATTCTGTGATTGTGTGAAAAGACTTCAAAAAGTTTGTGGAGAAATGGAATTAAAAGATAATGCATGATGATCTTGTCTGTAAACCTTCACTCAATTCACAATAAAAACTTCTAAAAGTAAGACAACAACAACAAAAAAGATCATGGATTTTTCCCAAAAGATTCTTTGAATCTCCCTTGTATAATCATATATATTATTCTGTGTTTTTCTCCGTTGACATATATTAGTGATTTTTATTCATATAGTTCTACAAAGCTACCTCTTTAATTTTAGTTGCTTCATACTATATTCTATTCTATGTATTTATGTTGTTGCTGTTACATGCCATCACCTTAACTTTATCTAAGTAATTTTACCAGCTCTCTGGTGCTGGACATTCAAGTTGTATGTCTTTACTACTAGAAACAATGACAACACGCCTAGTTATTGTTCAAAGGTGAAGGTGAACTTCAGGACAAATCACTAGAAGTTTAATTTTTGAAGTAAAGATGTGTGCATAAAAAAA
>NW_006408575.1:17954140-17957550 GCF_000296735.1 Chrysochloris asiatica
TTCCCCTCACCAGTAGACCAATGTGGTCACCAGCAAGTTTACAGTGCATATAAAATTTTAATAAATATTTCCAAGTTGCTTTTTCCAGGTTAAATCGATTCACACCCCCATCACTAAAATATAAAATATGTTTACCCACTCTCCTCAATAAAATGTTATAATGTTTTGATCTTTGTTAATCTGATTGGTAAAAACATGTTATTTCATTGTAGTTCTAAATTTCTTTTATTACAAGGAAATTGAGTAAATTCATTGTTTATAGGAAACTGAGTAAATTCAATATGTTTGTAAGAGTCCTATTGTGGTGCTGCGGGATTAAACACTGGACCTAAAGGTCAGTTTGAACCACAAGCTCACCAGTTCAAATTCACTAGTTGCTCTAGGAAACCCTAGAGTTGAACGGACTTGTCAGCAGTTAGCCACAGCAACCTTAGTAATTTTAGCTAATTTTCTGTGAAGTGTCTGTGTGTGTTGTTTATCTTTCTCTTTGGTGGTTGAGTTTATCTTGTTGATTTGTAAGAGCTCTTTGTTTATTAAGGAAAATAGCCTTTTATTCATTATATACTAGTTTTTCTCCAATTTATTGTTTATCTTTGATTTTGTTTCTCGTATTTTATTTTATACTGAACTTTGTGGAATGAAGGTTTTTTAAAATAATTTTGTTGTGGCTTCTAAATTTTGTGTCATACACAGAACTACTGCATTTTTATGTAAATAATACGCATGGTACTTTTTAATTTTTTTAACAACTTCATCCTCCCACAGGTATTTTCATAAGCATGGTCTGCTAATTTTTTTTAACATACTGATGTAAAACATTTCCATTGTGTGCTTATGAAAATTCATTGAGGCAGTGTGGTGGTGGTGCTGGTGGTGAAGTGCCATTGCCATTGAACTGGCTTTGAATCACAGCGGCCTTGTATAAGGTTTCTGAGATTATAAAGTTTTATGGAAGCAGAAAACCTCATTTTTCTCCCTTGGAGCCCCTGGTGGATTCGAACTGCTGACCTTGCAGCTAGAAGTCCAATGTGTAATCTACTACGTGTAGTTGGCAAATATGGATAGCACTTGTGTTGTTTGCATAAAAATATGACACTCTCTCTACTGTAAGGTCATAACTTTCCCACCATTCTGTCTTCTAGAAACGTTTTTGTTTCATATTTTACCCTTTGACATTTAGATGCATGTTGGTGTAAAGAGTGATTTAAGAATTAAGCATAATTTATTTCCCCCAGATGATTATTCCATTTTCCCAATACAAATTTAATCATTTTTCATTCATTATAAAAGCAAATAAGAATTCTTCAGAACGCATGCTCTTTCTTAGTCCTACTATTCCACATATAAGCAGGAGTAGTTGGAAAGTAGTTTGAGTATTCCAGGTATATAAACAATGAATAACTGTCATTAAGAAGTCAAGAAATGGGTCCTGGGGGTGACGGTGGAGCTGGAGATGGGGATAGGGAGTCCATCTTCAATTTCTTAGTTCATTTCATGGACTCTTATAGCCTTGAGAAGAATGGGTTGGCGAGAGTTAACACTCTTGGGGCCAAACCTTGGCAGCAAATGAAAACCTAGTTAGACTTGGTAGTAAATAAGGTATAATGAGCCCATGTGAATTATATTTTACTATCATGTGGGAAGTCCATTTGGCTTAAAATGGCTCTTATTTTTTCTACTATAAATTATTTCTAACTATTTCTAAGGAAATTCTTTTTTTTTTTTTTTTCTTCCTTCCATGAAAATATCTCAGAGTTGATTTTTATCTTGAGAAGCATTCATTTTGAACTGTTTCCTTTTTGACTTTCCCTGTAGAGTTATTTACTGTGCTTGCTGGATTTTTTTCCGTAATCAACTCTGTTGTGCTGTAATTCTCTGTTCCATATCACAGTCACAAATCACTTATCTTTGTTATTTTTGGGAAAAAGATATTTGACAATAAGATGCAGTCATTCTACTGCATATTCTCAACCCTCCTGTATCCCTCTGCCTTTCCCCCCTTCCCCCCTGCCCTTGTCTTTTTCTAGGCCTCCGTTTACATGAGACTCTTAGATCATCAATCAGTTTTTGACTGAGCAGTTCATTGAAGGAAAAGCTTTGTCTGGTCAGGTATTTTTGGTTGGGTGATCAGGCATTTGGCATTGTGTGGACATGGTAAAAGCATCTCTCAACAGATAATCTTCAGAAAGAATGTATTGATCTTAAGTCTTTAAATGGGAGATATGTGTTACAAGGGAGCCATAAGAAATAAATATTTATTAAGAATTCTCAATTGGGAAGAAAGCATATTCTCTAGGTCAATGACTCTAAAATTTAGTGGGCATAAAAAGCACCTGGGGAGTTTGTTAATTGTGCAGATTTTTTGTTTCCATTCCTAGACATTGTCTTTTAGTAAGTCTGAGATGATTCCTGGGAAATTTTATGATAACTAATTTCTCATGTGATTCTGATGTAAGTGGCCCATTGACCATACACTGAGGCCTCTAACTAAAACACATTCAATTGGAAGTGCTGGTTTTCAGCAAAATTATTTGGTAGACCAACTTTAACTTTGGACTCCTCCTTGGTTTTCTCTCCAGGCTCTTCTTTTGGTCTGTGATCTCCTGTCATCTTCAATTTTACCTTACGCCTAGTGGTCTAGATCTCAAAAATACCTGAATAAACAAATAGCAACACCAATGCAACAGTTGCTGTTGAATTGATGGCAACTCATGGTGACCCTGTATATTGGAGTCCTGGTGTGGTGCTATGGGATAAAGCACTAACCACAAGTTGATTTGAACCACAAGGTCGGCAGTTCAAAGTCACCAGCTACTCCATGGAAACCCTATTCAGGGTTGCTATGAGTCAGAACAGACTCAGCTGCATTTAATGATAACAACAGGGTGACCCTGTGTATCAGAGTAGAGCTGTGCTCTAAAGAGTTTTCAGTGGCTGGTTTTTCAGGAGTAGATCACTAGGCCTTTCTTCTGAGACCTCTTTGGTGGTGGTAGTGTGCTGTGGATTCAGTTCTGACTCATAGTGACCCTGCATAGGGTTTCTGAGGTTGTAAATCTTTATGGGAACAGAAACCTTCATCTTTCACCCGTGGAACAGCTGGTGGTTTCGAACTGCTGACCTTGCTGCTAGCCCAGCTCGTAACCACTACACAACCAGAGCTCCTTGAGACCCCTTTACGTCTATTCAAAGCACCGACCTTTTAGTTAGTGGCTCAGCAATTGACCATTTGTATGACATAGGCTAAGAACTCCCTAGGCCAATACTTGGCAATTTGTCTTTTGGCCTCTGCTGTTTGCCGAGGCCCATCTCCTTAAGAAAAGTAGACTGTCTTGTTTTCCATCACCTAAGTGTCCTGATAACAACATAACATAACATAACATAACATAACATAACATAACATAACATAACAT
>NW_006408575.1:17958515-17962939 GCF_000296735.1 Chrysochloris asiatica
CCAAATGATTTTGGCCTGTGGGCTGGATGTTCCCTACCCCTGGTCTAGAGCAAGGACCATATAATAACCCTTTTAGGTTCTATAAACCATAGTTGCAACTGCTAATCTCTGCCATTGCAATGTGAAAGCAGTCATAGATTGTATATAAACAAATGAGTATTATTGTGTTCCATAAAACTTTATTTACCAAAATAGGTGGCAGACTCCTACTCAAGAAGGCAATAGGCAGAAGATCAATTGCATGCATTGTGATAATGCTGGAATAAAAGCCAGGCCATGGGAAGGCTGGACAATAAACAAGGAAGACTGGAAAAGAATTGATGCATTTGAATTATGTTAGTGAAGAATATTGAATATATCCTTCCAGATTAATGAACAAATAGGTTTTGTAAGAAGCAGAATGGCAAGATTCTGTCTAATGTACATTGGACATGTTATCAAGAGGCACCTGTCTCTGGAGAAGTACATTACGGTCGGTGAAGTTGAGGAAGATTGAAAAAGAGGCAGACTCTTAATAAGATGGACTGATGCAGTGGCTGTAACAATGGTCTCAAACAGCAACAATTATGAGAATGGTGTAGGACCCAACAGTGTTTCATTCTGTTTCACATGGGGTCACCATGAGTCAGAACTGATAACAACATAATAATAATGATTGTGGTGCAGGGAACCATTTCTATTGTCCTCGCTATAGTCTCTGTAATGCCGACCAAATGACTTTATAGGACTATGCAAATGAGATTCTTGGGGCCTATCAAGGGATTTGGTTATTTTTCTAATAATGTAATTAAGGTGCACCACACTAGAGTCCTGGTGTGGCACTCTGGGTTAGTGTACTGGACTGCAAAGTCTGTTTGAACCACAAGGTAGTCAGTTCAAGCTCACCAGCCACTCCTCAGAAATCCTATATGGGGTTGCTATGGGTTGGAACTGACTCTAAGGCATTTAACAACAACAATCCCATTCTTGTGGTGATGGGGCTGTGAAGATAAGGTGTATGGAACCCTAACAAAGGGTTTGATTAGCTTGTCATCCTGCTAAGCTTCAAATCAGTCATCCCAAAAGTGAATAGAAGAATCTCATGACCACCAAGAAAGAAGAGCCAAGGGTGAATGTAGTATGTCCTGTGGATTCAGGATCCCAGTGCTTTCTGCTCTTAGACTGAGGAGACAAACAGAGAGAGACAGAGGCAGAGACTGAGAGAGCTGTAACACTGGAAATGGCAAACTCAGTAGGAAGCAGTGTCAGAAAACAGAGATAGCAGAGACAGCAAAGCCATGAGACAAGCATGATGGACTTCTTGACCCATGGAGTAAGAAAATTGAGTGCCTTTGAGCAGAAGCCTTGCTGGTAAAGTGGGGTCCTCTGAGCACTTGACAGAGCTAGGCTCAAAGATTTTCTGAGTGAGAGAGCCAAACTACTTTGGGCAGGAGAGTTGCTGATGGAGTGGGTTGCCTCCAGGCACTTTTTGGGTAGCTAAGAACTTGTAGTACTTGCCCAAGCAAGGAAAAGACAGAGAAGCCATGATGCCAAAAAGCTGAGGGCCAGAGAGAGGCCTTTCTGAGAATATGGCTAAAAAGAAGCTGCCTGATCGAAGCTCTGCATCCTCAGTTGTTCCTATTACTTCCAAGTTGGTTCTGATCCTGAATTTTAATCTATTACTTCCCTAATAAACCCAACAATCATGGGTTTTATCTGTGAGTTCTGTGTAGCCATTGCAATGAATTATTGAACCCAGCAGAGAAATAGATAGTGCCAGAGAAAAACATTGGTGTCAAAACTGATAAAAATTTTGGAAGGTGGGGCATATCTTTTTCCGCCTCATAAAAATCAGCCTTGGGTTGTTGATCTTGAGTCTTCCTCCCCATTGTGAATTTAGAGGAGGTCAGATGCCTTTGCCATGCCATGACATCTGTACAATGATACATATTTGTTGTTAAAATCCTTTAGAATTGAATGTATAAAGTGCAATTTTTCTTTTATCATACACCAGAAATAACTGATTCTTACATTTTGGTGTTGACACTTTTCTACACTTAGTGCCCACCACTGGTCTGTCAATTTGTCATACTATGGTGACTTGCATGTTGCTGTGATTCTGAAAGCTATGCCATTGGTATTTTAAATACCAGCAGGGTCACCCACAGTGGACAGGTTTCAGATGAGCTTCCAGACGAAGACAGACTAGGAAGGAGAGATGAACTATTTCTGAATATTTTGTCACTAAAAACCTTATAAATAGCAGTGGAACACTGTCTGATAACACGAGAATACTGACTATTGAAACATAATGAAGAACACCAGCACATTGTCAGATATAGCACCAGAAGATGAGGCCATCAGGTTGGAAGGCACTCAAAATACGACTGGGGAAGAGTTACCTCCACAAAGCTGAGCTGACTGTGATCATTTGCTGATGGGACACACTCAAAATGAAGTTGTAAACATCCATTAACAGTCAGCACATGGAATGTACGAAGTATGAATCTAAGAAAATTGGAAAGTGTCAAAAATGAAATGAAACCCATAAATATTGATATTCTAGGCATTAGTGAGCTGAAATGGACTGGTATTGGGCATTTTGAATCTGACAATCACATGGTTTATTATGCCAGGAATGACAAATTGAAGAGGCATGGTGTTGCGTTCATCATCAAAAAGAATATATCAAGATCTGTCTTGAAGAAAAACACTATCTGTGATAGGATAATATCCATATGCCTGTGAGGAAGACTAGTTAATACCACTATTATTTGAATTACGCACCAATCTCTATAGCCAATTTTGATGAAACTGAAGAGTTCTATCAACTTTTTCAGTCTGAAGTAGATCAAACATACAAATAGATGTATTTATCATTACTAGTGATTGGAATGCATAGGTTAGAAACAAAAATGAAGGATCAGTAGTTGGAAAATATTGCCTTGGTGATACAAATGATGCTGGAGATCATATGACAGAATTTTGCAAGACCAATCATTTCTTCATTGCAAATACCTTTTAAAAAAAAACATAAAAGATGGCTATACACATGACCTCACCAGTTGTAAAACACAGAAATCAAATTGACTACATCTATGGAAAAGGAGCTCTGGTAGTGTAGTGGTTATGAATTGGTCTGCGAACTGCAGGGTCAGAAGTTCAAAACTACCAGCTGTTCCACGGGAGAAAGATGAGACTTTCTGCTCCTGTGAAGATTTACAGCCTTGGAAACCCTGTACAGGGTCACTATGAGTCAGAATCGACTCCACGGCACATAACAACAACAACACATCTGTGGAAAGAGATGCTGGTATGGTATCATAAGCCTAAACAAGGCCAAGGGCAGACTGTGGAGCAGACCTTTAATAATTGCTCATCTGCAAGTTCAGTCTGAAACTAAAGAAAATTAAAACAAGTTAATGAGAGCCAAAATCTGACCTTGAACATGTCCCACCTAAATTTAGGAATAATCTGAAGAACAGATTTGATGCATTAGACACTAAAGACAGAAGACTGGAAGAATTGTGGTATAACATGAAGAACATCATACAGGAAGAAGGCAAAAGATCACTAAGAAGACAAGAAATAAGGAAAAGACCAAAATGGATTTCAGAAGACACTCTGAAATTTGCTCTCCAGTGTAGAGATGATAAAGCAAATGGAAAAAAAAAAATGACAGGGTAAAAGCGATAAACAGAAAAATTCAAAGAGTAGCTCGAGAAGATGAAGTCAAATATTACAGCAAAATGTGCAAAAATCTGGAGTTAGAAAACCAAAAAGGAAGAATACTCTCAGCATTTCTCAAGCTGATGGAACTGAAGGAAAACATCAAGCGCCGACCTGCAATACTGAAGGATTCTATGGGCAAAATAAGGAGCCCTGGTAGAATAGTGGTTACGAGTTGGGCTACTAACCTCAGGATCAGAAGTTCAAAACTGCCAGCTGTTCTGGGGGAGAAAGATGAGGCTTTCTGCTTCTGTAGATTTATAGCCCCAGAAACCCTACACAAGGTTGCTATGTGTCAGAACTGACTCCACAGCACATAACCAACACCACCACAGGCGAGATATTGAATGATGCAGGAAGCATCAAAAGCAGATGGAAGGAAGACACAGAGTCACTGTACCAAAAAGAAGTGATTGCTGCTGAATCATTTCAATCTTCATATGATCAAGAACCAATGATACCAAAGCAAGAAGTCCAAGGTACATTGAAGGCATTGGCAAAGAACAAGGCTCTGGGAATTGATGGGATACAAATTGAAATCTTTCAACAAATTGATGAAGAACTGGAGGCACTCACACATCTATGCCAAGACATTTGGAAGACAACGACTTAGCTAACTGACTGGAACAGATCCATATCTGTGCCCACTTCAAAGAGAGGTGACCCAACGGAATGCAGAAGTCATTGGACAATATCATTAAGATTTCATTCAAGCA
>NW_006408575.1:17964437-17971383 GCF_000296735.1 Chrysochloris asiatica
ATACTTGTTATAATGGAAAGTCATTAAAATGAGTAAGTGAGAAGATGCATGTTGAGTGACTTATTGAAAGCATGCTTATATTTGTGGTCACTTCTGTTTTCCAAAACTAAGTCTAGTCAGACTGGGACATGGAATTGCAACAACCACAAAAAAAGTGAAATTTATAAGGCAGTTACTACCACTGTGCCAAGTGTTTTACTCATCCTAATCTTGAGCCTTTTAAGAACTACATATATACATACAGATCAGGACATTGGGGTACATGAATGAATTTGATTGAGGCAATCCAAGACTTTGTGGCTGTGAAGCTTACCCTCTTAGTTTTTGACCAAGCACTGACAGAAAGGTACTAAGATAATGTAAGAATAGTATCTAGTGATAAAAAAGGCAGTATTTCTTTGCCTTACACCTGTCCCTGATATAAGGTCATTGAGCAGCACTGGACTGTGAACCACAAGGGCATCAGTTCAAACCCACCAACTGCTCCTCAGAAACCCTATACAGCATTGCTGTGAGTTGGAACAGACTGGAAGGCATTTGGCAACAATACCTCTGCACTTACTCCGATACCCTGTCACTTGAGAAAGGAAAGAATTGGATTCAATGTAAATTAGATTAATCCAGCATCCTCAAAATGGTGATCCAAAAAAAAAAAAAAAAAACAACCTCAGAAGGGGGTACAAAATTGAACTGTGCACCTCTGAAATTCTCATATCAAATTATTTTAAAAATAACTATGTGAATGTCTCCCATGATACAGGAGCTTTCTAAGCAGGAATGGGACCTGAAGCTAGTTCAGGGACAAGGAAGTTAATGACGTGATATGGGAGCCAGTGGAAACTGGGACTTCTATTCTGTTTATTAATGATAGTAATAATAAGAATGATAAATGAAGTACATATGTTGGATTTCAGCAAGGTCTTAATTATAACAGGAGCATAAAGGCAGACACCCCCTCTCTAGCAAAGCCACTGAACAGTGTATTAAATTCTGTTCCCCCAAAAGCTATGTTGAAAGTTTTAAGCCCAGGGAATTGTGAATGTGACTTTGTTTTAGAAACAGAGCCTTAGACGTTGTTACCAGTTAAGTTACCATGAAGTTCTACTAGAATTAAGGTGGATTCTAACTCAATAAGAGTGATGGCCTTATAAAAGAAGACAGAGGAAGGCAAGCCTGGAGTTGGTCTGCTCACCAGCCCAAGTGATGATGGAGCTGTAAGTCGAGGAATGCCTGAAGCTACTAGAAGGAGAAAGGCATAAAACAGATTATCTCTCAAAGCCTCAGACAGAATCAACATAGCAGACACCTTGATCTACAATTCTCAGCCTCCAGAATTATAAGACAATGAATAGTTTGTGGTGTTTTTTCATGGCAGCCCTAGGAAATGAGTATAAACAATCATCAATCATTACTTGTCCATTAGATGATTGACTATAAAGCTCCTTTTCAGGCCTAAGTAAATGGAGGCAGTTTCCCAGGCTTCTGTCTTGGGTATGCTAGTGGGCAGACCAATTACAGGCTGTTGTTAAGTGCCATCAAGATGGTTCCAATGCATAGCAACAGAGTATAAGATTCAGAGGACAGCTAGTGGGTTGAACCACCTACCTTATTGGCAGTCCAGTGCATATATCATACAGTACCAGACCAGGGCTCCAGGCTGAGAACCCTACAAATGAGAGGCACTGGTTCAAAATATCCTGGGGGTGCAAATATCATGAATCTAAGAATTTCAGAGCTTATAGACTTCTGTTGTCCAGGTCCTTGATTTGCAGATAAGCAAGCTGAAATGAGGCAGTAGTAGTAAGTCAGTAGTAGAATTCTCCCTTTCCATGTGGGAGACCTGGGCTCTATTTCTATCCACTGTACCTTATGCAGAACCACCACTCATCTGTCCTTGCAGGTTTGTGTGTTGCTACAATGCTGAACAGGTTGGTCAGCAGAGTTTCCAGCGTAGGATGAAAAGCCTGTGATCTACTTCTGAAAATCAGCCAATGAAAACCTTGTGAATCGCAAGGGTCTGATTTGTAATTGATATGGTTATGTTGTACATGGGGTCACCATGAGTTGTAGGAAAGGTAACTTAATGGCAGCTAACAACAACAGCAAGCTGAGATCAAAAGGTAGTGACTAATTGTGCAAAGTCATACAATTGCAGGAATTCAAGTTTCCAGACTTCCATTGACTATGTACCTTTGTACGTACTCAGTACTGCATCTCTAGGGTTGGGACTATTAACTACTTTAGACCAGGGTTTCAATGGGAACCTCTGCATTGTTTAGAGCTCACTCATTTTTCTAAGTTGTCTGGTTCTGGCCCTTTAGTGTCTGGTTCTGGCCCTTTAGTGTCTTCGAGCTATTTTCTGATTCTGTAAATAATAGGTAATGGATAGCAAAGTAAAAGAATTCTTGTTTCTAGACATTCAAGTGACTTCTGTCTAGGATGACCTGCCCATCTCTTGAAAAAAAGTCAACTTTGTTTCCATTTCTACACTCATTTCAACATTCTTTTGTTGTTGTTAAGAGAAGTCAAGTCGGTTTTGACTCATAGCGACCCTTATAGGGTTTCTGAGGAGTGGCTGGTAGGTTTGAACTGCCAACCTCATGATTTGCTGTCCATTGCTGATCCTACAGCACTACATATAAATTTGTGCTCTTTTGAATTCTCCTTTCAACTGGTTATAGCATCTGCCTGGTTCTCTCATTTAAGTAATGAATTCATAAAATCTTTGACATGTTTTATTTCACATTGGTGTGAATCATAGTTTTACTTTTAATGTGTGAATATTACCTGTTAACACTATCATCTTTGTATTTTTAAACATGTCCTAGAATAATCTTTTATTTAATATCTTTCTTGAAATGGATTCACTTTAAAATACCTTGTTTTAGAAGGACATTTGATATCCATGCTATTGATGGAAACCATTTGCCACAAAAAGAAGTTAAGTGTAAAAATAAATACAATGAAAAGAAATCAATGCTACTGAGTCTTAGTTAGAAACTGTGGTCTGCAGAAAGCTCTGACTATCTTTCTCTCTGTTATAGTACTTGTTGTTGTTGTTAGGTGCCATCGAGTTGGAACCGACTCATAACGACCCCATCACAGAAGAATGAAACAATGTCCAATCCTGGGCCAACCTCACTACTGTTGCCACATTTGAGTCCATCAATGCTGCCACCTGGCCAATCCATCTCATTAGAGGTCTTCCTCTTTTTATCTGACCCTCCATCTTATGAAGCATGATATCCTTCTCTAGTGACTGTTCCCTCCAGACAATATATCCAAAGTATGAGAGACAAAGTTTGGCCATCTTGGCCTCCAAGGAGCACTCTGGCTGCACTTCTTCTGGCAGTGCATGGTACTTTTAGTATTCTCCTCCAACACCATAATTCAAAGGCATCAATTCTTCTATGATCTTCCTATTCACTGTCCAGCTTTCACATCCATATGAGGTTAATGAAAATACCATGGCTTAGGTAAGGTGCATCTTAGTTCTCAAGCTGACAATCTTTGCTCTTCAACACTTTAAAAAGTTCTTGTGCAGCAGATTTGCCTAATGCAATATGTCCTCTGATCTCTTGACTGTTGCTTCCAAGTCCTTGACAACTTCAATCTTTTCTCTGTTGATAAGAATGTTGTTTATTGGTCCAGTGGTGAGGATTTTTGTTTTCTTGACACTGAGATGCAATCCATACCGAAGGCTGTGCTCTTTTATCTTCATCAGTAAATGTTTTAAGTCCTCTTCACTTTCAGTAAACAAGGTTGTATCATCTACATATCGTAGGTTGTTAATGAGTAAAAATTGTGTATTGGGGTTGGAACTCTTGTAACTTCAGGGAGAGAAAAGAAAATCAAAATCAACATCAGCCCAGAGCTATTCCTCTGAGGGGGAGGTCAGGCATACTGTCCAACTTTTTAAAACCAATTCTGATACCAGCCACTTTTTCATGGCACCCTACTTCTCTGCTAGGTTAGATAATTCATTGCAATGGTCACACAATTTAGAGACCACATTCAGGATTATGGAATTTATTAGGGTATTGTTGTTGTTGTTGGTAAGTGCTGTTGAGTTGGTTCCCATAGCAATCCTGTATAGGATTTCTGAGGTGCGACTGGTGAGCTTCAGCCGCTGACCTTTTGGGTCAAACTGACTTCCTACTCCAGTACATTAACCTACAGCACTACACCAGGATTCCTTATAACTGGTTATAATTCAGGATCAGAATCAAATAGAAAGTAACAGGACAGACTCAGGATTTAGTTCTTCAATCTGGACAGTTTTCCTTGGCTGTGTCCACAGGCTGGTCTCTCTCTCAGCCCTTGGCACTTGGTCCTCAAACTTCACTCTCACTTTTGGCCCCTGACCATTGGCCTTACTTCTTCCCTGCTCAGGCAAATAGTACAAAGCTCATTGGGTCCACTGATAAATGCCCAGTGGATCTCAACTTTTCCAGGAAACCCCCCTGCCCAAAGACTCTCAGCACTCTTCCTCCATGGCCCATTGTAGTCACCTTGTTCTGTGGACCAGAAAGCCCACCACATTATCTTGCAGAAGTCTTCCATTTCCTGTGTCTCTAATTGCTTTCACTTACAGAGTTATAGCTCTCCCTGTCTTTTGTATCTAGGAGATTCTCAGGATCAAAAAGACACACTTCACTCTTGGATATTCTTGATAGTAGTGAAGATATCCCACTCCTCAGACTCTGAGATTAACTCCCTTTAAGCCTAGTGTAATGGCAAAACTGACCAATCCCTTAAAAGTGTTTTGTGCACCTTATTTGCATGATCTCGCCACCCTTAAGGGTTCTGTGTACCTTATTTTCACTAGAAAATTTGATCAATTATCTTGGTGAGCCACAAGCGCTTTAGTTGCATAGTCCCAGTCAACAAGCCCTGGTATGGCGCTGTAAGTCAATGTATCAATGTACTGGACTGCAAAGTTTGTTTGAACCACAGTGTGGGTGGTTCAAGCTCACCAGCAGTTCCTCAGAAACCCTATACAGGGTAGCTACGGGTCTGAACACTTAACAACAACATAAGATCATAGCTGTTGTTGTGCCATTGAATTGGTTCCACCTCATAGCCACTCTTTTTATGGTTTCCAAAGAGCAGCTGGTGGGTTTGAACTGTCGACCTTGTGGTTCTCAGTCCAGTGCTGATCCTCTAGTGCCACACCAGGAGTCCAAGACCATAGTTAGAAGAGCTATATAATAGTAATTCACTGCATCCCAATAGGAGTCAGAGGGGATTAAGGACACATTAGTTTTGAAATAAGACTTTCCCTTGCCCTGTCTTAGTGAAAGACTGAAAGAAAATTGGAATTAATAAACTTTCTTACAATGAGATTCAATGCTGTTTAGTGCCATCATCACAGAGCATCTAGAATGATCTCCCATTAAGAGTAGATTCCATGACATTAGAAACGATAATTAAAATTAGAGGGAGGAGTCTTGTGAAAGCAGAATTGTCTAGGGTCATTGAATGTAGGAAAAGACAATACTACAAACATGAAGTAACGTGTTATAACAATGACTGCTAGATTTTAGCTTTAGCTCAGCACTCTGTCTTAAACTATGGTTCTTTATAATCCATAGACATCCTCACTGCAGGTGCCCTAAAGAGCTCTACAGTTTAGGAGGTCCAGAACCCAACTATTTATCTTATATCTCAATCTTTTTCTACCTCTAGAGTTCCTTAGCTCAGTGAATCTGTCTCCGCAGTTGCCCAAATCAGGAAATTGAAGTAATTCTGACTCCCACCTCTTTCCCTTCACATTCGATTGTTGTTTAGACCCTTTAGAACACATTGCTTGAAAAAATGTCAAGTTTGCCAACCTTTCTCTATTCTCATTGCCATTACTTTTGATAGTCATCTTCTTCCCTCATCTAGACATCTTCAACAGCTTCCTAACAAATCTCCTTGCCTTTAGATCCCCTTCTCTACCTTAAATCTATTGTATATATGCTTGTGAATCATTTTATAAAATGGAAATCTGCCTAGAAGATTACTGCATTTCCCCAGTGCTCTTAGAATGAAGTTTGGACATCTTACGTGAATTTAAACAACACTTCATGATCTTGTCTTATTTATTGAAGCCCTCTCTTCAAATCACCTACACTTTATCCCAGCGTCTTCACCTGTATACACTATCTCTTCCCTGTTCTAATAAATGAATTACTCATATGCTTCTATTGAAGGTCCTTATTTTGTTGGGGAGGGGTTGAGAGTGGAAGAACTTGGGTGAAAACATTAAGGGAAGACCTTAACAAAGGCTCCTTATGGTTAAATAAGGAGAGTAACTGCCATCCATTGATTAAATTAATTAGTTTGGAATTGACTAATTGGCAAACACTCTGGCTGCACTTCTTCCAAAACAGATCTGTTGGTTCTTTTGGCAGCTCATGGCACTTTCAATATTCTCCTCCAGCATCATAACTAAAAAGCATCAGTTCTTCTTCGGTCTTCCTTATTCACTGTCCAGCTTTTGCATGTATATGAAGAGTATCATGTTTGCTAGGGTGGAGGGTCAGAGAAAAAGAGGAAGACCCCCAGAGAGATGGATTGGCAAAGTAGCAGCATCAATGGGCTCAAACGTGGCAACAATAGTGAGGTTGGCCCAGGATTGGGTAGTGTTTCGTTCTGCTGTATATATGGTTGCTATGAGTCAATACCGACTCAATGGCACCTAACAACAATAACAATTGGCAAACCCTGGTTAGTAAATGCTAGTTAAATGAATAAATGAATGAGTGTATCTGGAAAATAACACTGTACTTGCATCCTAAGACCCTGTGAAGTTGAATTAAATATCTAGGTAGGGAAGCAATTTGAATTTACATAGCCTTTTCTCTGTAAGTATATCAAAATGCATCCCATGAACTCCTGGTTTATGTGTATGTGCTTTGCTATGGTAGATTTTTAACGTCCTACTGTCTTTGTGAGGAGC
>NW_006408575.1:17971483-17972415 GCF_000296735.1 Chrysochloris asiatica
CAAACTGCAAAGCCATTTGAACTGCAAGGTCGGTGATTCAAACTCACCAGCTGCTCCTCGGAAACCCTATACAGGGTCACTGTGGGTCAGAACTGAGTAGATGGCACTTCACAACAACAACAATGTTTGAGCCCATGTTCATCCACTTTGTAGATGTATGCCCTTACTCAAGTGCCTTAACTTTTCTGCACATCAGTTTTCTTATTTGTAGATAGGCAATAATGATGGTGCTGATGGTATAATAAATAATAACTGATCATAATACCATCACCAATAATAGCAATAATAATATCACTAGTGTAAGAGTTAATAGAAGCTAGTAGGATTTAGTAGAGTGAGCTTTGGTAGTCAGACTTCCGTGGGCTCATCATAGTTTTGCAATTTACAGGCTCTGTAGTTAGATTTTTAATCTAGCAGAACCTCATTTTTCTTATTTCTATTGAGAAAAGGCATCTTAATAATAACATCTACCTTGGAATAGAACAAAGGATATCATTGCTGATGTCAGATGGATTTTGGTTGAAAACAGAGAATACCAGAAAGATATTGTTGTTGTTGTCAGGTGCCATCAAGTCGGAACCGACTCATGGGTACTTAGCAACAACAACAGCAACTGTGTTTGTGTTGCATGCTAATTTTATTTTGGGATACCTATCTTTGTTTACAGGTTGGGGGTAGGTGTGAAAGCACAGTAAGGAAATATAAACTCATTTTAGTAGCAGCTGAAAAAATAATGAAGATAAAGTTGGGGATTTGAAAATATATACTGAGTTTTCCAAAACAAAATGACAATGAGTTTTGTATTCTGTTTACTTGCATAATTTACATACCATTTCTCTTTCTACAGTGTGAATATTTTCTGTGAGGGAGTAGAAAGAATATGGATTTAGATTCGAATACATCTATGTTTGAGCCCAGGAATCCTGGTGTGG
>NW_006408575.1:17972695-17985882 GCF_000296735.1 Chrysochloris asiatica
TGCTCTTTGATCTTCATCAGTAAATGTTTCAAGTCCTCTTCACTTGAAATGTTTCAACACCTTACCTGTGTTTTATTGTCTATGCAAAGACATTCAATGGTGTGACTCATAACAGATTGTTGATAATTTTGCAAAGAATGGGAATAATAGACGATTTAATTGTGCTCCGGTGGAACCTATACACAGACCAAAAGGCAGTCATTCAAACAGAACAAGGGAATGTTTCCTGGTTTAAAACCAGGAAAAGTGTACATCTTGGCTGTATCCTTTTACCATTCTTATTAAATGGTGAGAAAATAATCTGAGAAACTGAATTATATGAAGAAGAATGTGGCATCAGGATTGGAGGGAGAATCATTAACAAGTTGTGATACGCAGAGAACACAACTTTGTTTGCTGAAAGTGAAGAGGACTTGAAGCACTTACTAAGAAACTCAAAATACAGTCTTCAGTATCAATTACACCTCAACATAAAACAAAACAAAACAAAACAAAACAAACCCAAATCCTTACAACTGAACTGATAATCAACAGAAAAGATTGATGTTGTCAAAAATTTCATTTTATTTGGATCCACAATCAACACCCATGAAAGCAGCAGTCAGAAATGAAGTGATGCATTGCATTTGGGCAACTATTCTGCAAAGATCCCTTTAAAGTGTTAAAAAGCAATGTTAATGTGCTAAAAAATAAAGATGTCACATTAAGGCTAAGGTGTATGTGCCCTAAGCCATAGTATTTTCAATGACCTTCTATGTATGTGAAAGCTGGACAAAAAATAAGGAAGACCAAAGAAGAATTGATGCATTTTAATTATGGTTTTGGCAAAGAATATTGAAAGTGCCATGGACTGCCTGAAGAACAACAACAACAAAAAAACCTGTCTTGGAAGAAGTATAACCAGAAGGAACCTTAGAAATAAGGATGTTTTTGGCATGTTATCAGGAGCACCAACCTCTGGAGAAAGATATCATGCTTAGTAAAGTAGAGGGTCAGTGAAAAACAGGAAGTTGCTCAAGGAGAAGGATTGACACAATGGTTCCAACAATGGGCTGAGACCTGGAAATGATAGTGAGAATGACACAGAGCTGGGCAGGGTTTCATTTTGTTGTACATCAAATTGCTATGAATTGGAAATGACTTGACAACACCTAACAACAATAACAAGACCTGGAGTGATGCCATGAAATTTGACTGAGTGAATTATGTATGTAAAAGGTTTCACACACTGCCTGGGTTTGTCAAAGAGCAGACTGTATGTTGCTGTTGTTGTTAAACGCTGTTAAATTGGTTCTGACTCATAGCAACCCTGTATAGGGTTTCCAAATATTAATTATGATTTAAAAAAAAATCACAGCTTGCTTTACTTTATAGAGTTTTTGTGAGGCTCAAATGAGACATTGCATGTGAATGTCTTGTAAAATTAAGTAGTTCTATTATTATAATCAGGAGTCCTGGTGTGGCGCTGTGGATTAAGGGGCTGGATTGCAAAATCATATGAACTGCGAAGTCGGTGGTTCAAGCTCACCAATTGCACCTTGGAAACCCTAGACAGGGTCGCTATGGGTTGGAACCGACTCGATGGCACTTAACAACAACAACAATTATTATAATAAAAATGACAGTTTTGTGCATGGTGTAAGTATAATCATTAAATGAATATTTAATATGTCCATATTACATTCATACATTATTTTTCATTTCATTAGCAACCTATCTTCAATCTTCCCCAGTGAGTTCAAGGTGACTTTGAATGGATGGTTGTGTTGATGGTCAGAGCTATAGAAATTTAAGAACCACATCTTTTTATTGACTTTCAGCAGATGTAGAGTTAAAATGAAATTCTGTTCTTATCCATGACCCAGGAATGAGCAGATCCAACTGAAAATGAATCAAAACGATCATTTCTAGGTAGGAAGTTACCAGGAATAAAAATTAATGGTGGAAACAACTTTGGATATACAAGCCCTTTAAAGCTTCATGCTTAGTTCATCTTATAAAGATTTAGAAAAAGAAAAGATCTATATAATTTTTCATGTTATTTCTAGGTATTTTATATTTTTATTTATACTCTACATGGAATGTCTCTTCAATATGATGTTTTCGAACTCAGTTTTGCTGGCATACTGTTTTTCGGTTTGTAAAAAAATATATTTAGTTTATCTCTGAAGAGCCCAGGTGGTACTGTTGTTAAAGTAATGGGCTGGTAAACAATAGATTTGTAGTTCAAACCCACCAGCCATTCAGTGGGAGAAAGAAGTGGCAGTCTGATTCCATTGATATTCCAGCCTTGAAAACCCTAACTAACCAGTAGTTCTTCTCTGTTGTATAGTGTCACTCTGAGTCAGAATTGACTTGACCATAATGCGTGGTTTTTTGTTTGTTTGTTTGTTTTTTGTTGCTAACTTGTGTCTTCTTATATGTTATTAGTACAAATAGGTTTTCCATTGATTCTCTTAAATCTTGTAGAAAAATAACTGTTATTGATTTAATAACAAATTTGTCCTTCCTTTCCACTATCTACTCAATGTTTCATTTTCTTGTCCTATTGCATTGGTGAGGACCCCCAGAATCAACGAAAATTTTAATACTGATAGTGACATCTTTGTTTTGTCCCTGACTTTCATAGGGATAGGTTTTGTGTTTTACAATGATGTATATTTGCTGGTAGTATGTGATGTGTACTTTATAAACCACAATAAGAACATTTTCTTTGATTTTTAGCTTAGTAAAAGTTCATGGTTTGATTTGCTTGTTCCCTTTAGTAAAACAAACTGTTCTCATATATTCAGAATAGAGCTATATTCCTACTCCCTATGGTATTGTAAAAATAGGCCTAGAAGGGAGTAGTTGGGATTTTGGATGAATCTTAAACAATCATGTAAATTGTTGTATTGATTCTCCTGGGTTATGCCAACTATAGTAAATAGGAACTTGAACTGAACTGATTAATTTAGAACTACTGGGGGGAAGGGAGGAAGAATACTAATTGTTTGAACTCTCAAAAAAACACCCCAATGTTATTTTTTAATTGAGTGATTAATAAAAGAAGAGGCATCCCCCCCCCCTTTTTTTTTAAACTTTCTAGGAAATTAGTTCATAACAATGCCAAAGCTATATGATTTTGAACATTATTGAGATGGAGCTAAGCATGAGCTTTGTCTCTAAATTAAATCTGCCAGGACAATACTACATCCATGCAAAATCCGTGGTAACAGAAGGCAAAACATTTTGAGTTCTGAGGATGGCCTGGAGGTGAGCCGACTCTAGAAGTGGCAGGAGAACTCCACCTCCTGCTTCTGATGTGACTCCCCCCCCCCGCCCCCCCCCGGATCACTCCCCATCCAAGTATCACCCCAGACTGAAACCGAGTATATTAGGAATTTGATTCAAGGCATCAGTTCCTGGAGAGATGAGGACTGAGAAATAAACTGAAGAGCTGCATTTATGCAATCCAGCCACAAATCCTCCTGTCAGGATGATAAAGCAAATGTCATTGGCTACTTTGTTTTCCCATGTAGGTGCCTTCCACAGAAAAGTTGTGAAGGAGGCAAAAGTTGACTTCAGTCCTACAATTTTGTACCTCTTCTATGCCTCCATGTTTCCTGGAGAAGCAGTTCTTCTTCACTACTGCACTCTGAGTATTAAAGTGGCCCCACTTGGCCCCTTTCCATTGTTTACACATTACACACAGCATTCACAGCATCACCACAATGAAATGAAGTCATTATGTCAGTTTCATATTTGTCTCCAAAATTGGAGAATCCACCTCATGAGGGTACTCATTTGGTATACATGACTTGCTCTTAGCATGTGACCAATTAATAGTAAATGAACGAAAGGTTGATGGGTATCATGGAGGACCCCAGTGGACACTGTAATATTCCCTTTGGTATAACACAATTGTAGCAGTTCCCAGTCTTTTTGAATAAAACCATGACCTTCTCTTCTTTTTCTTCTTTTTAAAAATATCTATTGATTTAATGTCCCCTGACTATAATTCTACCTTTATTTTCCAGATTAACCTGGGTGCACTCTTGGTTTACACAAACTTGTAATTACTCGGTAGCACCAAATGTTGAGGTCAACTGGTCTAACAGATAAAGGGCAAACTTTTTAAAATTCAAACCCCATTTACAATCTGGCTTCATTCTTATATCTCACTATTTCTTTGAATTAATTAAAAAATTTATCCTGAATGAACCTTGAAGTTACTATTGCTTTGCCTTTGGCCTTTGCCCGAGTTGCTCCTCTCTGTTCCAAAGGTTTTATGCTTGATCATCTATCTAATGCTATCGCTAATCATTCCCAGCCCCATTCAAATCTTACTTTCTTCAGAAATCTTTTTACCACTGAATTTTCTCTCCTTCCTCAGATCTTCCTTAGCATTTACTCTCTGATGCTCTTATTTGACAGACAGCATATATAGTGCTGCATTTAATTTTATAGTTTGGGTTCTTGGGGGAGCAGGATTTCAATGAAGTTTAATGCGTGTTATGGATTAAATCTCCATTCCCTCTACCACAAATATGTATTGAGATCTTAGCCCACTGTACTTGTGGATGTGAACCTGTTTGGTAATAGGGTTTTAATTTTTATTCTAATGAGAACAGGGTGGGTTCAAAACATAGTAATCACTTCTGAGTTATAAAAAGAGCAGAACTGATACACAAACACATCCAGGAGGAAGACAAATGCCAAGAAATGCCAAGGAACAACAAAGAATGCCAAGGATTGATGACAGTCACCAGACACAAGAGAGAGGATCACAAAAGAATTGACATTGCCAAGACCTTGATTTGGACTTTAAACCTTCAGAATTGTGAGAAAATAAATTTCTGTTATTTAAAGCCATCTACTTGTAGTATTTCTGTTAAAGCAGCAGTAGGTAGCTAAACCAGTGGGACAGAATACTTATTGGGAGTGCTCTTCAGAACTACGCCTCTGGAAGGGAGAAAAAGAAGGAATGGACAAAGGGAGGCATTTAACTGAGATGTAATCTGAGAAGAACCTTCCTGAGCAGCGTAGCTCTGCCTTTCCCAGTGATACTGCATAAACTGAAATGGCCAGACTGTTATACCCACACAGGGATCAACCATTCATGTGGTTGCTCTGGGCAGGGAGTGACCTTGGACAAGGCAGCTCTCTACAGCTGGTGAAGTGCCTGGATGGGCAGGCTGACAGTTGAAGAAGGCTCTCTGTAGTCAGCACTTCCAGCAAGTGGGAAAAATTTTTATGAAGGGTAATCTGCATAGCAAATCACTTGTCTATATCATGCTTCTTGAGGCACTGACCATGTCTTATTTATTGGTAGAGGTCACATTGTGCCCAGACCGGTGCTTAACAGATAATCAATGCCCAGAGCATAAGTATATTGAATATATTATAGCCTGCCAGAAAGGAGCTCTGGTAGCGAAGTGGTTACGAATTGGGCTGCGAACCTTAAGGTCAGCAGTTCGAAACTACCAGCTGTTCCACAGGAGAAAGATGAGGCTTTCTGCTCCCATAAAGATTTACAGCCTTGGAAACCATGTACAGGGTTGCTATGAGTCGGAACTGACTCCATGGCACATAACCACCAACCAACCATAGCCTGCCAGAAGAATGAACAGATCTGTCTTGAAAAAAATACAGCTACAAGTGAGGATAGCAAGACTTCATCTCATGTACTTTGGACATGTTATGAGGAGGGACCAGTCCCTGGAGAAGGACATCATGCTTGGTAAAGTGGAGGGTCAGTGAAAACAAGGAAGACCCCAAAGAGATAGACTGACACAGTGGCTGCAGCAATGATCTCAGACACATGAACAATTGTGAGGCTGACACAGGACCGGAGAGTGTTTCATTCTTTTGTATTTGTTATTGTTAAGTGCTGTTGAGTTGGCTCAGACTCACAACAACCTTGTATAAGATTTCCGAAGACCTTTGAACCTAGAGCTTGCAGTTAGCTTATCCTATAGCACCATACCAAGGTTCCTGTGTATAGAATCTGAACCTACTCAATAGCATCTAAAAACAACAATAACAATAACAAAAGTATTGCTAATTATTTTCTATCTAGTTGCTTATTTCTGTCCATATAGTGAGTTATTGAGTCAATATTATTAGTACCTCCAGAACTTAATCCTATGTCCTTTACGTACAATTAGTGATGGATTTAACTGTCTGTTAGAGTTAATGTGGAGTCCTGGTGTGACACTGTAGGATATTCACTGAACAGCTTGGCAGTTCAAACCTAGCAGCCACTTCTTGGAAACTTAGGTATGTGTGTATATCAGACTTGGATGTGTGTCTGCTCTGGGTTAGCTGTCTATCTTGAGGCTCACAGGTCATACATAGTTGGGTGTGTCTGTGTGTTGTGGTTGGTGTGGGTAGCAGCTACAGGGTTGGGGGTGTTCATGTGTTATATAGCTTAATGTTGATGCTACTGTAATTGTTTAGGAGTCTCTAAGTGGTGCAAAGTATTAAGTGCTCAACTCTTAACTTAAAAGTTCGCAGCGCAAACCCATTCTCACCATCTGCTTTTGAAAAGTCACAGCTGTGGAAACCCCGTGGAGTGCAATTTATGCCCTTCACACATGGGGTAGCCCTGAGTTGGAATAAATTTGAGGGCAACTACTTTGGTTTGGTTTTGGTTTAGTTGATATTTATGTTGAGAGGATACAGGCCATGTAGCTTGTTGTCCATGCTGAGATTCTGGGGCCTATGTCTTAGTGCAGATCTTGTTATAAATTGGTAGGCATAAATTGTGTATATGAATGTGGCATGGTTTTTGAGTGTGGGTATTGGGAGATGAACGTGTATAGGTTGCTTCTCTGCGTGCACAGGTTACTGTTATAGCGTGTGTATAGGTTGTATGTGGGTTTGAGTGCATGCTGGTGCTTGGGCAGGAGTGTGATGACTGGGCTGTATCTTCTATGGCTAGGGTCAGGGCTTTAGAGTGTGATGGTGGTGGTTGGCTATGGATTTTGGGAGCTCACACTCAGAGCTGTATGCCACTTTCCTCTGGTCTAGAGGAGGCTGAACAGGCCCCATCGCAGACTTTAACAGACAGCAGTATCAGCCATAATTAAAGCTAATTATTCCACGCCGCTCTGCATGTGTGTTGGCCTCCCAAGTACCCTGCAATGAGTGGGGAGGCAGCAAGGCTGTTTTTCTTCATAAAAACTTATGAGGAGCGCTGAGCAGATTAACAGCTTTAATGACAAAAATTACCGCTTACAACACTGACTTCAAATCAAGGAACAATATCCGCAGACAGATATTTTCATGGTTTTCATAACAATTCATTATAGGTGGCACCAAGGGATTACATTTTTATTTCCCCTGTGTCGTCTTTCTCAAACTCAGGTTCATTTCTCTTAATGAGGCGGCGGAAGATAAAGGGCAGAGACAATGTCTCCATGCTGGCTGCCGAGCATGAGGCATTTAGGGTCACAGAGCCGTCAGCCGCAGAGGGGAGGGGGCTGAGGAGAGAGAGTGATGGGAGCAAGAGGCTTCCTGCCATAATGAACCAAAATTAAGACATAAATTCTCCCACCTTTGTTCCGACAACTCCGACTCGGGGATTCACTTTTTAATGAGGAATGGATCAGAAGCAAAAATTATTAGCTAATTAATTGTACAAAGAAAAAAAAAAAAAAAAAGGAAAAAGCTTTCAGGAAGGGTTGGGAGTAGAGGAGCTGTCCCATCTCAGTCTTCTAAAGCTGTATTGAGGGGCAGGTTTAAAAGGTTTGGGGGAGTGAGGATGGGGAGGTGTGTGGCACTGGTTCCTGTTTGCCTGGTCTGGCTTGATCAGATGGAGTGTGGTAGAGAGCCCAAGGAATGACTGGAAGGAACTTGCATAATTCCTGCTTACTGCCTTCACAAAGTGGCATTATGATTAAGACAACTAGAGCAGAACCATTTGAAAGTCTAAGCATAGTGACTTTTGATGCTTGAGCATTTGAATCAAGCACCAAAAGCAAACTGGTTGCCTTTGAGTTCCAACTCATGGTGATCCTATGTGTGTCAGAGAAGAACTGTAATCTATAGCATTTTCAATGGTTGTGATCTTTTGGAATTAGATCACTAGACCTTTCTCCCAAGATGCCTCTGGGTAAACTCAAATTTCCAACTTTTTGGATAACATTGAAGCACTGATCAGGGACTCTAACCATTGCATCAGTGATCCTCAAATTTAGTTGTTCATAAGAGTGACCTGAAAAGCCTTGAAATTGCAGTCTCTAAAAACCAAACCCACCTCTAAAGACCCAAACCATTACCCTCAAGTCGATTCTGACTCATAGTGAACACGACAGGACAGAGAAATACTGCCTCAGACAGTTTTCTGTTATCTTTATAGGAGTAGATGGCCACATCTTTCTTCTGCAGAGAAGCTGGTGAGTTTGAACTGCTGACCTCTGAGTTAGCAGCCAATCACTTCAACACCATAAGGGCTGCTTCTGAGAGTCCCACTTCTGAGAGTCTCATTAATATATCCAGGGCCCAGAATCTGCATCTGAGATAAATATGGGAGGCAATTTTGTAGCCACTAAAGGTTAAGACTACAAGCTCTATTGCTTGGAGTCAGGAATTCTATTCCATTCATTTCCTCCACAGATTTAGCATGTGCCTTTGGACAGTTTGCTTCCCTGTGCTATGTCTTAGTTTCCTTGTCAGTGCACTGAGGACGATAATACCAGTTGAGATGTTACTTTGAGATGAATGCCTCATTGGTTTTCACTGCTTGTAAAACCCAAATTAAATCTTGAAATCCTGGCATGCTCTTTACAATTAATTCCGATATAGAACAGGTTTATAAATAAAATAATTAAAAGAGAAAAATGTGTTGCTTGTCATCAATTTTTCATTTTGAGTTTGGTCTTCATTGTGATGTTATTTTTCTTGGTAGAGATAGAATAGAGATAGTTTGAATTTTTATCTTGGGGCTCACAAAAAGGAGATTACAAAATGGTTGTGGCAGAAATAGGAGAAAAAGACAGATGGGATCTAGTGCATTTAGAGGGCAACAGAAAATATCTGAGTGTTTTGATTAAGTCAGGCTATACATCTCCTAGGTGCTCTGGTATTGTAGTGGTAGTGACTCATAAGTCGGGCTGCTAACCTCAAGGTCAGCAGTTTGAAACTACCAGCTGTTTTGTGGGAGAAAAGAATTACAGCCTCAGAAACCCTGTGCAGGGTCGCTATGAGTCGGAACTGACTCCATGCCACATAACCACCACCACCACCACCATACATCTCCTCCTATCAATTTCAACAGATCAAGAAAAATTAACACTGCAACTATCTGTGTAGGACTAACACAAATGCATGATCATCTTGTGTGTATTAGGCAATAAAAGGATTCCCATCAAAGGGTTATGATAACAACTTGCATAAGTGTCAGACATTGTTGATATCATGGAAATTAATAACTTACGTACCTCACCAATTGGAGTCCCTGGGTGGAGCAATTGTTAGTGCACTCAGCTGTTAACCAGTAGGATGGTGGTTTGAGTGCACCCAGAGGCACCTTGGAAGAAAGGTGATCTACTTTTGAATAATCAGACATTGAAAACTCTACAGAGCACAGTTCTAGATCTAGAGGGAAATAGGTAGAGGAACAGATAATTATAACATCATGTAGTCATACATGTTTGGTACCACTGGGCTACAGAGGAAAGACATTATTCTTGGTGGGTGGCAGATAACACAAGGGACACAAGTTAGAGGAATTGGGAGAATATGACAACATTGGAAGGAAATGAAGGGAGATTTTCACTGATAAGACTGACTCTTGGAAAAATAGTGAAGCAAGTAGAGATTAATTTTAGCATACCTTCCATCTCTGGTTTCAATAACTGTCTCTCCATTTTTATATCTCCTGAACCTAAGGAAACCCAGTGGCTTAGATGTCTAGGGATTCCTTAGCTGCTTAACACCATGTGGACATACATTTCTCAAAATTCACACTTGCAATGATTCCTTGCTAATTATCAAGACTTAACTGTACTGTGCTAATCTCTTGTATTTCCAACAGGATTCTGAAATAAATTAACTTTGAAAAAATATCCTTTTCTCTCACCTGCGACATTAAGTCATCACTGCGACACAAAACTTCCATCTCTGAAATGTCTTTTCTCTCTTTCTCTTAAAATTTCCATCAACCACTTCAGATTCTCATCTACATTCTTATTTTTTAAAAACATTTTATTTATTTTTAGTGGCACAACCAAACATCCATCCATTCACAATCACAACAAAAAAAATTATTTACATGAGCAGGTCAATGACATTGGTTACATCACATAGTGTCACCAAACTGTAATCTTAGATATTTTTAAACTTCTTATTGTGCATTGAATGAACATTTACAGAGCAAATCATCTTTATTACATTCAACAAATCATATACTTTGTTTCATCTCAATGATTGCAATCCCCTTCATGTTACATTTTTTCACCCAATTTCTTCCTTGTGGTTCTTGTTTACATTTCTCCTTCTTTCCCAATCCTTTCAAATTTTGTCCTTAGGTAAGTGCCACCCTTTTGATCTCGAATGGTTGACTATTTTATGTTGTGCATCCCTCACTAGTGTTGTTGACTCTCTATATACCTATCTATTGCTTGGCTGAACTTTGACCACAGATGTGAGTTCAGTTCCAGAACTGAAGGATGATCAAAGACCATAGTCTTGGCCAGTCACTAACTGGCCAGTAATCTTTGGTCTTTTTAAAAAATAATTTTGTCCTACTCTGTCCAAAACACATTTTCTCCTACTCTGTCCAAAACTTTCGAATGTGATCACTTTCTGAACAGTTAACTGAGCACCATCCAGTTCTGGTTTCAGGGTCATGGAGACTGTTGTTCATGTGGTCCATTAGTCAATTGGACTAATAGCTTCCAAGTATCTTTCATTTTCATCACTCCTCTTTTCTCTGAACAGGGAGAGACCAAAAGTTGCACCTTAGATGGCTGCTCATAAGATCCCAGTTACTATTTACCAAAGTAGGATGTAGAACATTGTGCTTATGGGTTATGTTATGCCAAATGACTATGGTGTCCACCAAGACTATGATTCTGAGTTTACAGGCCCAGGAAATCATTATTTTAAGATGATTGGTAATATCTAAGAATATTTCATAATTTTGCCCACTGTATACTGTACCACTTAAAGAGCAAAGATATAAGTTTAGGACTAAGGTGTGCCTGACCCAATCTATGATATTTTCAATCATCTCATATGCATGTGAAAGTTGTACAGTGAATAAGGAAGACCTTAGAAGAATTGATGCACTTGGATTACGGTATTGGAGAAGAATATTAAGAGTACCACAAATGTGAAAAGAATAAACAAATCTGTGTTGGAATAAGTACAGCTAGAATGCTCCTTAGAAACCAGGATGGCAAGACTTCATCTTTCATACTTTGGACATGTTATCAGGAGGGACAAGTCCCTGGAGAAGGACATAATGCTTGATAAAGTGGAGGGTCAGTGAAAAAGAGGAAGATCCCCAATTAGGTGGTTTAACACAGTGGCAGCAGCAATGGGCTTAAAAGTAACAATTGTGACAATGGTGCAAGACTGGGTGATGTTTACTTCTGTTGTGCATAGAGTTACTATGAGTTGGAACCAACTCAATGGCACCTAATAACAACAACAATGCTCCACCACATTCATGGATATGTTTGCAGCAAAGGTAAATAGTCATGTACAAACATCCTCTGCCCAATTTTTATATCTTTGTGGTTACGTTTCCACTCCCCCTCCCATACCCATTCTATATGTGTATCAATCCATGTATCCACCTGTAGTCTCATCTAGATTCTTAATAACAACCTTATGAGTACCTTTCTACCTCTAATTTTTCCACCATCTGGTGAATTCACATAGAATATTATCTTAAATAGAACCATGAAGTTACTCCTTTTCCTATATTTATTGGATAAAAATTCAGTCTCTGAAAGGCCCTATTCTAATCCACATCAATCTTTCTGGGATCCTCACCCTCTGCTGGGCTTTAGCTTCACCATGTTGAAAGGCTGCAGTATTATCTACAGTGAGCCATTTGTCATCTACTGTGCACACAATACCTTCATGCCTTCGCTAAAATAATTCCATTTGCCTGGAATGCCTTTCAGACAAATTTGTGCTCCAACTTCATCCTAGCAAAGTTACAAAAACATTGGAAACAAGTAGTACTTCTCAGTCTATGAGATGGCCAAAGGGAAGTCTAATCCTTGGTCATAGCCACTCAACTTTACAAGCAAAGTTTTACTGTTTGATATTTACAGTTGCTTTTGTAAAGAGTTTGAATTGTTTGGGTTTTATTCTGTTATGTTCTTAAAACCGAGTTTCCAAAAACTTAGTTAGTGCTTAACTTCATTTCTCATCTATTAAAATTATAGTGATGAACAGGTATTGATTTCTTATGATGTACCAAGGAACCCTGGTAGACTCTGTTATGGCAATTGACTATGTATGGTGTTCACTGTGGTCTTAGGCCCTGTGGGTAATGCATTGCTATCCAAAAGGTTGGCAATTTAAACCCACTAGCTGCTCCACTGGAGAAAGATGAGGCCATCTGCTCCTGTAAAGATTTACAGGCTCAGGCACCTTAAGGAGCAGGTCTACTCTATCCTACAGGTAACCTTGAGCCGGAATTGACTTGAAGGCAATGGGTCCATGTGCACCAGGCATAGATTAAATTTCTTTCAAGAAATTAACTCATGAATTTCTCACATTATTAGCCCTATAAAATAGGTTATTGTTGCTCGGTGCCATCGAGTCAGTTCTGACTCATACCAAACAAAAAGAAACACTGCCCAGTCCTATACCATCCTCACAGTCATTGGTACATTTGAGTTCCTTGTTGCTGCCACTGTGTCAATTTGTCTCCTTGGGGTCCTCCTTTATTTCACTGGTTATCCATTTTACAAAGCATGATGTCCTTCTCCAGGGACTGGTTCCTCTTGATAACATGCCCAAGTATGAGAGACGAAGTCTTGCCATCCTCACATGCTATCCAAAATGTATGAAATAGGTTATTGTTGTTAGGTGCCAATGAGTTGGTACCAACCCATAGCGACCTTATGCACAGCAGAACAAAACACTGCCTGATCCTGGGCCAACCTCACTACTGTTGCCACGCTTGAGTCCATCGATGCTTCCACTTGGCCAATCCATCTCATTGGGAGTCCTCCTCT
>NW_006408575.1:17986510-18035166 GCF_000296735.1 Chrysochloris asiatica
CACATTTTTCTTCATAGATCCCAGGTTCTCAGATTATTTGCTCAGCATACAGGTTGAATAAGTATGGTGAAAGAATACAACCTTGTCACACACCTTTTTAAATTTTAAACCATTCAATGTTTCCATGTTCTGTTCGAACAACTGCTTCTTGGTCAAGGTACAGATTCCTCATGAGCACAATTAAGTGTTCTGGAATACTCTCATACTTCTCAATGTTGTCCATAGCTTGTCATGATCCATACAATCGAAAGCCTTTGCATAGTCAATAAAGCAAAGTAAACATCTTTCTAATATTCTTTGCTTCCAGCCAAGCTTCATCAGACATCAGCAGTGATATCCCTCGTTCGATGGCCTCCTCTAAATCCTGCTTGAACCTCTGGATGTTCTCTGTCAATATATGATTTCTGTATTACCTTTAGCAAAACTTTACTCGCATGGAATATCAGAGATTGTCCAATGATTTCCGCATTCTTTTGGGTCACCTCTCTTTGGAATGGGCACAAATACAGATCTCTTCCAATCAGTCGGCTAGATAGTTGTCTTCCAAATTTCTTGGCAGAGATGAGTGAGTTCCTCCTGTGCTGCCTCACTTTCTTGAAAGATTTCAATTTTTATTCCGCCAATTCCTGGTACCTTGTTCTTTGCCAATGCCTTCAATGCACCTTGAATTTCCTCCTTCTGTATCATTGACTCTTGATCATATTCTACCTCTTGAAATGGTTGAACATTAACCATTTCCTTTTGGTACAGTGAGTCTGTATATTCCTTCCACCTTCTCTTGATGCTTTCTGCATCATTCAATAATTTGCCTAGAAAATATTTCAATAACGAAAGTTGAGGTTTGAATTTTTTCTTCAGTTCCCTCAGCTTGAGAAATGCTGAGTGTATTCTTCCTTTTTGGTTTTCTGATTTCAGGTAGGTCCCATTATAATGATCATTTTAAAGATGAGGAACACTGGAGCACAGAGAAGTTAAATAAGTTGTTTGAGGCCACCAGCTAAGTAATGGTGGCCCATTAGTTCTAGAATATTTACTCATATTTACTCACATTTACAGAATTTGTAGGAATGTACTGGTGCATACCTACTGGTAATGATGGTTGTATGCCATGGAATCAGTTCCAACTCATAGCAACAGGTTTTCCGCAGCAGTAATCTTTTTTTTTTTTTTTCTCTTGTGAACATCGATTTTACACTTATTGTTTCATTGTAATGATTGCAATATCCTTCATGCATCATCATTTAGAATAGAAGTATTTATTCTAAATAGAAGTATTTGCTTCTATTCCCTCTGTTTTCTTTTTTTTGTGTGTGTGTGTGATGTACACAAAAGCATTCAGGAATATATAATCAATCAAAGGGCACATTCTGCAAGCCTGTCTCCTGGCTGCCAGCACACAGCCTTTCTCTTTCCATGAGTCTATTGTCTTCAGCTGCTTTATCTCTCCATATCCTCATCTCTTTCTCCATATCTGATGTCATTGCTTCTCTGGATAGGATCCCCATATTCCACTCATGCTCTTCTCCCTCGATGGTCCTAGTATCCTCTGTTCCTGGACTGTAAGTTTAACTACTCCCCTCTTTTTGCTACAAAGCTTCTACCTTACAGTTCTGACAGTCACAATTAGTCATGATAACAGTTATTCACTGTTGAATCATAAGAATCTTATCCCCATCTCCTTTCACCAGATCCATTGAGACAAGATGAAAATTATTCAGTGGGGATTCTACCTTTCCCTGCACACTCTGAAACTAAACTCCCTTTTGAAAACTTGTAAGCCAGTCACTTTGTGCCTTTATAACCACATTTTAGGTAGCCAATGTCTAAGTTGCCTGTCCCTATCAACCCTGTATACAGAGGGATAGGGTTGATACTTGATGTGAAGACTCCTTCCCTCTCAGTTGGTATTTTGAGCTACTACATCCATAAGTATATGTCAAGTTCATAAAATTGTAGCAATTAACACTTGTTTCCTTTATAAAAAAATGTTTTTTTTATCTTCCTCTAGTCAAGTTCTGATCATCAATCCATTGAGTCGATGAAGTACTATCTACAAGTTTGGGCATTCTTGTGCATCTCCCCTCATTTCATATCAGCTAGATGCTTCACTCTCAGTTCTAGCCCTCCATGGCTATATCCTTGTCCATGGGCTCAGGAGTCCCCAGGTCTCAACCAGCCCTTCCTCTTCTCTCTCTCATCTCAAGGTCGATGGGAATCTATGGAACGTGGTCAAACTCAGCCCATTTCTTCATTGCTGCCTTTCCCCCCTCATCCACTCACCAGCTGACCAAAGCAATCTTACATGCCTGCTCATGTATTTTCCTTGAGTTTCAGTCTTGGGATGGAGTGGGGTTGTCCTGAAGGAACTTGATCACTTGCCTCGAGGACTCCCCAGGGAACAACTGGCTTATTATTGTAGTAGCCAATCAGACTGCCATTTTTGTTTGTATTTTCCCTGCTGGTCTTTCTTTCAAGAAGTATCTTCTGTTCCTTTAGCTGTTCCAGGCTTGTCTGCTTGTCCTTTTAAGAGGGGATATCCTACTTCAGAAGGTTCTTGATGTGGTTCAGGATTCCACCTAGGGTCCTATACACTACAAAGACTCTTCAAGAATCCTATTTTACTGGGCAAGTTCTAGAACCCCATTTAGGTATTCCAAATCAGTTACAGGCTGAAGACAGGCTTGTTAAGTTTTCTGTAATCATGTTTCCTGATATTCCTTTCTATCCCACCTCAGGTGTCTCTTTTACAATAGTAGGCAAGGGAAACAATATTCATAAGACTGCCAAGTATCTTAACATTTCCCCCCTCTTTTACCCATTTAGACTCTGCCTTGATCGCTGTATCACAGAGCCCTGTTGTTCCAAGGTTGATCATACATCACTATTTACCTCTGTCCCATTTCGCCCATGAAAACCTGCCTTAGTGTTCCCCTATCTATGTTTTTCTTCCACCCTGCTCCCCTGGAAGCAGTAAATCTTTATGGGGGTAGAAAGCCTCATATTTTTCTTGCTGAGTGGCTGGTAGATTAGAATTGCCAACTTTTTGGTGAGCCCCTCAGCTTGTAAGCCACTACGTTACCAGAGCTCCTTGCATGCCTAGTAGCTCTGTATATATGAGAACTAGCATGTATGCATGGAGTTCTAGTGTAGTGCTGTTGTAGGATAAGTGCTGGACCACAAGGTGAGTTTGAACTGAAAGTGTGGCATTTCAAACTCCCCAGATGCTCCTCAGGGTCGTTATGCATCAGTCCGACTTGATGGCACTTAACAACAGTAGGTACGCACAGTAGGTAGGGAGTTGTCGAGCAGGAGTATCTTCTACCACAGCTACCTTTCCCCAGTCCCAGCAAGGTTCTCCAAAGATAATATCTGCAATATCAAGGAAAAGGTCATTTTATTATCACTTTGGGCTTTAACCTCAAACCTTAGTGTAAAACCCTGGTAACTAAACTACATGGAGCATATATTTTTCCTAAAACACAGGAGACCTAGGCTTAGAATCTAAACTAGTATCGAGATCTCCTTTGCCCCTTCTCTGAGCCCTTGACACTCTGTATCTTATCATTCTAATGGTGAGAAAAGGCCAGCATAGGAGGAATAAGTCAGCCAGCAGAAAAGCAAATAAGTATTTATCTTGACACCTGGAGCAGAGCTGATTTCGACCACCGAGAGCTGGGATCCACCCTGAACACAGTGTATATGGCATCATCTATATCTCTCTGCAATTGCAGTAGACTATAGCCCAATGTTGGAACTCATAAGAAGTCTCAGTCAATTTTTATAGAAGTGCACTCAAGCTTCAATAGGTACAGAAACAAGTAAAGGCTTTATATATGTTTATAAAATTTTCTGAAACATGCCAAATATTCATAATTAGGTAACACTTATAAAAATGATGGTTTACTCATAACGTGAAATGTTTTACAAAAAATGATTTACAAAAAAATTTTATGAAGAATATTTTAAAATATAATGTTAAGTAAAAAACCAGGATACAAGATTATGATATAATGTGGTCTCAGCTATGTAAAAATAGCCATTAATTGTCATTAAAAAAGAATAGAGATAGTTAAATGTACTTCTCTAGGATATATTGTTAAGTGATAAAGCAGGGAGAAGAATAGATGTGTAGAATGAGACCATTTTATGTAGAGCAAAATGATACCATTTTATGTAAGCTTCTATATGCATAGATATTTCTGGAAGGGCCACCATGAAACTACTACTCTGGGGAATAAAACTAGGGCTGGTAATAGTTAGTGTAAAAGAAAAATTTAATTTTTATTGAACACTTTTATGTTTTGAATTTTAAAAAATATGTCCATGTATTTTCTTTTCAATAATAAAAACTTCCTTTTTGTAAAGGAAAATGTTCTTTTTCTTTCTTTCTTTTTCATCCTAAAGTAAATGTACCAGTTAGCAGTAGTGAGAGTGGTGCATTTGTTGGCAATTTTGTTTTTCTTCTTTTGACTTTCTTTAAAACTTTTTTTTCAACAATGAATATATCTTATTTTTGTGATGAAAAAAATATTAATTATCATTTAGAACAAACTGAAAATCTGCCTGGGGACCAGCGCCAGAATTATCATAGAAGTTCTCTTCTTGTTCTTATGGAGAACTCAAGCATTCCTGAGGCATCTGCTCAGAGGTTGGTTCCTCAAAAAGACCTTTTCTGAGTACCCCCTCCTAGGTGAGTCTTCCTCTTTTACCTCTCCATAACACCTTGTTTGCCTTCCTTCACTTAATTTTCACAATTATTTCATCTATTGGTATGTATTCCTTTCTAATAGTTGTGTTTCCTCCTGGGTTATAAATTCCCATCTAGAACCACATCTGACTTGTTCATTATATTCCAGAAACCAGCTTCAGGAGTTTAACACATATCTGTCGAATTTCCACATGAATGAATGAATGGATATTCATGCTGTTAATGATTCTTCTCTGTATATATGAGGAGAAGTATCCATAATGAACTATGCTTTATTATCAAGGCCAACCAGGGCAGCCAGGGTAGGCTGTTTTGGAGTTAGTGGAGGAACTCTTATACTTAGGATATATATTTGTTATTGGCAAATGGGCATTTTCATTGACATGGTGGCATGCAACCCTCACATTTGATCAGAACTCTGTCATTGTAGCTGATGCTACATTATATTCTAAAGACGGATCATTGTTGAACAGTTCCTATGGACCAGGCACTATTCTAGGTGTTGTTTATGCATCTTCTTATTTGAACTTTAGAGAACCCCTTTAAGTATTGTTGTTGTTGCTTTATAGAAAAGAAAACTGTACTTAGAAACTTGCCCCCATTATCCAGATAGTAGTTGTCAGAGCCAGATTTTACCTATTTGTATTCAATATCCATCTCATGCATATCATTGGTTGGGCATCATTGAAGAAGTTGACTCTTTGCTATGGAGACCAGTTGGTACCACCTTTTGTCACACCACATTTCCCATTCATATTCATCATGACCAGTCTCACATTCATATTTATGCCATACCCAAAATTGGGACCTTGTTAACAATGGCTGCAAATCATACTGAAAAATTTATCCCACCAAATCCTGCAAACCCCATTGTATACAATCATTTAGTGATACACCCAAAGTCCCTCAGAGATCATCTACCCTTACAAATAATAAAACAAAGACTCAGAGAGATGAAGTGACTCTACCTAAGACATATAATCAGCTTCTAACACAACGCATTCTAGAAGAACACAGTTATCCTTATTCCTGTCTACCATCTCTGAAATCTTAGTCCTCCTAGCAAAGGAAAACTGAGCTTTCACAGGGGTTAATGCTAACAGTTGGTTATCCACCCCTTGTTCCTAATGTATGTATCCATGTAATACGATAGAAGCCTTCATCATATATTTGAAAAGCTACCACCTTGGGCTCCTTCAATGGTTCTTCTAACAACATTTTCTAGAAATAACTGAGAGTTCTTAAATGGACTATTATTGGTCTCAAAAGGAACCCTGGTAGCATAGTGGTTAAAGGGCTTAACTGCTAACAGAAAGGTTGGCAGTTTGAACCCACCAGCCACTACATATAGAAAGAGGTGGCAATCTGCATCTATAAAGACTTACAGCCCTGGAGACTTGATGGGGTAGTTGTACTCTGTCTTATGGGCTCACTGAAGTTGGAATCAACTCAATGTCAATGGGATATCATGCTAAAGGAGTTCCTGGATGGCTGCGACAGTGTGTTCACTGCTCACTGTTAACTGAAAGTCTGGAGGTTTGAGTCAATTATAAATCTCCTTTAGAAAAATTAGGCTTTGGAGCACAGTTCTACATTGACACACTTGGGTCACTGTGAGTCGGAGTTGAGTTGGTGATGACTTGTTATGTTAAAGTGCTTTCCACTCTAGATAAGAGCCCTTTGTCTCTGAACTCCCTTTTAAACTCATAACTAAATTAAAGCTCTAGAACTCAAGAATGTGTGTATTATGAATAAAGCTATCATTTTCACCTTCCAAGTGCCTCCCCTTCATCATCTCCTCTAGTCCTCACAACAACTCTTTAGTGTCAGTTTTCTGATTCCTTGGGTTTGGCTGAGGCTTAGCAAGTTTACCTACCTAAGTTAGCAGCAATGGTAGGATGGGAAGTGAGGTTTCTGTGACTCCAAATTCCATTTATTTAACCACTGGGCTATGTAATCTTCTGTGACATTATTATGCTTTCTCTGTAGCCAAAGGTCTCTCTTGTCCACCCCTTCTGGTGCAAGCTCCTGGGTTTCAGGCTATGGAAGTCAGTCTTCTGCATTTTTAAGGGTTTACTGGGCCCATCTTCCATCTTTTGCAGCTTTAGCTGCAAACCATGTGCAGGAAATCTTCAACTGTGAGTCTTTTTGATGCTTCCAAAATACAGAAGATGACCCTGAGTTTAAGCCAGCATATGCTGTCCATGAAGCGTGGGAAAATGACCAGCAAGAGACAAAAGAATTTTCTCCCTCAAGAACTGTTTTCATAAGGCTGCATTTTCCGATGTGTTGAGCACATTTTTTGTTAATCTGCCGTCAATGGCAGCATTGGGGAGAGTGGGAACAGGACTGTTTTATCTATCAAAAACAATTCATCAAACGAGTCAGGAGGTCTGAGATAGTCCCTAACAAATAAAAGTCAATAGCATTCCCTTTGTCTGGGGTTCTACATATAAACCATTTCTTTTAAAGGTAGGAGGAGAGGTCATCTTGATGTTCTCTAAATTTAAAGCCGGCACCACATTCTTTCCTTTGCCAGTTCCTGGTCCCCAGGGTGACCTATGGGATCATAGAGGCTATCTGAAAGTCCCAGCAGGAGCTAAATGAATGTCAAGGGAAGTCAGGCCTGCTCAGTGTAAAGAATTTGGAGCTCTGTGAGGAGAAATAAAACTAACTTGATGTTGGGAAAGTACTGATGAGCAGAGTCATGGTTCTCTGGTAGAAGGGCCCCCTCAAGAACATGCTGGCTCTTCTACTTTGGGACAGAATATGTAATAATAAGGATACCAGCTAGTGTTTCCTGAAGGAAACTTGGTGATGCAATGATTGAACACTGTAGTTGCTAACTAAAAGATCTACCACTTGGACGCATCCAAGGAGAGGCACCATGCGAGAGAAGACCTGGCAATCTGCTTCTGTAAAGAGTGTTGTTGTTAAGTGCCATCAAGTTAGTTCTGACTTATAGTAACCCTGCCTAGGGTTTCCAAGGAGTGTCTGGGGGATTTGAACTGCCAGTTCTTTTGGTTAGCAATCTAGTGCTTATCATAGAGTGCCACACCAAGACTCCCCTGTAAAGATTATAGCTGAGGAAACCTATGGGCTAGTTCTATAGGGTCAACATGAGCTGGAATCAATGGATGATACACAACAACATTTCTTAGCACTTACAACGTATCTGGCAAAATGCTAAAGGTCTATGCACATGATCTCATTCACCTTTACAACAGGGACAATTCTTAGCCTCAGTTTCTGAACTGGCAACTCAGAGAGCCTAAACTACTGGTTGACATCATGCGACTAGAAGGAAATTATTCCAGTCCCTATTCTGAGGCCTAGAGAAATTTTGACTATTCATGATCTCAAAACTAGTTAGTGGAATTAGGCTAGGATTAGAATTTAGACCTTCTGATTTTCAGTTTTATGACAATATCATACTGTCATTTGATTTAAATTACTATAAAAATGATATTTTAAAGGAGTGAAGCAGAAATTCAAGAAGGACATTATACCCATTTATATCATCCTAAAATGAGTGGATAAGCTTGGTGGGGTTCTTTAATTGTGTCAAAGAGCAATTGGAAGAGTTTTATTATTATTGTGATTGTTGTTGTTAGGTGCCATCGAGTCAGTATCAACTCATAGTGACCCTATCTATGTACAACAGAATGAAATACTGCCCAGTCCTCGGTTGACCTCAAAATTGTTGCCACGCTTGAGCATATTGATGCTCCCATTTGGCCACTCCTGCTCGTTGAGGTCTTCCTCTTTTTCTCTGACCCTCCACCTTACCAAACATGATATCCTTCTCGAGCGACTGGTCCCTCCTGACAATATGTCCGAAGTATGAGAGACGAAGTTTGGCCATCCTAGCCTCCAAGGAGCATTCTGGCTGCACTTCTTCCAATACAGATCTGTTCGTTCTTTTGGCAGCCCATGGCACTTTTGTTATTAAAGTCTATTAAAATTATTTTTTTCTTAGTATCAACACAATATAGGCCAAAAATTCAGGCAATATGATAAAGTAAAATGATATAATAATTTTGAACCACAATCATACCTCTCAGAGATAACCTTGGCATTCAAACACATTTTGTTTTTTAAGGTTTTTATTGTGGATTGAGTGAAAGTTTACAGGGCAGATCATCAGTTTTACATTCAACAAATCATACACATTTTTTCATTACAATGATTATAATCCCCTCCATGTACCATCAGTTAATAGTATTTCTCTCTATTCACTTTAGCTCTTTTATTTATTTATTTTAAAACACTTAGGCATATATAATAAATTACATCACCAAAAGGCATATTTTGCAAGTCTGCCTCCTGGCTGCCATCTCTTAGTCCCTCTCTTTCCAAGAATCTAGAGTCCTCAGCTGCTTCCTCTTTCCATGTCCCCATCTCTGCCTCCATCTCTGGTGTCGCTGCTTCTCTGGATAAGGTCACACATTCTGCTTGTGCTCATCTCCCTTGATGGTCATAGGGTCCTTTGTTTCTGGACTGTAAGATTAACTACTCCCCAATTTTGTTACAAACATGGGTGAACTCAGCCCGTTTCTTCATTGCTGCCTTTCCCTCTCTTCCACTCACCAGTAGACCAATGTGGTAGTCAGTAATTTTACATGCCTGCTCATGTGTTCCTTTGAGTTTCAGTCTTATAGGGAAGCTTGTCCTGAAGGAGTTTGATTGCTTGCCTTGATGGCTTCCTGGCGAATACCTTGCTTATTCTTGTAGTAGCCAGTCATACTGCCATTTTTGTTTTGGGTTTTTCCTGATGATCTTTCTTTGAAGATGTATCTTCTGTCACTCTAGCTGTTCCAGGTTGGTCTGCTTCTCCTTTCTAGTGGGAATGTCCCACCTCAGAAGGTTTTGGATGGGGCTCAAGATTCCACCTAAGGTCCTATACACTGCAAAGGCGCCGCAAGAGGCCTGTTTCACTGGGCAAGTTCTAGAACCCCTTTTAGGTATCCCAATCAGTTATCGGCAGAAGATGGACTTACAAGCTTTCTGTAATCATGTTTCCCAACATCCTTTTCTATCCAATTCAAGTGTCCATTTTACAGTAGTAGGCAAGGGAACCAATATACATAAGACAGTCAAGCATTTTAGTATTATTTCCCATCTTCAAATTATGCTTTGATCCCTGTATCACAGAGGCCTGTTATTCCAAGATTGAGCAAACATTACTATTTACGTGTGTCTCATTTAGCCCATGGAAACCTGTCTCAGGGTTCCCCTATCTACCTTGTTCTTCCACCCCCTCCCGCTTCTTGTGTACTGCCATCCCCAACACCTGAACTATGATTTGTCTGCCCCATACTCTGTACTCTGCCGTCACCTCCCTCCACCTCTCTGAAATCCCTCCACTCCAACCCCACCAGTAACCAACAAAGACATTTTTTTTTTTTCATTTTAGTGTGGGTATCTTAAGCTTTTACAATAATGGTTTTATGCAATGTTTGTCATTTTAAGAAACATAGTTGATACATATACATACACATGTTCTCACTCATAGTGACCCTATGCACAATAGAAGGAAACACTGTCATGTCCTGTATCATCTTCATAATTGTTACATTTAAGTCCATTACTGCTCCTATTGTGTCAATTCATCAGTTGAGATCTTCTTTTATGGTAACCCTTCAGTTTATAACACCTGATGTCCTTCTCCAGGGACTGGTCCCTCCTGATAATACTTCCTGCCTTCAAAGAACATTTTGACTGTGCTTTTTACAACACAGATTTGTTTGTTTTTCTGGCAGTTGATGGTACTTTTAATGTTACTCTCCAGTACTATAATTCAAATGCATCCATTCTTCTATGATCTTTCTTATTTGTTGTCTAACTTTTGCATGCATAAGGGGTGATTGAAAATACCATAGCTGGGGTCAGATGCACCTTAGTCCTCAAACTGGTACCTTTGCTCTTAAATACTTTAAAGAGGTCTTGTGCAGTATATTTACCTTATGCAATATGTCTCTGATTTCTTGACTGCTGCTTTCATGAATGTTGATTGTGGATTCAAGCAAAATGAAGTCTTTGACAACTTCAATCTTTTCTCCATTTATCATGATATTATATAATGGTGCAGTTGTGAGGATTTTTGTTTTGTTTCATTGATGTAACATATTTGGTCTTCTTCAGTAAGTATTTTAAGTCCTCTTTGCTTTCAGCAAGTAAGGTTGTATCATCTTGCTTACCACAGGTTGTTAATGAGTCTTCCTGATGCCACATTCTTCTTTATATAATCCAGCTTCTCAGATTATTTGCTTAGGATACAGATTGAATATATATGGTGAAAGAATACGGATATGGCATACACGCTTTCTGATTTTAAACTGTTCAGTATCCCCTTGTTCTGTATGAACAACAGCTTCTTGGTCTGTTACATGTTCCTCATAATCACAATGAAGTGCTCTGGTATTACCCATTCTTCACAATGTTATCCTTAGCTTGTCATGATCCACATACTCAAAAGCCTTTCCATAGTCAGTAAACATCTCCTTGATAGTCTCTACTTTCAGTCAAGATCCATATGATGTCAGCAATGCTTTCTCTAGTTTTGCACCCTCTTCTGAATTCAGTTTGCGTTTCTGGCAATACATTGTTGATATACTGTTCCAGCCATTTTTGAATTATCTTCAACAAAATGTTATTTGCATGTGACATTAATGATATTGTTGGGTGATTTCCTCATCCTGTTGGGTCACCTCTGTTTGGAATGGGCACAAATATGGATCTCTTCCAACTGGTTGGCCAGGTAGCTATCTTCCAAATTTCTTGGCATGGATAAATAAGTGTCTCCAGTGTTGCATCAGTTTGTTGAAATATTTCAATTTGTATTCCATCAATTTCTGGGTCTTGCTTTTCATCAATACTTTCAGTGCTGCTTGGACTTCTTCATTCAATACCATTAGTTCTTGATCATATGATACCTATTGCAATGATTGAGCATTGACTATTCTTTTTTGTATAGTAAGTAACTCTATATTCCTCCCATCTTCTTTTTCTGTTTTGTTTTTGAATGTTTTATTGTGAATTATGTGATAGTTTACATGGGAGAACATTAGCTTTACATTCATCGTATTGTATATCCTTTCATTGCCATGGTTACAATCCCCTCCAAGCCTCATCAACTAATCAAAGGGTATACACTACAAGCCTGCCTCCTCCCCACCCCACCCCAGTCATCAGCACACAATCCCACTCCCTCTCTGGGTCTAAAGTCCCCAGCTGCTCCATCTCTCCACATCATCGTCTCTGCCTCCATCTCAGGCATCACTGCTTCTCTGGGTAAGGTCCCACTTGCCCCTCTTCTCCCTTGATGTTCCCAGGGACCTCCGCTCCTAGACTACAAAGTCAACCACTCCTCTCCTTTTGCTACAAAACATCTACCTTTACATTTTCAACCCTCACAATCAGTCCTGATAGCAATTATTCAGTATTGTATCACAAGAGACCTATCCGCATCTCCTTGCCCAGACAGATTGGATACTACTCAGTGGAGAGTCTACCTTCCTCCACACCCTCTGGATCTAGACTCCCTCTTGAAAGCTTGTAAGCCAGTCACTTCTAGCCTTTGCAGCCCCCCATTTTGGGTATCCAATGTCCAAGTTGCCCATGCCTGTCTATTCGGTATATGGAGGGGGTGGGAATGATCCTCGCTGTAAAGATTTGTGCCCTCTTTTGAGCTACTGCATCCGTAGGTGTAGGTCACCTCCCATCTTCTTTTGATGTCTTCTGTTTCTTTCAATATTTTGCTTGTGGAATCCTTCAGTATTTCAAGTCAAGGCTTACATTTTTTCTTCAGTTCTTTCATCTTGAGAAATGCTGAGTGACCATTTCTTCCCTTTTGATTGCTGTGTATTTTTTCCCTATACATACATACACACACACAGGATATAGAGGGTCGCTATGAGTTGGAACTGACTTGATATCAATTAATAAGAATAACAGTTCTGACCCATAGTGACCCTGCATAGGGTTTCCAAGAAGCAGCTGGAGGGTTTGACATGTGGTCCTATAGTACCACAATATGTTTACACACACACACACACACACACACACATGCTGTTATTGTTAAGTGCTGTGGAGTTGTTTCTGACTCATAGCAACATTAAATAGGGTTTCTGAGAAATAGCTGGTGAGTTTGAACTGCTGACCTTGCCACACCAGAACTCCATATATATATTTGTTATTAAGTGCAGTTGAATCAGTTCTGACGCATAGTGACTCTGTATAGTGACTCTGTATTTGAACCTTGTGGTTCAAATGACCTTGCAGTTCCAGTGCTTATTCTACTGTGCCACACCAGGACTTCATATACATATATATACTCATACATACATACATACATACATATAGATACACACACACACACACATATATACGTGTATATATATATATGTATAAAGGAGCTCTGGTAGCATAGTGGTTATGAATCAGGTTGCTAACCTCAAGGTTGGCAGTTCGAAACTACCAGCGGTTCCGCGGGAGAAAGATGAGGCGTTCTGCTCCCGTAAAGATTTATAGCCTCAGAAACCCTGGACAGGGTCACTATGAGTCGGAACCAACTCCATGGTACTTAACAACAACATATATGTTGTTGTTGTTAAGTGCTGTCAGGTCGATTCCGACCGTTTCCAAGGAGAAGCTGGTGAGCTTGAACCACCAACTTTGCAGTTCAAATGGCTTTGCAGTCTGGCGCATTAACCCACAGTGCCACACCAGAACTCTCTCTCTCTCTCTCTGTCTCGCTCTCTCTATGTATATATATGTGTGGGTGGGGGAGGGCTTCAAAAAGTTCATGGAAGGATTTCATTATATTCTAATTCCATTTGTCACGAATTTTTGAAGCCTCCTAGTATACGTGATTTTTTATACAACATCCAACTTAAAATTGTGTTAATGAAGACAGGTGGATGCTAATTCTACTGTCCATTTGATTGATAAGCATTTAGAAAGTTCATTTTTTAACCATTTTATTGTGCTTTAGGTGAAAGTTTGCACAGCAATTCAGTTTCTGTCCTCTGGGCTATTGGTATTATGATGAACTAGTGATGATTGATTGCTAGGGTTCATGGTTGAGGTTTGCATTGGGAAAAGCATATATTTGGCATGCTTTCAAGGGTACCATCATTGCTGCATTCCATTTCAAGACATTTGGATGCCAATTTTATTTGCAGGCATAATGATTTTGGGATAAGCTGAGGGGCTTATTCTCATACATTTATGAGGTTTGCCTGGTGGCTTGGAACAGAGCCAGGATTTCCCTTGCTGCCAAGATTTTATTCGCCTGAAGGATTCTGGGCCATCCCTTCATAGGTATGTGGAGGCCCCTTTTCTGAGAGACAGAGACTGGCTGCCGGCATAGCTGGGTAACTGATGCCTTCATAGACTCAGCCCCAAACCTTACCATCCTGAAGAATTGAGTAAAATGCTTTGCAGAGTTCATCTACTACCCACCCTACCTTATTTTGTCCTTTTTTTTTTTTAAGGTACATGTTTGTCACCTTTCTCACAGATAAAAGCAGAAATGAATTTCTGTCATGGTTCCTCTGTTGCTATTTACAAGCCTGGTTGAATCACTTAAATAGTGATTACTTATGGCTAGAAGAGACTTTAGGATGATTTTTAAAACCCTTAATTTAGAGGTGAATTCTTCTGAAAGGTCACAGCCTTGAAAACTCTATGGAGCAATTCTACTTTGCACACATGGGGTTTCCGTGAGTTGAAACCAACTCAATGGCAATTAGAAGAATAGTTTTAGAGAAGAGGCAGCCAAACCTGAGATTGAGGAGAAGTCATGGTCAAAGTCATCAGCTAATTGCAGAGTCAGGCCTGGGTGCTACTAGTTCTCCTGACCGGTGGTCCTGTTCTTTTTTCTTGCTGAGGTTTAAAAACAATTGTTTTCCATCTCTATTCCAGTACAACTCCAACAATGGATTCAAGCATATGAATGGTCATGGAGATGGCATAGCAACTGGGTGTATTTCATTCTGTTATAAATAATGTTGCCGTGAGTTACAGCCAATGATGCCCACTAACCATAGCAACATATCATCTTTCTAATAAGAAGAAAATAGACTTTGATGACTAGATTTAGAATTTTACAGAAATGATGTGCTTCCAAGAAAAGCAATAGTGAGTAATCTGCATTGAACACTTTGATCCTTAAGTAATTTATGTCCACAATGACCAGTTTCCCAACCAAAAATTGAATCTTATGGTCAAATACAGAGTTATTTGATTTGTTAATTCATTAATACTACTTGACTTAGAAAACACAAATTTATTCTCTTACTGTTCTGACCCATGGCTTGGGTCAGATGCACCTTAATCTTCAAGCTGACATCTTTGCTCTTCAACACTTTAAAAAGGTCTTGTGCAGAAGTTCAAATTGAGGCTGATAGGGCTAAAGTTGAGAGGTTGGTAGGACTATTTCCATCTGGAATCTTCTAACAGTTACTGATATTCCTTGGTTTGTGGTTGTATGGGAATTTATTTTGAGTCAAGGCCTTGTTAAAGATTTAGATATAAAATCGTCTCTAGTCATATGTATAATCATACTTAGAATTTATTGAGTAAATACTAATTGTTACGTTAAGTGCCATCGAATTGGCACTGAACCATAGTGACCTTATGCACAGCAAAACGAAACACTACCTGATCCTGGGCCAACGTCACTACTGTTGCCACACTTGAGTCCATCGATGCTGCCACTTTGCCAATCCATCTCATTGGGGTCTTCCTCTTTTTCTCTGACCCTCCACCTTACCAAACATGATATCCTTTTCCAATGACTAGTCCCTTTTGACAATATGTCCAAAGTATGAGAGACAAGGCCATCTTGGCCTCCAAGGAGCACTCCGGCTGCACTTCTTCCAAAACGGATCTATTGATTCTTTTGGCAGCCCGTGGCACTTTCAATATTCTCCTCCAACACCATAACTCAAGAGCATCAATTCTTCTTCTACAGTCTTCCTTATTCACTGTCCAGCTTTCACATGCATATGAGGTTATTGAAAACACCATGGCTTAGGTCAGGCACACCTTAGTCCTCAAGCTGACATATTTTCTCTTCAACACTTTAAAAATGTCTTGTACAGTAGATTTGCCTAATGCAATATGTCATTTGATTTCTTGACTGCTGCTTTTGTGAGTGTTGATAGTTGATCCAAGAAGAATGAAATCTTTGACAACTTCAATCTTTTCTCCATTGATAAAAATGTTGTTTATTGATTGGTCCAGTGGTGAGGATTTTTGTTTTCCTTACATTGAGATGCAATCCATACCGAAGGCTGTGCTCTTTGATCTTCATCAGTAAATGTTTTAAGTCCTTTTCACTTTCAGTAAGAAGGGTTATATCATCTGCATATTGCAGGTTGTTAATGAGTCTTCCTCCAATCCCGGTGCCACATTTTTTTTCGTATAAACCAGTTTTTCAGATTATTTATTCAGCATGCAGTTTGAATAAGTATGGTGAAAGAATACAGTCTTGTTGCACACCTCTCTTAATTTTAAACCATTCAGTGTTCCTATGTTCTGTTCAAACAACTGCCTCTTGGTCCATGTACAGATTCCTCATGAGCACAATTAAGTGTTCCGGAATACTCTTATTTTGCAATGTTATCCATAGCTTGTCATGATCAACACAATCAAAAGCCTTTGTGTAGTCAATAAACCACAGGTAAACATATTTCTGATATTTTCTGCTTTCAGCCAATATCCATCGGACATCAGTAATGATATCCCTCATTCCACGTCTTCTTCTGAATCCGGCTTGAATCTCTGGAAGTTCTCTGTCAATGTATGCTTACAGCCATTTTTGTATTACCTTTAGCAAAATCTTACTCACAAGGGATATCAAAGAGATTTTCCAAAGATTTCTGCATTCCACTGGGTCACCTCTCTTCGGAATGGGTACAAATATGGATCTCTTCCAATCAGTTCGCCAGATATTTGTCTTCCAAATTTCTTGGCAAAGATGAGTGAGTTTCTCCTTTGCCGCCTCACTTTCTTGAAAGATTTCAATTTGTATTCCATCAATTCCTGGTGCCTTGTTCTTTGCCAATTCCTTCATTGCACTCTGGATTTCCTCCTCCAGTAACATTGGCTATTGATCATATGCTACCTCTTGAAATGGCTGAACATTAACCACTTTCTTTTGGTACACTGACTCTGTGCATTCCTTCCATCGTCTCTTGATGCTTCCTGCATCATTCAATAATTTGCCCAGAGAATCTTTCAATAATGAAAGTCGAGGCTTGAATTTTTCCTCAGTTCCATCAGCTTGAGAAATGCTGAGCGTGTTCTTCTTTTTTGGTTTTCTGACTCCAGATCGTTGCACACTTTGTTGTAATATTTGGCTTTATCTTCTCTAATTGTTCTTTGAAATTTTCTGTTCATCTCTTGTACCTCCTCATTTCTTCCATTTGTTTTAGCATCTCTACACTGGAGAGCAAGTTTCAGTTTCTCTTCTGACATCCATTTTGATCTTTTCCTTCTGTCTTGTCTTCTTAATAACTTTTTGCTTTCTTCATGTATGATTTTCTTGACATAAAGAGTGTTTGTTATATATTGAATTAAGGAGCTCTGGTTGCATAGTGGTTACGAATTGGCCTGCTACCCTCAGGGTCAGCAGTTCAAAACAACCAGCTGCTCCATGGGAGAAAGATGAGGCTTTCTGTTCCCATAAAGATTTACAGCCTCAGAAATCCTTTACAGGGTCACTATTAGTCAGAACCAACTTCACATTAGTCAGAACCACAAGGTTCATGGTTCAAACCCACCAGCTTTTCCTCAGAAACTCTGTACAGGGTCGCTTTGAGTTGGAACTGACTTGATGGCACTTAACAACAACAATGTATTGAATTGTGTCCCCCCAAATATGTATGAAATCCTAACCTCTATACCTAAGGAGGAAGGAGCTCTGGTAGCGTAGTGGTTACGAATCGGGCTGCGAACCTTAAGGTCAGCAGTTCGAAACTACCAGCCGCTCCGCGGGAGAAAGACAAGGCTTTCTACTCCGGTAAAGATTTACACCCTTGGAAACCCTGTACAGGGTCGCTATGGGTCGGAACCGACTTGACGGCACTTCACAACAACAACAACATACCTAAGGAGGAGTTCTGGTATGGTGTTGTAGAATAAGCACTGGGTTGTTAATCTCAAGGTCAGCAGTTCAAACCCATCAGCTACTCTTCAGAAACCTTAATACGGGGTCACTATGAGTTGGAACTGACTCACTGGCACTTAACAATAACAAAAATGTCCCAAACTGTGATAAAATAGATTTCTGTTCCTTAAAGCTACTCACTTACATTTCTGACACTGCAGCATTAAGAAACTAAAATAAAGCGTTTTTCATGACTTTTCGTCTTTAATTTTTTCCCACTATTTTGTTAGGTCGGAGCTCTGGTAACGTAATGGTTACAAGTAGGGCTGCTAACCACAAGATCAGCAGTTCAAAACTACTAGCTGTTCCACAGGAGAAAGATACGGCTTTCTGCTCCTGTAAAGATTTACAGCCTCAGAAACTCTTATACAGGGTTGCTATGAGTTGCAACCGACTCCACGGCACACTACCACCACCACCATCTTGTTAGGTAGATCTCAGGAATATTTTTATTCTAAAGACAAGGAAACCAAGACTAAGAGAAGTTAAAGGACTTAACCATGGTCAAAGTTTATAAATGACAATGACAAGGATCCAAAAGTTTATTTATTTATTTTTGACTCAAAAATCTATTTTTTATTAACATTACTATCCTACTTTCTATTTCTTGTTTACATATACCTGTTGCCATCAAGTTGATTCTGACTTATGGTGACCCCAGGTGTCGGGGACCTGCCTCGACATAGGAACTTGATTCACGAGGTGGGGCTATCTGGCGGCTGTAGAAATATAGAGATACACACAAAGACACAAAGAGAGAGACAAAGAGACACCCCGAAACCAGAGTGGATGCGGGACTGGCATCAGGCATATCCTGCATTGCAAACATCTCAGTCATGAAGGCCGTAATATCCTGCATAGTAAACATCTTGGCTAAACAGGCAGTATGGTTGCAATGCTGGACTGAGCCTGCATGCTGTAACGCACGCCTTGCCAGTTGTAATGCATGCTCTTAACGCATGCCCGTAATGCACAACTGGGTCAGTCTGCACCTCCGTTTTATTTAGGGGAGGAGCTTCACACCAAGCTGGAAGGGACTAAGACAACTAACGTACGTAATTTTCCAGACATTCAGGCACCTTCACATCGTAATTCGCAGGTTCAAATCCCAGGCCCGCAACTTGGTTTCTCAGGCTCAATTAACATATCTATAGCACCTGAGCTCAGTTGGGGGAAGGTGAGAAGGAAGGTCAAAAGGCTTGGGAGGAGTCCCGCTGTGTTGGCTTCCTGAGCCAGGTTTGCAGGAAGACACTAGATGAGATGCCTGGGTGAATGGGCTGCACCTGGGAGAGGTTTAGGGAGGATGTCCTTTTGTCTATAGAACAAAGAACCGGGAAGTAGCCAACCTATTTTTAGTCAATCCTTTGGAGAAAAGCTTAACCTTTGAAACCTTTACAGTCTCGGCTTTTAGGAAAATATTACATTTATCTGTGGATATCAGTGCTCATGTATGGAATTAGTAATAAACATAACTGAACACTAAGATGGAAAACAATTTGCCATGTCTGCCAGGTGGCTAGAGTCTGTTCCTCAGAGCCTGCAGCCTGTACGGTCTGCAACACTTGGGCCCACAGGGCCTCGAACTTCTGACCGGGTCTGCACAGTCTGCAACACCCAGGTGTCATAAAGTGTAACCACTTCATAGGGTTTTCATGTTGTAGTGCTGTAGGATGAACACTGGACTTCTAACTGCTAATGGCATATCAAACCCACAAGCCATTCCTTAGAAACCCTATAACTGTTCCTTTGAGTTGGAACCAACTCCATGGCACTTGACAACAACAACATTCATGGAAGCAGTTCACCAGTCTCTCTTGCACAGAATGGCTGCATGGGTTCGAATCACCAACAACCCATTGCAAGCAAGCCATGTGTGCCACCAAGGCAACTATGTTTGCTTATGTTGTTATTGTTGTTAAATGTCATCGAGTTAATTCCGACCCATAGTGACTCTGTATAGGGTCTCCAAGGAGCAGCTGGTGAGCTTGAACTACCAACCTTGTAGTTCAAATGACTTTGCAGTTTGATGCATTAGCCTATAGCACCACACCAGGACTCCTTATACATTCAATGTATTGGAAAAATTAACAGATTTACTGAAAATAATAGAGTTTTATGAAAATTGAGAAATCTGGGGTATAAGATTACCATCTCCATGACTGAAGATATTCTGATTATCTGTCCTGATTTCCTGTAAGCAGGCACCTGGTTGTAGGTCCCCAGAGGTTAAATCTAACTGTGTTTAGGAGTCTCCATGCCTCTTACACACAGCATAATGGTCTGACCCAGGCTGACATTTGGGCTTGTAATGTTTAGACTCTCTTATCTAAATCACAGTCTCCATTCAGTAGTCAATGGGTCTTTGGTTAAATTCATGAGAAGGGGGCAAAGGTGGCTGGGGACAGAAATCACCTATTTTGTAGTCCTGCTTTTGAGTTCAGTATCATTTTTCTCTTGAGGTCTTGACTCCCTCTCATCAGGAGCCTTGGTAACATAAATATTAAAATGCACGTGCTCACTCTATAAGGACAACAATTATATCACATTATTGTTAGGCTGTCTCTATTTGGTGACTCCATGTCTGATTGTGTCATAACAAGGCCAAATAAAGCGAGAAATAAAACTGCACAAAGCCAAGGCATAACCCTTCCCCTTCAAATGCAGCTTTCCCTTCTCTTAGGATTTTCAGGTCCCCTGTTCTCTTGGAGCTCCTCAGGAGATAGTGGTGAGTTTTATGGCCTGCACTGATCTCATGATGTCATTTGGTCATCAGAGAAGGTGGTGTGTGCTAAAGGGAATGCAGCTCCTTGGCTGCAGGCCCAAGACACAAGGAATTAAGAGAAGAGTCTCTGAAAAAGCTGTAGGGAGCTCTGGAAATGTATCAGGAGGTGTTCTCAGGAAGGATTTCTGTGCATTTTCATGACTCACAGTGAAAAGGACCTTCTGAGGTCCCTTAAGCAGGTAGATGTGGTGGCTTTTCCCAGCCTGCCCAGTGCTTGTGAGCTCTAGCCCCACAATAACCCCCAAACTCCAGAAACCAAGCAGACAGCCAAACAAACACAGAAGCAGCTAATGCTGCCCAGCATATTGTTAAAAACAGCACTTTATCAATGTCTGCTCCTGTTTTTGCTCCCCTTAAGCATATAGGTCTCACTGGTGTAGTAACAGCAATGACTAGGTTTGATGTTAGTGTTGCTAGGCGCTGCTCAGTCGGTCTTCACCCATAGAGACTCCATAGACAATAGAGCAAAGCACTGCTCAGGCCTGTACCTTTATCACAATTATTATGTTTGTGCCCACTGTGGCAGCCATGTGTCAATCCATCTCATGGGGGGTCTTCCACTTTTTTGCTGATCCTCTACTTCAGTAGGGTTGTTGTTGTTAAGTGCTGTCAAGTTGGTTCTGACTCATAGTGAGTCTGTACAGGGTTTCTGAGGTACTACTGGTGAGTTTGAACTGTCAACCTTGTGGTTTAAACCGACCTTGCAGTCCAGGGCTTATCCTACAGCACTGTTCCAGGTACCTGGGCATATTGACTGTATGCTTGAGGCATATAACACTACTGGGGGGTGGGTGAGGTATCTGATTCAGTAATGTTGGGAAATTTATTCTTATTTGCTGTTATTGTTAGTTCCCGTTGAGTCAGTTCTGACTCATAGCATCCCTATACACAACAGATTGAAACATTGCCTGTCCTGTGCCATCTTCACAATTGTAATATTTGACACCATTGTTGCTGCCACTGTGTTAATCAATCTTGTTGGGAACCGTTCTGTATTTTGCTGACCCTTTACTTTTCCAAGCATGATTTATTTCTCCAAAGATTGGTACCTCCTAACAACACGTCCAAAGTAAGAGAGACAAGGTCTCGCCACCCTAGTTTCCAAGGATAATTCTGGCTGTATTTCTTCCAAGACAGATCTGTTTGTTCTTCTGGAATCCATGGTACTTTTAATATTCTTTCCAACACCATAATTTAAATCCATCAATTCTTCTAAGATCTTCCTTATTCATTGTCCAACTTTCACATGTATATGAGATGATTGAAAAGACCATGGCTTGGGTCAGGAGCACCTTTGTCTTCCCAGTGACATCTTTGCACTTTAACATTGGAAAGAGACCTTTTGCAGCAGGTTCTTCATAGGGTTACACTTATCCTTATCAATGCTGGTTTCTTTCTTTCTTTCTTTCTTTCTTTCTTTCTTTCTTTCTTTCTTTCTTTCTTTCTTTCTTTCTTTCTTTCTTTCTTTCTTTTTCAAAAGATATCTGTAATAATAATCTTAATAATAATATTTCCAGCAGGCTCATTTCCTTAGGGAGTTGGAATACAGAGGATTAGAAAAGAGATATTTGTCTTGGCCAGCAAGGAGTGCTATCAGAACGATTTCCTGTGGAAAGAACTCTGGATTGACAGTCTGAATGCCTGACTTCTCACCCCTCATTTACACATCAGTTTGTGGGGGACAGTGGATAGATCTTGTACTGCCTCTGACTTCAGTTTCCCCCTCAAAACCTGAGATTTGGGACTAGCTAAATCTTCCAGTTCTATGCAGCTTTAAGATATCAAGCATTGATTTCTTTAGCTGCATTATGATGTAATTAAATAACCCTTTCCAACTCTTGGGACCACTGGAACATGCTCTTTGAAAAAATATATTTATCAAGCCCCTAACTCACTGAGTCATTGCAAACTGGACTGAAAATACTTCAAGGGTCACTGGGAATCACTTTTGTGGATTAGGAATTAAGGTGAGAGTTTTTTAAAAAAACCCAAACAAGCTGGAAGTAGGTGAGACTTGAATCATTCATTGACAAATATAACCATTTTCAAGGCATCTTCATCCATGTGGTATTTTCATCTATGGACAGTAATGTTTTTAAATGGAAACTGGCCAAAGTCCTTAAAAACAAAATATATTTAAAATATTTCCTAACGCTTAAAAAATCATTCCTAAAACTATAACTAAGAAGCCACATGTGGCTGTTGACAGAGAAGAGTGATGCTTTTGGTGAGTTCCAAGCTTAACTTGCAACATATTTAAATATCTTCAGACTAGAAAATGAAATGAAATCAAAGCAAAGCAAAGCAAACTGACTTACCAAATCAATGCAACCCACCAAACCAAACTAGCCCAACCCAACCAAGGCAAACCCAAAATCAAATAAAGCAAAGACTACAAAAACAACAACAAAAAAACAAACTTCAGTTTAATCTCCCTCTCAAAATCACTGCTTTGTTTCTTTACTTCATCTCCAGATACTTCTTGGAAGAATTGATGTCAAATGTTCCTTTCTTTCAGCCTTGCTTCACTTACTGTAATTTAGAGTCTGCTCTGAAAACTACTGCTTATGCTATGATTGGCTGTTTCTTAGCTACAACTAATGCATATGTCCTCAGGAAGTCCTTTGCCTTCTAGCCCTCTCCATTGTTGCCGTTAAGTGCCATATAGTCAGTTCTGACTCATTAGCAACCCTGCATAAGGTTTCCAGGGAGCTGCTGGTGAGTTTGAACTGCCCATCAGTGCTTATTGTACAGAGCTATACCTGGATTCGCTTGTCCTCTCTAAAGCCTCCTGAATTATTGATGGTAGTCTTCTTAAAACCTTCATCCATCACAAAACTGGCAAGGACTTTTATTCTTGTTAATAATAAAAATATAATCTTAGTACACTATAGAAATTTTAGAAGCAGGTAGACAAGAAAAATAGAAATTACCAATAAATTGAGGGTCCAGAAAGAACCATTATCAAAATGTTAGTGTATTTTCTGGTGTTTGTGGAGAGACAGATAGAGTGGGGGAAAAGAGTGAAAGATGGGGTTTAAGAAAGGAGTGGCCAACAAGCAAGTGTACGTCACCTGGAACTTCACCCTCAGCACAATAAGAAGATCAGGCAGGATTTTAGTAGGGTAAGGGCAGGTCATATCTATGCTTTAGAAAGGTCACTGTGACCACAGTGTGGAGGGTTGATGGAAAGAAGATCATTAGGAAGCCATAGCAGTAAGTAGTCATGCTCATTGTCAGTGCCTCACTTTACCTCATTTCTGTCTTCTGAAATTTTCTCCTTTCTTCCAGAATCTGTTCCCATTCTACCTCTTCTCCAAACAGCTTGCAGTGTCAACCTATTTGAACCTATCCTGATTTTTCTCTCTTCCAAAGTTTACTAGCTTCATGGGGCCTTGTTTTACCAACTGCTTCATGGGGTATAACTCACAGTTGCATTGAATGAGGACAATCTCATAGACTTGAGATTTTATCTCAACTTCTAATTTTATTTCATCTTTTTACCTTCTCTTCCCCATTGGAATTATTTGCACTGACCCTTGAAAGACCTTATCAGAAATGATAAATAAACAAATACTAAAGTATAAAAAAGTCTTTTGCCCCTCTCAGCATAATAATCTTTTTAAAAAACTTCAACCCTATACAAAAGTGGACAAAATGGCATATGGAATCTCTGTTAAGTATGATCTGTAAGGACCTTCACACCAGGCACCTCAGGGCAATGTTGTTTAATTTTCACTCACACTTACTCCATTCTACCCCAGACATCCTCTATGGGCAATTACACTGTTGTTGTTGTGAAGTGCCATTGATTTGGTTCTTACTGATAGTGATCCTGTATAAGGTTTCCAAGGAACAGCTTGTGGGTTTAAATCACCAATCTTGCTGTTAGCAGTCCAGTGCTTATTTTATAGTGCCACATCAGGATTGTAAGGTACAAAATATAGAAACACAAAAGAATGCATCTTTTAGGAAGGGAACTACTGGTCTTTTTAATAGATTGATATTGTTGTTGTTGTTAAGTGCCATTGGGTCGGTTCTAACTCATATAGACCCTGTATAGGGTTTCTGAGGAGAAGCTGGTGGGTTTGAAGTGTAGACTTTGTGGTTCCACAGTCCAGTGTTGATCCTACAGTGCCACATCAGGAACCTAATAGATAGATTGGCTTGTTGGTTATGTGCCATGGAGTAGGTTCTGACTCAGAGCAACCCTGTATAGGGTTTCCGAGGCTATAAATCTTTACAGGAGCAGAAAGTCTCATCTTTCTCCCACGAAACAGCTGGTAGTTTCCAACTGCTGATCTGGAGGTTAGCAGCCCAACTCAAAGCCACTACGTTACCAGAAGTAGGTCAATTTCCATAAATAATCTTTAAAACAGGTGTGTAGCATATAGGGAAATTCACTGCTGGATGTCTGATATACCAGTATATATGAAGTGAGACCCATAATGTTTTTGGGAAGGAAATGCTACCATAAAGTCTAGCACAATTTTCTGGGGGATCCAAAATACCATGGTAAATCAACGTTAAGCTATCCTTTTGAGGAGAGGTGTCTGGCAAAGGGGAGTGTGCCAAAACCTTCTACTCTCAATGATATCTGAGGCCAGGAAATGTGCTAGAGGAGTCAGCTTACTGTAGAAGTCAGGCACCCAAAAACCTGAGGGTGATCCTGGACAGTAGTGCTTGAAAGTGTGAGGTTTTTTTTTTTTTTTTGGTCTTTATGTGATATACTTAAATGATAATGGTACCATAGAGTTTGGTTTTATGAAGCAATAATCTTGTTCCCAAATGAGTAAACTATAAACCTGATGGCCAAGTCATTTTTCCCAAGGAGAGAGCCAGATTATTGCAGGGGAAAGCAGGGGATCACTGTGCTATAATTATTTTGCTACATGAGCTTAAATAAGGTGCAAGGCACTTGATGCGATTTCTTACCCTGAGAAGGGAAAAAATAAACCTGAACCAAATCTGTAGCCATTTAGTTGGTTCTGGCTCATAGTGATCCGATGTAGGGTTTCTGAGACTGTCAATCCTTATGGCCTCAGAAAGCCTCTTATTTTCTCCTGAAGAGCTGTGGGTGGGTTTGAACTGATGGCTTTGTGCTTAGCAGTCCAACACATAACCCACAGCACCACCAGGGTTCCTTCGAGAAGGAAAGACAGAGCTTTAAATCGAGGAGAAAGATGAAAGCAAGTGAGACTGGGCTGGGGATGAGGGGATGGATTTGGAGAGAGCTCAGGGAGGGTGTGACTTTGTAAAGAAAGCTGCATGATAGAAAACACCCAAATAGAGTGGATGCATGGAACAAAGTAAGAGGCTTTGCATTTTGTTTTCAAAAATCAAATCACAAGACCTTATATTTTCTTGTTCCCTGAACAAGAAACTCTTCTCTAGGGACAATAGGGCAGGAACCAATAATTTTAGGGTTCCAAGTTTTCCAGACTATCAATCTCTTATCTCATTTAATTCCTACTGTACTTTGTTCTCTGTATTCTATAATAGAGAAAAATGACACTCATAGAGTTTAAGGAATTTACCCCCAGGAACACGGGACCCATGTGTTGAAGCCAAGATTTAAACCAGCTGCCTTAACACTCTCGCTTGTCTCATCAAGAGAGTCCCCATTGAAATCTGACCTGGTACTGGGTGGAGGCTCTCCTGGGTCCACTTAGTGGTTCTTGATTACAAAATGTTCTTATACTCTGGGCAATAAAGAAAGAATGCTGAACACATTCTTTTCTTGTCTTTATTGTGAATGATTTCGCCCCCACCCCAGTCTTTTATTTTCAACAAGGCATTACTATTCCATCTTATAGTGGAGAAACATGAAGTTTTTAAAAGTAGTAATGAAAGTTGTGAGAAATTAATAAAACATTCATTTGGAATCAACCTGTAGCATACACTACAATTTCTAGTGAATTAAAATAATTTGTCACATAATGTTTGCTACCAAGAAAATGTTAAACTACAGCCATTGATGAGTGGATGAATAGGTGTGGAAAGGAGAATGGGACTGCATCCATGAATATAAAGGTTTGACAGAAGATATTTGCAGATTATTGAGTATGCATTTATATATGTTACACATAAATCCATGCATATAGTAGAGTATATAAAGGGCTTAAATAGTCCATAGAAATCTTTCAAGTCAAAACAATATTACGTTAGTCATGGTTCTTTAGATGATTTCTTGATAGGTTTGATTATATTATTTGTTACCCAGTTATGATTATTTTCCTGATATTTTATATCACAAGTAGACTATAATAAGAGTGAGTTAGACAATCTAAAGGAAACAGCAAGATCCCTTGTGGGAGGAGGGTGATGCAGATTGTGGGCATTAAGGGTTTCAGAGAACATGAGAAAACTAGAAGAAGCTCTAAGACATATCCTTTACATATCGAATTTCTGCTTATTTCTGGCTGCTGTTAGCTGTTTGGGTTAGTCATTAGGTTGTTAACCACAGGTCAGTGGTTCAAACTTACCTGGTGCTCTGTGGGGGAGAGATGAAGCTGTCTGCTCCTCTAAAGATTTACAATCTCAGAGACAGCAAGGATGAGTTCTACTTTGTGCTGTTGGGTTGCTGTGATATGGAATCAACTCGATGGCAGTAGGTTTGGTTTAGCTGCAACTTTCACTGTGGTGTTTTGCTTGTTGTTGTTAGTGCCATGGAGTTGTGAAAGTCTGTAAATAGAATCATTTGACACTGGGATCACAGTTTACATAAGATTTATTCTTCCATAAAATAGCATTCTTGAGTACTAGTATATAATTTAAATCTTTATAAAAAATTACAAACCTTGAGAATGTTATTTTTAAATATAAATTTTTTTTATTATGAATTCAGTGACGGTCTACAGAACATATCATTGTGTATTCAATGAATTATACACTTTGTATCATTATAATATTTTCAGTCTCGACCATGTACTTACTATATTTACCTCTACTCACTTTAACTCTTGCATACCTCCCTATGAGTAACTAATTTTTTTTTTTTTTAAAGTTTTTATTGTGAATTGAGTGAAAGTTTGCAGGGCAGATCATCAGTTTTACATTTAACAAATAATATACTTTGTTTCATTACAATGATTATAATCTCCTCCATGAACCATCAGTTAACAGTATTCCTCTCTATTCATTTTAGCTTTTTTTTTTTTTTTTAACACTCAGGCATATATAATAATTTAAACCACCAAAGGGCACATTCTGCAAGTCTGCCTCATGGCTGCCAGCTCTCAGTCCCTCTCTTCCCATGAATCTAGAGTCCTCAGCTGCTGTCTCTCTCCATGTCCCCATCTCTGCCTCCATCTCTGGTGCCAATGCTTCTCTGGATAAGGTCCCACATTCCACTTGTGCTCTTCTCACTTGATGGTCCTCTGTTTCTAGACTGTAAGATTAAATACTCCCCAGTTTTTGTTACAAATCTTCGACCTTTACAATTGTGACAGTCACAATTAGTCCTGATAACAGTTACTCACTATTGAATCATAAGAATCTTATCTCTATGTCTTTTTACTAGATCCATCTAGACAAGATGAAAACTATTCAATGAGGACTCTCTGTCTTCCCCCACACACTCTTAAACTAAACTCCCTCTTGAAACCTTGTAAGCCAGTCGCTTCGTGCCTTTATTACCCATCCCTGTCTACCCTGTATGGAACTCTGGTAGAGTAGTGGCTACAAATTGGGCTGTGAACCGCAAGGTTAGCAGTTCGAAACTACCAGCTGCTCCATGGGAGAAAGATGAGGCTTTCTGCTCCCATAAAGATTTGCAGTCTTGGAAACCCTGTTCAGGGTCGCTATGGGTCGGAACCGACTCAACAGCACTTAACAACAACAACATCCACCCTGTATACAGAGGGAATAGGATTGATACTTGATATGGAGACTCTTTCCTTCTCTGTTGATATTTTGAGCTACTACCTCCATGAGTATTGGCCAACTTCATCAAATTATAGCAATTTACCCTCGTTTCCTTTATTAAAAAATTAAAAAAAATTTTTTTTTTTCCTTTAGTGACTGATTTAAAAAAAAAATTGTTTTTGGGTAAAGTCGACACAGCAAATTAGGGTTCCCATTTGACAATCTCTGCACAAATTGTTCAGTGACACTAGATAAATCTTTTACAATGTGTCAACATTTTCTTGAATTGTGTTCTGTTTGCTCCATTTCCAGGACTCTAGTTACTCTGCTCCCTTATCTGCTTATTTTTGCTTTTGAGTCATTGTTGACCTTTTGGTCTCATACTGATGGTTTTTAAGTAAAGCACTGATCTTATGGGTAGTATCTTTTATTTTATGTGCCACTCTGCTACTCGCTAAAGGATGATTTCAAGAGATAGCTTCTAGGTCTAAAGAGTGTTTCAGGTGACATTATTTTCTAACGGGATCTTTGGAACCAGGAAGGAAGCCTACTGTTCCCTTTCAAGGCAGATCTGTCCTATTCACTGACTACTTCATTTTATTCTACCAAGCATTCATTTTTGTTTGCCCAGTAAAAAAATTGCCAGTCACATGATAAGAGATCATGTGCAGTATACACACAAATGAATGGAAACAGATCTCCCGCAGATGTATCTCCACATATAAAGAGAACAGAATTCTACTGCACTGCAATATGCTGATGGGTCAGGGTCAAGCTTTCACTCCTCTTTACTTATCCATCTTACTAAATTCCATTTATTTTTTTCCTTGCATTTCATGCTGTCCAGAACTCATTTCCCATAGTTTTTGTTTGCTATGTGAGAATCTTGCCTTTCTTTTTAGAGTAATGCTACTTAATGGACTGTGTCTTAATATTCTTCTGTTCCCCTACAGACCTGCCACAGTATCCCATTAGAAGATGCTCAGCAAATGTGGGTTGGATTGAACAGTTTAAATGAAGGCATGGTGATTAAGGGCATGGACTTTAGAGAGGAACAAAATTGCATTAGAATTTTGGCTCTTTCACTTACCATCCTCAGACATATCTCTGGTTTCCCACAGCTTCATTTATAAAGAGTGGACAACAATGGTAACTGCCATGTATATTGGTGGAGAGCACAGCAAGTGCAAAGCATAGTGCTTGGCATATCGGCAATGCTCAATAAGTGGTAGGGATAAAAAAGAGGAATGTAGACAGCAAGAGAGCTGATTTCAGTCTTCATACTACAAAAAGGGATGTGTAAAGGAGCTCTTGTAGCATAGTGGTTACAAATCAGGCTGTGAACCGCAAAGTCAGCAGTTCGAAACTACCAGCTGTTCCACAGGAGAAACATGAGGCTTTCTGCTCCTCTAAAGATTTACAGCCTTGGAAACCCTGTACAGGGTCACTATGAGTTGGAACCGACTCCGCAGCACATAACAACAACAACAACAACAACAAAGGAAAGAAAGGATGCAGGGTATTGGCTAATGAACACATCTAATAGTGATAACTCTGAAAGTGTGGCTCACTTGCAAGAGCCAACTGATTTTTGAGACTGTAGTCATGGACATCATTGTCCTTTACATGACTTTGAAATGCTATTAACCACTTCTATCTTCTGTCCCTCATTTGGGAACAACAGGTCAGACCCTCCCTTGTTCCATCCATGGTGTTATCAAAGTTCTAAAAAACTACAACTGTTCCCCCCACCCCTCACCCTTCACAATTTCCATTAAAAAATACTGCCCCCATTAAAAGTAAAAACAAAACCAAAACAAGGACACAGTGCAAATTAAAAAAAAAAGTAGGGGGACGGTATGTGTGTGACGGGAGCAGCATTTATTCAGTGATTCCCATGTACCAAATATTTATTGAAAATGTACTATATACCTCATTTTGTGAATGAAAATGGAAAATTATGATGGGAAAGCAGGAAATAAAGAAATGTTCTATTCAATGTCATGTAGGTAAGTGTTGGAGTCCCGATGTGGTGCTGTAGGATCAGCACTGGATGGCTAACCACAAGGTTGGTGGTTCAAACCCACCTGTCAGTACTTGAAAATCCTATACTGGGTCACTATGAGTCACAATTGACTAGTCATCACTTTGCAACAACAAGATAAGCACTATGAAGAAAAATATAAGGTCAAGTAAGGAAATAGTGAGGAATAGCAGTAGTGTTTTAGATAATATGGTCAGGGAAGGCCTCTTTAATAAGCTGACATTTCACCTTTGTGCAATGAGACATGAAGGCTTGAGAGAGTAAGTCATGGTTGTTGTTTTGAAAGAACTGAAAAAAGGCAAATGTTATTGAATTAACAAGATAAAGAATGAAAGAGTTAGGAGATTGGATGGAGAAGTACCCAGGAGTCAGATCACATGAAACTTCGTAAGCAGTATTGTCCTTAGACCCAGGTAAGAGCTTTAGAATGTTCCACATCCCATAAGTACTGAAAGCATACATTTATTAACACACACATAGAACTTTGTTGTTTGTGCTCCAATGCTCAGTGTTAGCACAGAGCCACATATAACTCCAAACCTCCACTCTTGTGACTAACCCAGGTCGGTCCCCAGATTAACACTTCTCCACATCTCTTGCCTTGTGGCTGGAAAACAAAAAGAACAGTGCATTCAAATGTCAAGGTTTGAGGGTGGTGTTACAGTTGACTCTGGAAATAGACTCTGCTTTAGAAAATAGGAGGGAAATGATTGAAGGAAGATTTTAGTTAACAGAACTCCTTCCCCTCACATACCTGTCAATTTTTGGATATAAAGTTTTCCTCGTAGTAAGGAGTCTTGGTGTGGTATTGTAGGATAAGCACTGAACTGCAAGGTTGGTTTGAACCACAAGGTCGGTGATTCAAATTTAAAAGCAGCTTTTTGAAAACCCCACAGAGGTTTGTTGTCTGCCAAGCATCCATTTTCAAGTGTCTTTTCATGTTTCAGTTATTGTTGTTGTTAGGTGCCATTGAGCTGGTACCGACTCATAGAGACCCTATGCACAACAGAACAAAACACTGCTCGGTTCTGGGTCAACCTCACAATTGTTGCCACTCTTGAGCCCATTGATGCTGCCACTTTGCCAACCATCACGCTGGAGGTCTTCCTCTTTTTCTCTGACCTTCCACCTTACCAAACATGATATCCTTCTCCAGCGACTGGTCCCTCCTGACAACGTGTCTGAAGTATGAGAGACGAAGTTTGGTCATCCAGGCATCCAAGAAGCACTCTGGCTGCACTTCTTCCAACACAGATCTGTTTGTTCGGTACATGCTTCTAAAAAACTCATGAATATAGTTGCATATGTTGGCTGAACACCATTGTGCAATAGTGAAAAAAATGTGTTACACTTAAATTTGTATATCTGTCTATATGAAAATGATACACTCTTGCTTACTGTAAGTGAAGAGGACTTGAAGAACTTACTGATGAAAATCAAAGACTACAGTCTTCAGTATGATTATACGGTAATATATTAAAAAAACAAGGAAACAAAAATCCTCATACCTGGACCAATAAACAACATCATGATACACGGAGAAAAGATTGCAGTTGTCAAGGAATTCATTTTACTTGGACCCACAATCAATACCCCCTGGAAGCAGCAGTAAAGATATCAAACAATGTAACACACTGGGCAAATCTGCTGTAAAAAATCTCTCTAACGTGTTAAAAAACAAAGATATCACTTTGAAGACTAAAATGCACCTAACCCAGGTATTTTCCATTGTCTCATATTCATGGGAATGCTGCCCAGTGCATTATGGTGTTTGTGAAGAAAACTGAATATTAAATATACCGTAGATTGCCACTACTCATCTGTCAGTCGTACCGTGGTGACTTGTGTGTTGCTGTGATTCTGGAGGCTATGCCAATCGGTTTTAAATCTAGCAGGGTCACCCGTGGTTGACAGGTTTCAGATGAGGTTCCAGATGAAGGCAGACTAGGAAGAAGGAAATATGGACAACTTCCGAATATTTAGTCACTGAAAACCTTATGAATAGCAGTGGAACACTGTTAGCACCAGAATATCATATATTGAAACATGATAAAGAACACTGAAATATTGTCTGATATAGAGCCGGAAAATGAGCCCTTCAGGTTGGAAGGCACTCAAAATACGAGTGAGAAAGAGCTGCCTTCTCAAAGTAGAGTTGACTGTGATGACACAAATGGAGTAAAACCTTCAAGACCTTCATTTGTTGAAGATGGGAACAATGCAAAATGAGTAGAAACAGCTGTAAGCATCCCATACATTAATCATCAGAGCCTGGACTGTACAAAGCATGAGTCCAGGAAAATTAGAAATTGTCCAAAATGAAAGGGAACACATAAGCATTGATATACTAGGCATTAGTGAGCTGAAATGGACTGGTATTGACCATTTTGAATCTGACAATCACGTGGCTTACTATGCTGGAAGGACAAATTGAAGGGGAATGGCATCATGTTCATCAACAAAAAGAACATTTCAAGATCTCTCTTGAAGTAAAATGCTATCTATGATAAAATAATATCCATATACCAACAAGGAAGACCAGTCAATACAACCATTATTCAAATTTATGTACCAACCACTAAAACCATTGATGATGAAATTGAAGAATTATACCAACTTCTTCAGTCTGAAATTATTCAAACATGCAATCAATATGTCTAGATCATTACTGGTGATTGGAATGCAAAGGTTGGAAACAAAGAGAAAGGATCAGTCATTAGAAAATATGAACTTGGTGATAGAAACGATGCTGGAGATTGTATGATAGAATTTTGCAAGACCAGTGACTTTTTCATTGCAAATACCTGTTTAAATAACATTAAAGACAAATATACACATATACACAGAGTCCTGGTGTGGTGCTGTGGGCTAATGTGCTGGACTGCACAAGGTCCCTGGTTTAAGCTCACCAGCTGCTCCTTGGAAATCCTATACAGGGTAGCTATAGGCTGAAACTGACTCTATGGCACTTATCAATAACAACATACACATGAACCTCATCAGGTGGCCTACACAGAAATCAAATTGACTACATCTGTGGAAAAAGCTCCATACCACCAGCCAAAACAAGTTCATAGGCAGACTGTGGAATGACCATCAATTGCTTATATGCAAGTTAAGACAGAAAGTGAATAAAATTAGAAGTCCACAAGAGCCAAATTATGACATTGAACATATCCCATGTGAATTTAAAGATCATCTGAAGAACAGATTTGATGCATTAGACACTAATGATTGAAGACCAGAAGAGTTGTGGGATAACATTAAGAATATCAAGCAGGAAGAAAACAAAAGTTTATTTAGAAGAAAAGAAGGAAGAAAAAGATCAAAATGGATGTCAGAAGAGACTCTGTAATTTGCTTTCCTATGTAGAGATGCTAAAGGAAATAGAAGAGATTAGGGGGTAAAACAGTTGAACAGAAAAATTCAAAGGGCAGCTTGAAAAGACAAAGTCAAATATTATAATAAAATGTGCAAAGACCTGGAGTCAGAAAACCAAAAGGAAAGAAAATGCACAGCATTTCTTAAGCTGAGGGAACTAAATAAAAATTTCATGCCTCGACTGGCAGTATTGAATTCTGTGGGCAAAATATTGAATGATGCAGAAAACATTAAAAGAAGATAGAAGTAATACACAGAGTCCAAAAAGAAATGGTTGATATTAACCATTTCAAGAGGTAGCATATGATTAAGAATCAATGATACGAAGGAAGAAGTTCAAGGTACATTGAAGGTATTAGCAAAAAACAAGACTCCAGGAACTGATGGGATGCAAATTGAAATCTTTTGACAAACTGATGAGACAAACTAAGCCCTCACTCATCTCTGCCAAGAAATTTGGAAGACAACTATCTGGCCAACTGATTGGAAGAGATTCACTCCGAAGAGAGGTGACACAACAGAATGCAGAAAACATTGGACAATATCATTAATATTGCATGCAAGTAAATTTAAGATAATTCAAACACAGCTGCATTACACTGACAAAGGACTGCCAGAGTTTCAAGCTAGATTTAGATAAGAACGTGGAACAGGGGTATCATTGCTGATGTCAGATGGATCTTGCCAGAAAGCAGGGAATACCAGAAAGATGTTTACCTGTGCTTTATTGACTGCACAAAGGCTTTTGATTATTTGGATTATGTCAAGCTGTGGACAGCATTCTGGAGCAAAAGTATTCTGAACACTGGCTTGAGCTCATGAGGAACTTGTACATTTACCAAGAAGCAGTTGTTCAAACAGAAGAAGGGGACACTGAATAGTTTAGAATTAAGAAAGGTGTCCACCAGGTTATATTATTTCATCATACTTATTCAATCTGTATGCTGAGCAAATAATTATATATGCAGAAGAACATGACATCATGATTGGAGGAAGATTCATTTACAACCTGTGATTTGCTGATGATACAAGCTTGCTTGCTGAAAGTGAAGAGGACTTAAAATATTTACTGAAGAAGATCAAGGACCATAGGTTTAGGTATGGGTTGCACCTCAATGTAAAAAAAATAAGTATATGCACCACTGGATCAATAAATATCAAGATAAATGGAGAATAGATAGAAGTTTTGCTCAGATCAACCATCAACACTTATGGAAACAGCAATCAAGAAATCAAACAATGTATTGCGTTACCAAATCTTTTGCACAAGACCTCTTTAAAATGTTGAAAAGCAAAGATGTCAGTTTGAGGACTAAGGTGTGCCTTACACAAGCTATGGTATTTTTAATCACCTTATATGCATGTGAAAATTGGACAAGGAATTAAGAAGACTGTAGAAGAATTGATGTATTTGAGTTATAGTGTTGGAGGAGAGTATTAAAAGTATCATGGACTGCCAGAAGAACAAACAAATCTGTTAGAAATGCTGTGCATGGGGTTACTATGAGTCGGTTCCGACTTGATGGCACCTGACAACAACAACAGTACTATGTAAGGAGTCCTGGTGTGGTGCTGTGGGTTAATGTGCTAGACTGCAAAGTTGGTTTGAACTGCAAGGTTGGTGGTTCAAGCTCACCAGCCACTCTTTGGAAACCCTCTAGAGGGTCGCTATGAGTCGGAACTGACTCGACGGCACTTAACAACAACAACAACAACAACAACAACAACAACAACAGTACTATGTAAGATAGGTAATTTTATGTTTTTGTTTTGTTTTTGTTCCCCATAAAAGGAGGTTGATCAAGAAGCGTTGGATGACTTGGTCAAGGTTACTGAGCAGGTGACTTGTGAAAGCCAGCTTACAAGTAGAGCTTCCATTTCTAGAACTGTATGGAAGGGATTTTAAAGGCAGCTAGTTAGTCCAGGGCAGGAGTTGGTGTTTGCCATATCTGATTTAGGAATCTGGAATTTAATATTCTACATCTACAGTTATGCTTTTGTAAAAAGAGCAGATAAAAATGCCTGTCTATGGCTACAGGAGGATTCCTGGTGTGGCACTCTATGATCAGCACTGGACTGCAAACCACAAGGTTAGCAATTCAAACTCACCAGCTGCTTCTCAGAAACTCTATACAGGGTCACTATGAGTCGGAGATGACTCAACAGCACTTAATAACAAAAATATGGTGACAGGGGTTGGGATTCCTGAATCCCTAGAGGAATGTCAGTGATGAAGCCACGTCATCAGAACCTGTTTGCCCAGACTCTGCTCAGATACTGCTTTGTCCTTCCTTCCTGTGCCTGTTGCCTTACATGAGTTCCCAACAGAGCATTTAGTAGCAATAGTGACAGCAGTACACACATCCAACATCTCTCGAGTATTATGTCCTAAGCACCATTCTAGGCCCTGCACCTGTATCATTTTTCTTTTCATCTTTACAGAAACCATTTGAAATTAGTGCCTGACTACCCTTAGTTCACAGGTCAGGAAACTGAGGTACAGAATGGTTAAGTAACTTTGTCAAAATCACTCAGCCTTAAGTGGTGGAACCAGCATTCAAATCCAAGCAGTCAGAATTCACTTACCTTTCTGGGTTAAATCCTTTCATTTCACAGATACCAAAACTGAAGCTCAGAGAGATCAAGCACCTTGCCTATGTTAATACATATAGTTGGTGGCAGAACCCTTGATTCCTAGTCCGAGTTCCTTCCACAGTCCAGCTGATAGAATTCTTTGTTTGCCTGTCTGAGGCTTTGGCCTGTTCAGGGAATGGATCCCAGATCTGGGCTCAATGCCTAATTTTGGTTTGGTGGTTTTGAGATTATAGCTTCTTATATCATTTTCAATCTTATTTTATGAACCTAATTGGTATAACTTGTTTGCAGTTCTCTGCTTGGCTTCACTATGTAATCAACAGCAGGCTCCTTCAAACAAGTCAGTTTCAAAAGTTCTTTAAATATTAGGATAACAAGGAATTTTGATGGAATTAGAAACTCTATTACCCTTCCTGCCTCCTTCTCACTATAAAACTATAAAAGAAATTGGTCACCTACAAAATAGGAACTAGAGTAGGTCCATTTCGAATTTGCTTCTTCTCAAAATTCACTCCAAAACTGAAAGCCTCATGTCATGATTGAATTGTGTCCCCTCCCACCTTAAATATGAACTTGGCTGGGACATTATTCAATGATGTGACTTGACAGCTATGTACTAATGTAATCTTCCCTCATGATGTTATCTGATGTGACCAGCCAATCAGTTGCAAGGATATTAGGATGGGCTTAAACATCCTTGCTCAGGTCATATTCCTGTTCTGATATAAGGAGAGTTTCCCTGGGGTGTGGCCTGTAACACTTTTTGGCTTACAACCAATAAAAGGAGAGAGAAATGAGCAGAGAGTGAGGAACCAACTACCACCAAGAAAAAAGAGTTGGGAATGAAGTGCATCCTTTGGACCCTAGGTCCTTGTGCTGAGAAGCTCCTAGACTCAAGGGAAGATTGATGCCAAGACACATGCAGATCTGCAAGGAACGTTGGGGCAAAGATGCTAAAAGGACACATGGACCTTTCTCCAGAGCTGACTGAGCAAGGACGTTTTCCCTTAGAACTGACACCCTGAATTCAGACTTCTAGGCTCCTAACTTGTGAAAGAGTAAATTTCTGTTTAACAAGCCATCCACTTGTGACATTTCTGTTATAGCAGCGCTAGGTAACTAAAACACCTCAGAAATATCATTTATGACCCTATGGGTATAGGCAGACCACTTCAATTACTTAGAAAACAGGAGGAAGAGACAGAAAGGTGACTTAGAAAGAGTAGAACTTGACTGGAAGGGAATAGGGAAATCAAACCTCTAATGGATCTGGCCTCTAAGCTGTAGTGAACTTACAAACTCCCTATCATAACATCTTAACATGTAAATTTGTTGCATTGACCAGTGAATCATAGCGGTTATGAATCAGGCTGCGAACCACAAGGTCAGCAATTTGAAACTACCAGCTGCTCCGCAGGAGAAAGATGAGGCTTTCTGCTCCTGTAAAGATTTACAGCCTCGGAAACCCTGTTCAGGGTCGTTATGAGTTGGAACCGACTCGATGGCACTTAACAACACAACAACAACAACCCTAAATAACATATTATTTAGAAGAAAAATTAACACTTGCTTCCCCCCATCCCAACCCAAAACCCACTACCATTGAGTTGATTCTGCCTAATAGTAACACAATAGGACAGAATAGAATTGCCCCATAGAGTTTCCAAGGCTGTAAATCTTTATGGAAGTTCATTGGCACATCTTTCTATCATAGAGTAACTGGTGGGTTCAAACCACCATCCTTTTGGTTAGCAGTTGAGTGCTTTAACCTCCACATCACCAGGGCTTCTCTCTCCTAACACCGCCCCACCTCAAATACGATTGTTTCTTATTGCGTCCTGTTACCACTCTTGGGTCTAACAATGGTGAGATCAAAGAAGCTAATATTTGATGTTGACTTTTCATGTTTGTAAAATAGTTTGAATTTGTTTTTGGGTTTCCTGAGTATTAAACAGTATTACAAACAAAGGATGTATGTTCCAGAAAGGAGGATAATTAGAATTTATAGGGCATAAGGAGAAAAATACTGTTGTCTATTATGATGTTCCACCAAAAGATTTGCCTTTGCAGTCTTGACCTTCACAGACCGGGAGCCAGGTCAATGTGACATTGTGCTGTGTTCAATTAGGGTTTTAATTTTAAATACAAATGCCAAGACTTCAGATTTGCTTCCCAAAGCTCCAGTGGTTGTGGTTGCATTATGGGGACATAAGATGGGGCTAAACACTCTCCAAACCTGCTATTCTAGGTGTCTGAACCCGCTAGCTCAGATCACAGCAGGGATCACAGACGTCACACCTGGAATCTGGAATGAGCATTATAAAATTGGCAAGGCTGAAAAGGCATTAGTAAACATTATTAAGAATTCCTTGCAGGCAACTAGACTCCAACAATATCTTTGGAGAGGTTTTTTCTTTTTCTTTTCTTCTTTTTTTTTTTCATCTTTATTTCTATCTTGCTAATGAGAGAGTAATGAACCACATACTTGTTACCTAGAAGGAATATCTCGGCAAAGCTCTAGTGAACTTAAAAACAGTATTTACAAACTGATTATTGTTCGCATTCATTATAAATTTTAAATTAGAAGGAATTGTAATAAAGAGAACCAGGAAATGAGTCGTTCCTCACTCAGAGGTTTCATGGTCCCTTAAACGGTGAAATGCTACGATTCTTGCTACTGATGAACAGGCAATAGGAAGAGATGTGCTCAGAGAATCTGTTTCACAGCTCTGCCTTTGTTTTCCAAAACGTGATTGTCCCAGTTCACAGTCAAGACAACAATACAGGTCTGGAGGGTCAAAAGATTTGGTTTCTACTGAAAATATATCAGACTTTTTATACTCGAACTCATACCGCCTCCTTCCTTCTCTTTCCCTTTCTTCTTATTCATTTTCTTTCCTGAACTGTTGAGTTGATTCCAACTCAAGGCAGCCCCATGTGTGTCAGAGTAGAAACGTGTTCCATAGTGTTATCAGGGGCTAGAATTTTGGAAACAGATCATCAAGTCTTTCTTCCAAGGTGCTTTATGGATGGATCCCAATTTTTGGCTTAGAAGCTGAATGTGTTATAATGATTTCCACTGCCAAGGACTCCAAAAGAGGAGAAAACTTGGTTAATAAGGCAAGACTTTGGCCGAAACACTCCCCTCCCTGACTGTATGCCTCAAAGTATGGTTTGTTTCACTGTAGCCCCCAGAGGGCATGGATAATACAGACGAGCTGATCTACTGATGTGACCCTCTTTAGAAGCTCTAGAGTGTACCCTGGTACCATTTAGACATGCCAGGAAAGGAGGAAAATCTCAGTTACCTGCTCTCTTCCATGCCAGTTCATTTTCCATAATTCTCTTCTTTGGTTGTTAAGAAAAGTTAGAACTGTACATCTCTGCTATTCAGTATCCCCTTTGCCTATTCTATTGGCCTGCCTTATTTATTGTTACATTACTTTTGTTTTGTTTTGTATCTGTGTGTTTTCCTCACCTGCTTGTGGAGGTCAGTCTGTTTTTCTAGACATCCTAGGATTCCTGCTTTTAGGGTTGAATTGTGGGCATTGGAGGGCCTGACTGTCCAAGTTTGTCCTGTGTACTGCAGAACCTATAATTGTTACTAGTGTTCCTGTTCCTGTTCACATTCTCTGGTCTGGAACATAAGTGATATGAGCTCCTTGTGATTTTAAGAGTATGACTCCTGAACTGGCAGCATCAGCTTCACTTGGAAATTTGTTAGAAATGCAAATTCTCATGACACATTCTAGATCCATGGAATCAGAAAATTTGGTTTGTGTTTCAACAAGCCCTGTAGGTGAGTCTGATCCAGGTTGATACCTGAAAGACACTGTCCTACTCAGCCACTGAACAAGTAATTTACTGCATTATTTTATTTGATAACTGTTGTTGTTAAGTGTCATCTAGTTGGTTCTGACTCATAGTGACCTTGTACAGGGTTTCTGAGTGGGTTTGAACTGCTTTCTTTGTGATTCGCAGTTCAGTGCTGATCCTACAGTGCCATACCAGACAGAACAACTAAAATGAGCCCCGGTGGCACTGTGAGTTAGGCATTGAGCTGCTAACTGCAGGATCGGTGGTTCAAACTCATCAGCTGCTCCTCCAGAGATTTACAGTCTCAGAAACCCTACATAGGGTTACTATGAGTCAGAGTTGACTGTATAGCAGTGGAGTTGGAAGACAACTAAGGAAACTGAGGCTGAAAGAAGTTAAAAAATTGTTGAAGGTGGGTTTTTCATTCAAGAGGTTGAACTTCAAAACACCTACTGCACTATTGAATTAAGGGAAGCCCTCTTAAATGTAATTGTTGTATGTCTATTCCTCTCAAACGAGTAGTACAAACCCAAGCCTACTTCCATAGAATTGATTCTGACTCATAGTGACCCTATATAGAGCTTCTGAAGCTGTAAATATTTATGAGAACAGACAGCTTCATCTTTCTCTGAAGGAGTGGATGGGAGATTTGGACTGCCAACCTTGTAATTAACAGTCCAGTGCCTAACCCAGGGAGCCATCAGGGGTCCTTCAAAAAGGTGTGGATTTATCATAATATGTTCTACTTCTAAAGAAATATTTTGATTGGCAGAAGGAACAATGAAAGGGGCACAAGAGTCAAAAATGGGAGACAATAAACTCTAAATATTGAGATTTTTTATGCACTGAGTATCTGAGTGATAAATGGCTAAAACACTCAGTTGCTAACTGAAAGTTTGGAGGTTTGAATTCACCCAGAGGTACCTCAGAATAAAGGTCTGATGATGTTCGTCATAAAAAAAAAAAATCATTCATCGAAAACCTTATGGAGCACAGGTCTACTTTGACACACAGTGGGCCCCAGTGAGTTGGAATCAACTTGACAGCAATAATTTTGGTATCCAAGAAGCAGATGAGCCCCACTGGCTAAAATAACAATTGACAAAGTATTTTTGTCTTTATTCAGAGAATCAACTTGCATCCAGATTTCACCCTTGAGGTGGATGAAGGTGTTCTATTCTGTAATCTCTGGCTGAGGATGTGTGTGGACATCTATGGAATTGGTGACCAAAACACAAGTGTTTTCCAGGACCTAAACCAAGTCGCTAGGTGGAGAAAGACTGGGCAAAGACTGCTCTCTGTAGTTCCTCAATGGGAATATTCTTAGAAGAATGGAGATTAGATAACTCCTGGTCATTTTGGAAGAGTTAGAAAGCCTACATCCATTTCAGCAAATCAAGACAAAAGAAAGGTCTCTTAAGGAATATAGTAAAGAGCATATGGCTTTGGAAACTCACATAAGCTCTGACTTAAGAGTTGGCCTGGTATCTTAGCATTTTTGATCTTGATTATAAAGTGTTTTGTTGTTTTTTTGAAAAATTTTATTGTGAATTGAGTGAAGATTTACAGAACAGATTATTCATTTGACATCCAACAAATCACATACTTTGTTTCATCTCAATGATTGCAACCCTTCCTTGTAAGGGCAGTTATCCCAAGCTTCCTCACTGTGGTTTCTGTTTCCGTTCCACCCTCCTTCTCAAACCCTCTGAAGCTTCACCCCTAGTAAATGTTGCGCTTTGTTCTTGTAAGAGTGACCATTCCATGGTGAGCATACCTCAATAGTGTTGTTGTCCCACCTGTATCTCTTCCACTGCTTGGTTGAAAATTGGGCCATTAGGGTGAGTTCCATTCCAGACCTGAAGGATGGCCAACAACCATAGCCTTGGGTTCATCCAGTCTCTTTCTAAACAGTAGGCCTGGTCTTTTTTTAAAAATAATTTTGAATATCGCTCCACATTGTCTCCCACTCTATCTGGGATCACCGAATATGATCCCTTTCAGAGTAATTGGCAGTGGTAGCTGGACACCATCTAGTTCTTGTCTCAGAGTCATAGACACTGATTATCAGATGTTCTATTAGTCCATTGGACTAATCGATTCCAAGCAACTTCAGTTTTCCTCACTTTTCTTTCTTTCACACATGGAGAGACCAATAGTTGCACCTTAGATGGACGTTCATGAGCTTTTAAGATCCTAACCACTACTCACCAATGTAGGATGTAGAACATTATCTTTGTGGACAATGAGATATATTGTGGACAATGTTATGCCAATTGACCATGGTATCCCTTGAAACTGGTCCTGAGATTCCATACCTAGCAAATTGTTGCCTCAAAGTATTTGGTAATGTCCAAGAAGTTTTCAACATTTTGTCCCCTGTAGGCACCACTCACCAGCCATTCCTTGGAAACCCTATACAGGGTCACTATGAGTTGGAACCGACTGGAGGATATTTAACAACAACAGTGACAACATGTACCAGCCCATTACTAGGTATGCTTGCAGCAAAGTTAAATACCCATATACAATCATCCTCTGTCAAACCCTTATATATTTGTGAGTGTACTCCCACTCTTCCTGCCATACCCGTTCAGCCTGTGTATCTGTCTGTGTACCTACCTAGAGAACATTGTACTGCAGAGTTGTATATCTAATAGTATTTACCTCTATCCCCTTTAATCCTTGCAACCCTCCCATGTCATTATCTGTCTTCATCATCCTCCTGCCAATTTCCCTCTGGTTGTATATTGTCTTCCCCATCATGATCTTGGTATGTTTTTCCCCCTTTGTTTGTCATTCATAAAATGGAATGAGCAATTCTCTATAGCTTATAAAGCTATTGTGACAATTATGTGAGATAATGCATGAAAGATGCTTAGTCCAGTGCCTAGAATACGGTAAATGTTTAAATAGCATTGTTTATGATTATATGGACTTATGGTGTGGCACTATAGGATAAGCATTAGACTGCTAACCAAAAGTCAGCAGTTCAAACCCATCAGCAGTTCAAACCCATCAGCAGTTCAAATCTATACAGGGCTGTTCTGAGTCAGAACTGACTCCATGGTATTAGCAATAGAAATAAGCAATTATATTCCTGTTTTCTTTGAGCCCAGTAGAGAATTTGTGTTGCCAATATAAGGATATAATAAGAAAATCTATTTCAAGCTATGGATTCCTAATGTGGCCTGTAGGATAAACCCTGGACTACTAACTACAAGGTCAGCAGTTCAAATCTACCAATCGGTCCTTGAAAACCTTATATGGGGTCATTATGAGTTGAAATCAACTCAAAAGCACTTAACAACAATAGCAACAATTCCAAGCCAGAAATGAATACAGAGAGGACCAATAGGAGGGACATGGGGCAAATAAGAGAGACATAGGATGCACATGGAGAGGATGCTTCATTGCTGTCATTTCTATAAGCAAGGTCGTGCTATCAATTCTGGGTCTGGAACAAATATGGCCTTTGGTTATTTCTAAATTTGAAAGAAATTAGGACTGGGAGTGCCTAAGCACACATTACATATGTATGAAGGCTAGCTTATGTGGTGGGCATTACTCTAGTTAGGGACACATATAGAGAAAAGGTAAAGTAACAACTCAGAAAACATAGAAAAACAGAACTAAATATATGGACACCCAAACACAGATACCGCCTCCCCCCAACCCACACATTAAAATAAGACTTTACATTTGTGTAATTCTTTATGGTTTATGAAGTACGTTCATATTCATTAACTTTCTGGGGAGCAGGACAAGTCATTGGATGAATAGAAACCTGGCAGGTTAAGGAGAAAGCCAAGGCTTTTTGGAAGTTGTTGTTGTTGTTATATGCCTGAGACCCAAAAGAACAAAGAGTGAGTCAAGCTCTCAGGGGCCCAAGTTTGAAATGCCAGCATCAATAAAGTTAGCTTAAATGAAATGATTGAACTTTGCTGAATCTCAGTTTTCTCATCTACTAGATAGAAATAATTATAGTATCTGTTCCATTCAGTTGTCATATTCATAAGGTTTTCTGTCAGTGACGCTACTTCTCAGTCCATCTCTTCTACTTCCTAGTCTGTCTTTGTGTGGTAGCTCAACTGAAACCTGTCCACTGTGGGTGATCCTGCTGGTATTTAAAGTATCTGGGGCAGAGAATCTAGAATCACAGCAACATGTAAGTCATCACAGTACAACAAACTGACATAAATGGTGGTAGAAGAACCGATACATTTGAGTTATGGTGTTGGAGGAGGATATCGAAAGTACCACAGACTGCCAAAAGAACAAACAGATCTGTGCTGGAAGAGCCATGTGTCTCATGGTTCTCAAGACTTAAGGTGTAATACTGGCATCCTTGATTTTCAGTCTTACTGTGGTTTGAAGTGGGAGAGTGAAATTTTAGAAATATGATGATGTTAAGTGAATGAAACAAGTAACTTGGTTGTACAGATCTTGGGAGTGGGGGCTGATAATTGGGTTTTGTTGGCCTGTTTATTGTGTGTGTGTGTGTGTTTTGAAAATCAGTCTTCATATAAGAAAAGAAAACATGTTAAAAATGTCTTCTTAAATGAGCATTTTGGAGCCCCTTGTCCTAACTATCAAACCATAACATTTCTTTGAAGGAAATTGACTTCCTTTTTGAAGACAGCAAGGGGTCAACTAAGATCCTGGAAATGCCAGTCTGGTCCATCAATGTTTTTTTTTTTTGTATGTTGAGTAAGACTCTTCATGCCATCACTCCCAAATCACCAGATCCTGCCATGAGTGTCCATGAAAGAATCTTGATCTCTTGACATACATTTCACTGTGTTTTGTTTTTTTAAATGGGAAGATCTGACTTATTTCTGCCCAGGAATCTATTAATACACAGATGAAAACAAGATTGTCACCTCCTCCCTTGTCAAAATCTCAGTGGTATGGTCTCCATAGGAGATGCCAAATATTAGGAATTCTCTTCATTTTAACACCACTGAGTTTTAGAAGCACCAGGCCTTTGCAATACAAAGCCATCCCATTCTCAACTGGTCGCCACCTCTTACAGGGCTCGAACACAAACCCTAGTGTGGCCTTCCCACCTGTTCCCTGGCTTCCTGGCTCCATTTGTGGTTCCCATAAAGACGGCAAGCAATTAGGCTGTTCAGTTGTGGCACATGGTAGTGTAAAATTATGGAATTTAGGATTTTAATGAGTTCAGGTGCCATACAAAAGAACTCCTCCAACTTCTACCCACCATCCCTTGTCCATAAAATTATATAGCTTTAGAATTGGGGCTTTATGTGACCTGGAGTAAACCATTTTATTTAAAGAAAAAAAAAATCAACCAGAAGAAAAAGTAAAAAAAAAGAAAGAAAGAAAGAAAAAAGAACTAACACAATTATATGCAGATTTGTTCATAAATCAGGCACTGCAGCAGCTGTGCGACACATGTTGGCAATGCCGAGTTTGTTGCTGGAACTTGAAAGATAAATATGAACCTGTTTCCACAGAAGAAAATCTGTTCACAGCAAGGAGCTGACCCTGTACTTTAAACAAGGATCATGGTGTGGCCACCTGCTGTGCTCCTGCCCTGTGTTGCTGTGTGGTGGTTAGGGTCATATAAAGAAGAGACCAGAGAATGAGAAACAATTTACCCAGGGTGCAAAGAAGTCAGCAACAGACCCCAAACAGTAGGCAGAACTTGACTCCTCCACCTACTATTCCAGGGCCAATTAGGTAGGTCACTGAGCTGGCCACGATTTCTTATGTAGATGTGAAAGATCTTTTTCTCTAGAGTTTGATAATATAGAAAAAAATGTATGCAATTTATGATTAAAGAACAGCTCTGATATGAATATCCTTTTAAATTTCTGTGTGTGTCCCTAGAGCTCCTGTTGAGCCCTGTGCTTGCCTAGGTATGTGGAGAAGGGAAGGACAAACAGAGGGGACCCATTAGGATTCATGGCAAAGCTGATTGCTTTTGTTCTGGCCAAGTGCCAACAGTATCTCATTGCAGCTTCCAGCTGTTTCCAGCCATTTCCTGGGTCCAGGTATTCCTTGGGGGATGGAATGTAGCACAGTATATTTCTTAGTTGCTTTATTTTTTTGTGGGAATTGGTACTCTGGATCGATCTGCATCTGCCTACGTTGAATGGAAGGAGAGGCCCTGCAAGTAAGTGTAAAGGTTGTTTTGTGGCAATATGGCAGAGGTTGATACTTACATCTGTGGGATCAGTTAGTTAACAGGTACTGCTGTGGAGCTGTAGGATAAGCACTGGACTGCAAGATCAGTTGGAACCACAAGGTCAGCAGTTCAAACTCACCAGTTGCTCCTCGGAAAACCTACATAGGGTTGCTATGAGTTGGAACCAACTCAATGGCACTTAACAACAACAGCTGTAGGATCAACTCTTTGGACTGTGAATCACAAGGTCGGCAGTTCAAACCCACCAACTGCTCCTTGAGAACCTCATACAGCTTCCCTATGAGTTGTAACAGACTCTACGCTACCTAACAACAACAACAAATGGTGCTTTAAGAACCCTAGTGGCACGGTGATTATAACCCACCAGCCACTCTGGGAAAAAGAAATGTGGGAGAGAGATGTGACAAGACCTACAGACTTGGGGTAGTTTTACTCTGTCCTGTCAGGTCACTGGAGTGGGAATCAACCCAACAGCAGAGAGATAGAGTTGGTTTATGTCTGGGTGCTACAGAAGCTGTAATGGTGCCAACAGTAAAAGGGCTCAGTTGCTATCAGAAAGGTGGGCACTTCGGACCCACTCAGCTGCTTTGCTGATGTTTGCTGAGAATGAGCTGGTGATTTATCCCCATACAGATTCAGCCTAGGAAACACTGTGGGGCAGTTCTGATCTGTCACATGGGTTCAGTATGAGTTAAAAACCTATGGGACAGTATTTAACAGCAGCAACAACAATGGTGTTACAGGAAGTTCTTGGTGGCACTAACTGAAAAGTTGGTGGCTTGAACCCATCCAGAGGCACCTCAAAATAAAACCTGGCGATCTGCTATCAAAAGGTCACAGCAGCCTTGAAAACTCGACAAAGTATATTCTACTCTGACACACACGGGGCCACTAGGAGTCATAATCGACTCAATGGCAAGTGGATACTTGAAGCGTTACAGGTTGCTTGAAGCAGACATATGTAATCTCCTTTCTTCTTTTCCTAAATAAAACTGCAGAGCTTTGGCGAGAGTGTTTGGATGGCTGACTATTTTCTTTTCCCTCCCTAGGATTATATCTGTTATAGTGTTCCTTGAGGAGAGATCCTATATATAAAGGAGGGTCCTTCAGCTAAGCTTAGGTTGCAAACATTAAGTAGTTCTGTACCTTTCAAGACTTGAGCACTGGTCTCAGTATCTGGTACTGGTCAAGTGAAGTGTTGTTAGCGCTAGAGGATTTTCTTCACTTGGAAAAATGTTAATGGACCCAGGAGCAAGAATTTGTGTCCTTTCAGATGACTATTGTTCAATCTGTCATCCACAAAAAAAAAGTCTGAAAGAAAACTCATACACTCAAGATACACACACACACACACATATGTGATGCATCATTATTAATAAATGAATGGAGCTATTTGTTATTTATTATTTAAACCTTCAATACTGGCTGGCCTGAGTGATACATGAAATATAGGCAAGTAATTTATTTATTAGGGAAAATAATGATTTTTTTCTCCCACAGCATAACCCCCTCTGACCCCAAACAGCAAGAGCTTTATCAAATACAAATACGATGACTTGTAATTTTAGAGTCTTCCAGAGCATTGTAACTGACAACCTTTTTAACATAAGTACATTGAACAAATAATTTATAGATGTATTCTGGGAATATTTTAGGGTGTTTTATTACGACTTCTGAAAGCTATGGCATGTTATCGATTTTGGTATATTAATCTAACCTAAAAGTGAGGGCACATGCTCAGCTCCTAATCCACATCAGTTTTGGTGGCAAACAATATATTTTACTGAAGGGAGCCTTGAACCAAAGCAACAGAGGTTAACAATTACACATCATAGTCAAAGTATAAGATAATGAATTTCATTCATTACAAAACTCCCACTTTGGAGACTGAAACACATTTTTCCTACTTGGGGTTTCATCCAAATTTCTGGACCATTGTTTGTCAACATGAGTTTCTCGTGCCTTAAACCCATTCATCTGCTACCACTTCCTAGGGATTCCTGAAGGCTGCTTCCTGCTGAAAGGACCACCATTCTCTTTTGTGAAAAGCACATTTAGAATGGGTTTTGTTCTTTTCTTAAATGTTATTGTGCTAATATATATATATATATA
>NW_006408575.1:18035960-18039450 GCF_000296735.1 Chrysochloris asiatica
TTACATGGACATTATAGTCCAAACTCTTCCTTCCTGTATCATGGACCCTTCTTAATTTGTTTCTACCTCTCTGCAGCCCCCAATAGTAAATCAGTACTTCAGTCAAACTAGCCTCTTCCTGTCTCTGAAACCCACCACAATCATTCCTGCCTTGATGTCTTGGAGATCACTGTTGTTTTGTTTTCTGCCGGACCTTGGAAGAGGTGCTGGGGACCAATAAGGTTCTTGCTTTCCTGATGCATTCAGCCTGACAGAAAGACAGACAGGCAAGTAAAGGAGGGAAGCACAAGTTTGGGAGGGGTAGGGCAGCAGGGGCACCTTACAGGGTCAGCATCCACAGGGGAAATTAACTTTAAGATGAGAGGAACCAGGAGAAGAAGATGAAGAAGAGAGCCCTGGGTAGAGAGGGGAAAACTGGGAGGAGAGAGACCAAGATGGGGAGCCAGGGCGGTCCAAAGGAAGAATGGAAAAGTGGAGTGACTGCGGAGGACACCAATGCATTCTCTACAACTCAGAGCCATTGGGGGAGGTTTCTGCTTTAAAATTTCCATGGACTGTACACAGAACCTCAGGAGTCCTGGTTGTGCCGTGGTTAAACGTCCTGCTGCAGAAAGGATGGTTTGAACCCGCTTGCTGTTTATAACATCCAGGGCCATCTCCTAGAGTCAGGATTGAGAAGGGAGGGAGGAGATTACGAAAGACATTTATTTATTTTTTCATTTTGCAATGAGCTTGGTGTGGACTGACTGCTTTCAGAATCTGATTATTCCCTCCCAGAGGGTCCTGTGGTCAGACGCCAGCTGCGAGGATCTGTTACCATGGGTGACATTTTCATCCAATGGGGGATTGTGCTGCTTGTTTGCAGAGTGGCAGATGGAGCAGCTAATCGATACAGTCTGGGAGGTAGGCGTCCCCCTGCCCCCAGTGCCCTGCCACACAATGAGAGCTGGGCCCCAGGGGCTTGTGGAACATTCAACTGTGACTAGGCCTTTGATTGGAAAAGACCTCACTCACCAGGGGTTCTGGCCACAAACAATGCTGTGTTCTTTGCTAAGGTGGCCTCAGCACTTTCAGGATTTTTATAGGCCTCTCCTCTGGAAACCCTCCTGGGAAAAGCTGCTGTCAAAGCTTGGCACTCTCAGTGAATGATACCATGTATTCAATTCCAGTAAAAATCAGCAGGCTTTTTTTTTTTTTTTTTTTTTTTAAGCTTCACCTGTGTTCAAACAGGATACTGAGTGGTGGAAAAGAATGAGGTAGTGCCCTGTCCTCAAGGGGCTTTCAGTCTTCTCTTGGAATGCCAACAGCTATTCATCCATCAACCCAGCTTACTTATTGAATAAAATTGAAATCAGCATAAAGATATACCGGTATTGCGTGAAGAGTTGGGATACAATGACAACCTAGATGGGACTGGTGTTATTTAGTATCATCTTTAGTTCTATGTAGTATTTAATAGGTAGGACTTACTGCGTGCTGCCTTTGTATCATCACATGGAGTAATTGCAACTTGATGAAAAGGAAATTAATTCTTGGGTGAGTAGAGTAGTGCCTGGAGTCCTGGTATGGTGCTGTTGGATAAGCACTGGGCTGCTATCTTCAAGGTTGATGGTTCAAACCCACCAGCCTCTCCATGGAAACCCTATACAGGGTTACTATGAATCAGAATCGATTCAACAGTACTTAACAACAACAACAAATGGTGCTTTAAGAACCCTAGTGGCACGGTGATTATAACCCACCAGCCACTCTGGGAAAAAGAAATGTGGGAGAGAGATGTGACAAGACCTACAGACTTGGGGTAGTTTTACTCTGTCCTGTCAGGTCACTGGAGTGGGAATCAACCCAACAGCAGAGAGATAGAGTTGGTTTATGTCTGGGTGCTACAGAAGCTGTAATGGTGCCAACAGTAAAAGGGCTCAGTTGCTATCAGAAAGGTGGGCACTTCGGACCCACTCAGCTGCTTTGCTGATGTTTGCTGAGAATGAGCTGGTGATTTATCCCCATACAGATTCAGCCTAGGAAACACTGTGGGGCAGTTCTGATCTGTCACATGGGTTCAGTATGAGTTAAAAACCTATGGGACAGTATTTAACAGCAGCAACAACAATGGTGTTACAGGAAGTTCTTGGTGGCACTAACTGAAAAGTTGGTGGCTTGAACCCATCCAGAGGCACCTCAAAATAAAACCTGGCGATCTGCTATCAAAAGGTCACAGCAGCCTTGAAAACTCGACAAAGTATATTCTACTCTGACACACACGGGGCCACTAGGAGTCATAATCGACTCAATGGCAAGTGGATACTTGAAGCGTTACAGGTTGCTTGAAGCAGACATATGTAATCTCCTTTCTTCTTTTCCTAAATAAAACTGCAGAGCTTTGGCGAGAGTGTTTGGATGGCTGACTATTTTCTTTTCCCTCCCTAGGATTATATCTGTTATAGTGTTCCTTGAGGAGAGATCCTATATATAAAGGAGGGTCCTTCAGCTAAGCTTAGGTTGCAAACATTAAGTAGTTCTGTACCTTTCAAGACTTGAGCACTGGTCTCAGTATCTGGTACTGGTCAAGTGAAGTGTTGTTAGCGCTAGAGGATTTTCTTCACTTGGAAAAATGTTAATGGACCCAGGAGCAAGAATTTGTGTCCTTTCAGATGACTATTGTTCAATCTGTCATCCACAAAAAAAAAGTCTGAAAGAAAACTCATACACTCAAGATACACACACACACACACATATGTGATGCATCATTATTAATAAATGAATGGAGCTATTTGTTATTTATTATTTAAACCTTCAATACTGGCTGGCCTGAGTGATACATGAAATATAGGCAAGTAATTTATTTATTAGGGAAAATAATGATTTTTTTCTCCCACAGCATAACCCCCTCTGACCCCAAACAGCAAGAGCTTTATCAAATACAAATACGATGACTTGTAATTTTAGAGTCTTCCAGAGCATTGTAACTGACAACCTTTTTAACATAAGTACATTGAACAAATAATTTATAGATGTATTCTGGGAATATTTTAGGGTGTTTTATTACGACTTCTGAAAGCTATGGCATGTTATCGATTTTGGTATATTAATCTAACCTAAAAGTGAGGGCACATGCTCAGCTCCTAATCCACATCAGTTTTGGTGGCAAACAATATATTTTACTGAAGGGAGCCTTGAACCAAAGCAACAGAGGTTAACAATTACACATCATAGTCAAAGTATAAGATAATGAATTTCATTCATTACAAAACTCCCACTTTGGAGACTGAAACACATTTTTCCTACTTGGGGTTTCATCCAAATTTCTGGACCATTGTTTGTCAACATGAGTTTCTCGTGCCTTAAACCCATTCATCTGCTACCACTTCCTAGGGATTCCTGAAGGCTGCTTCCTGCTGAAAGGACCACCATTCTCTTTTGTGAAAAGCACATTTAGAATGGGTTTTGTTCTTTTCTTAAATGTTATTGTGCTAATATATATATATATATA
>NW_006408575.1:18040390-18042399 GCF_000296735.1 Chrysochloris asiatica
GGACAATATTGTGGAGAATGAGCATTCTGGAACACTTAATTGTGTTTATGAGGAACCTGAACACAGACCAAGAAGCAACCATTCAAATAGAACAAGGGGACACTGAATGGCTTAAAGTTAGGAAAGGTGTTGGCCAGGGTTGTATTCTTTCACCAGACTTATTCAATCTATATTCTGAGTAAATAACTTGAGAAACTAGATTGTATGAAGAAGAATGTGGCATCTGGATTTGAGGAAGACTCATTAACAACCTGTGATATGCGGATGATACAATCTTGCTGAAAGTAAAGAGAACTTAAAACACTTATTGATGAAAATCAAAGACCACAGCTTTCAGCATGGGTTGTACCTCAACATAAAGAAAACAAAAATCCTCATCATTGGATCAACAACTAGCATCAAGATAAATGGAGAAGAGATTGAAGTTGTCAAAGACTTAATTTTTCTCACATCAATCATCAACACCCATGGAAGCAGCAGTCAAGAAATCAAACGACATATTGCATTAGGTAAACCTGTTGCACAGGACTTCTTTATAGAGTTCTAGATCAAAGATATCTCCTGAACCCATAGACAAGGGCATAGCCACAGAGGGCTAGAGCTGAGAGTGAAGCTCCAGCTGATATGAAGTGAGGGAGATGTACAAGAATGCCCAAACATTCAGACAATAACCATTTGACCTAGCTTTGATGGCTTGATGATCAGAACTTGACTAGAGGAGATTACAAATTTTAATAAAGGAAACAAGTGTAAGTGGCTACAATTTGAAGAACTTGACCTATACTTATGAATGTAGTAGCTCAAAATACCAACTGAGATGGAAGGAATCTTCACATCAAGGGTCAATCCTATCCCTTCTGTACACAGGGTTGATAGGGACTGGCAACTCAGAAATTGCCTACCTAAAACAGGGGTGGTGGTGGTGGGAGGGGAGCTATAAAGGCATGAAGTGACTGGCTTACAAGTTTTCAAGAAGGAGTTCAGTTTCAGAATGTGTGGAGGAAGGTAGAACCCCTACTGAATAGTTTTTATCTTGTCTAGACCGGTATGGTGAAAAGTGATGGGGGTAAGATTCTCATGATTTAATAGTGAGTAATTGTTAATCATGACTAATTGCGATTGTCACAAATGTAAAGGTAGAAGTTTTGTAACAAAAATGAGGGAGTAGTTAATCTTACAGTGCAGAAACAGAGGACCCTAGGATCATCAAAGGAGAAGAGCATGAGCAGAATGTGGGTCCCTATCCGGAGAAGCAGCAACACCAGAGATGGAGGCAGAAATGATGACATGGAGAGAGGGAGCAGCTGAGGATGGTAGACTCGTGGAAAGAGAAAAGCTGTGTGCTGGCGGCCAGGAGGCAGGCTTGCAGAATGTGCCTTTTGGTTGTTTAAGTGATTATGTATTCCTGAGTGTTTTTGTGTACGTTCAAAAAATAACAACAACAACAACCCAGAGGGAATAGAAGCAAATTCTGTTGAATGATAATGCATGGTGGGGATTATAATCATTGCAATGAAACTAAATAAACTTGATAGGATGAGTGTAAAACCAATGTTCTCCCATGTAAACTACCACTCAATTCACAATAAAAAGTTTTTTTTTTTTTAAAAAAAAACAAACAAAAAAACCAAGCTATCAGTTTGAGGACTAAAGTGCGCCTGATCCAAGCCATGTTATTTTCAATAACCTTTTATCAGTGTGAAAATTGGACAGTAAGTAAAGAAGACTGTAGAAGAATAAGTCATGGTTTTGGAGGAGAGTATTAAGAGTACCATGGACTTCCAAAAAATCTGTGTTGGAAGAAGTACAACCAGAATGCATCTTGGAAGTTAGGACTGCCAGACATCATCTCTCAGACTTAGGACATATTATCAGGAGGAACCTGGATAAGGACATCATGTTTAGAAAAGTAGAGGTCAGTGAAAAATAGGAAGGACCCCAGAGACATGGGTTGGCACAGTGGCAGCAGCAATGTGCTCAAGTGTAGCAATGATAGTGAGGTTGGCACA
>NW_006408575.1:18044445-18049162 GCF_000296735.1 Chrysochloris asiatica
CCCTAAGTGCTGTTGAGTTGGTTCCTACTCATAGTGGCCCTTTTTTGGGTTTCCAAGGATCAGCTGGTGGGTTTGAACTGTCAACTTGTGTATATCTTGCCCATAAGGCTTCTGAGACTATAATTTTGACTGAAATTGTCAAGGATTTCATTTTACTTGAATCCACAATCAATGTTCATGCAAGCAGAAGTTAAGAAACCAGAGGACATATTGCATTGGGCAAATCTGTTAAATAGCAAAGATGCCACTTTGAGGATCAAGCTGAGCCTGACACAAACCATTTTAATTTCAATCACCTCATGTGAAAGTTGGACAATGAATAAGAAAGACTGTATAAGAATTGATACTCTTGAATTATAGTGTTTGCAAAGGATACTGAGTATACCATGGACTTCCAGAAGAACAAGCCAAGAAAAATATCTTGGAAGAATAACAGCCAGAATGCCCTCTCTTAGTTATTTAGTGTTTCTATGACAGCAATAGGAGTCCTGGTGTGACACTGTAGGATAAGCACTGGGCTGTGGTCAATTTGAACCAGTTGGTCAGCAGTTGAAATTCACCAGCTCTTCTTTGAAAACCTTACATAAGATCACTGTGAGTAAAGAACTAACTCAATGACACTTAACAACAACAATATAACAGAAATATTAGACTTGGATGGCTTTAACAAGCAGAAATTTATTCTCTCACAGTTTGGGAGACTAGAAGTCCAAATCCATAACATGGAATGTGGAAAAAGGTTCTTGTCTACTTTCAGCATCCGTAGAGCCAATATTCCTTGGAGATCTCCATGTGTGTTGATATCAATCTTTCCCTGGATCTAGGAGCTTCACAGTGCCGGAACCCCAACCCTAAAGGACACATTCCACTCTTGGTTCTTTCTTGCTGGTAGTGGGTTCCTCTTTCTCTGTTCACATTTTTCTCCTTTTATCTCTTGTGCAGACCACACCCTTGGGGAATTGCCTGTAAATTATATTAGGCCATGGTGAGATCAAGGGTAGAAGAAATACAGCTAGAATACTCCTTAGGAGCAAGTACAGTCAGACTTCGTTGCTCATATTTTGGACATGTTTTCAGGAGGTACCAGTCTCTGGAGAAGGGCATTATGCTTGATAAAGTAGAGGGTCAACAAAATAGAATAAGACTCCCAACAAAATGGATTTACTCAATGGCAGTAACAATGGGTTCAAACATTAAAATTGTGAGGATGGCACAGGACTGGGAGTGTTTTGTTCTGTTGTGCATAGGGTCTTTATGGATTGGAACCAACTCAAGTGAACCTAACAGCAACACCAAACACTACCCTTAATCACATCAGATCACATCACAAGTTATCATCCCATAACTTCCCATCCACTAAGAATCATAGTCCAGTCAATTTGAAACACATTTTTGGGGGACACAATTCAACCCACGACATGGCTCCTAGAAGCAAGGTTGGAAAAATTTGTCTCATGTACTTTGGACATGTTATCAGGAGAGACCAGTCCCAGGAGAAGAACAACCTGCTTGGTAAAGTAGACGGCCAGCAAAAAAGAGAAAGACCCCCGTGAGATGGATTGACACAGTAGCAGCAACAATGGGCTCACACACAAGGATTATGAGAATGGTGTAGGATCCAACAGTGTTTAGTTCTGTTATATGTGGTGCTGTTCTGAGTTGGCACTGACTCAACTGACAGCAGCTAATAACAAAAATAATCTTTATGGAAGCAGATTGCCATGTTTTCTTCTGCACAGCAGTTAGTGGATTCGAATGGCCAACCTTTGATTAGCAGTCAAACATTTAGACCATTCTACCACCAGTACTTCTATTGGTAAAATAAATTGAATGCCAAATAACATGTTTATTCTTTTGGATAAGTTCAAACGGTGAGGCAAAAAAAAAAAAAAAAAAGTTTCTTGATCCCCTTATCCTAGCGGATTGGCTACTCAAACTGGTGACTGGTGTTGGACAGTGCCATGAGTGAACTTCCATGTTGTCATCCTTAGATAAAAATGCAACGAGGCATCAAACAATTCCTGGAAAAAGTCCATGATCTCTTATTCCCACTTTTTCATTATTTTTTTTTGAAGCACCTCATATTAAGACTGACATTGCATAGTCTTAATAAATCCAGCACGATCATGCATATGATAATCAGTTATCTTCCAGGCTTTTTGGAGTTGTTTTGCTTTTCCCAGCATCGGTTGCAGTTACCATTCATGATCACTGCTGTTAGAGTCAAGGAGCCTTGCAGATGAGAAGTTCCTGGCATTAAACAGGGTTGCTCACTAAATAAACACTGCCTTTCTCATCTTTCTCCTTGCTCTTGAAAGAAAACCATGAAATAAAACACAACCAAGTCTTCATCATCTCCCTCCTTCTCCTCTTTAAGCTTTCTAAACTAACATCTTACCCACTCCTCAAATTGGTAATTTATTCCTTTTAAGCACTACATATATAGGCATCACTATTTTAATTAGTGAGAAGCAAACAGAAGTAAACAGAAGCTTGAAGGCACTGCAAGGGAGCCTACCACTTGCACGCTTTAATTATTCATTGAGGTAAATAAAATTAAATATTTTCCCAGCAATCCAGAGCAGGATCTGAAGTAATTACACTGTCAAATTCATCAAAAATTCTCTCATCAAAATAAAATCCTTGATGTCATTTAATAATTTATAAAACAAATACACAGAAGTTGTAAAATATTATAAATAGAAAACTGCCTGGTAGGTGAACATGAATCAGTTAAGGGTTATGTTCTAGAAAAAGTCTGTCATGAGCTGTATAAATTTTTAATCAGAAATATTTTGAAGTATAATTTAGAGTATGGGATATACCAAGAACTTCAGAATCCAAAGAACACAACAAAACAACAACAGATCCCTGATGCCTGGAGATTTGCAAACACTCCTTTTTTAGGAAAGATGGAGAACTCAAGATGATCTTCTTGTTGTTGTTAAGTGCCGTCAAGTCTGTTCCGAGTTTAAACCACTGACCTTGCTGTTCAAACCAACCTTGCAATCCAGTGCATTAGCCTGCAGCACCATATCATGATTCCCAAGATGATCTTAGACAGAAAAAATATTTTCTTTGATACCATGTGTTTTCCGGATCACCTGTGGCACCTTACATGTTGTCTAGATGGATAGCATGAATTAAGTAACCTCCATGTATAATGATCATGAATAGCAAATGAGGAAAGCCTGCTTCAAGTCTACCAAGAGAGAAAGGCAGTCTCAGCTGCTGATCTTTCTAAAACAAGTGTGATTCTGATAACCCTGTGATTTGTATGTTTGTAACGATTTTGATCTACTGAGTCTTCTGTATGGAAAAGGCTTTGAGCAAATAAAGAAAACCAGCTGTTTCTTTTCCTTTCTCCCTGAGAAATATTTTCATAAATAAATGCCCTGACCTGTTTGAGGAAATCATCTCTGGGGACTTACCTGTCACAGGAAGAGCAAGCAGGGCTATATTGTACAAAATGGATAGCGAAGAAGCAGCTTCTCTGATCACTAAGGGAGCTCAGAAATGAAAAATGTGCTTTCAAGATACCTAATTAGAAAAAAAGCAAAACAACATTCATTCATGAGTCTATGAGGTTGGCATGGCTGGTGATTCATTCTTGTGTCCTAGCCAATCTCTTCTCTACAGGGAAATCAAAGAGATCATTTCACGCACAAAAATAAATTTGACCACATTTCTGCTACAAACCTTTCAATACCTCCCTACTTTGCTTAGGACAAAGTCAAAGATCCGTATTAAGAACTTCAAGGCACTAAGGGTTCTGGCTTCTCTCTGTTCCTCACTCTTACTCTCTACTTCTTATGCAGCGGAACAGTGGTAGTTCTGTGGTTGAATTCTCCTCCTTCATGGATCTGATTTGAATCTGGGTTTTATTCCCAAGCACTGCACATACCTCCAGCCAAACCACCACCCATCTGTCAGTGGTGGCTTATGTGTTGTCATGATGCTGAACAGGTTTCAGTGAAGCTTCCAGACTAGCATAGATCTGAAAGAAAGTCCAGGCAATTTACTTTCGAAAATCAGACAATGAAAACACTATGGACTACAGTAGTCTGGCCATACCCAGGCAGCACTTTGTTGTCTATGGGAATTAACAATAACTCTCTTTGCTCTCTATGCTCCAATGGTTTATCTCATCTTTCAAGCTTTGCAGCTTCTACAAACACATAGTTTCTTTGTTTGGCACATTTCCTCCCCTTCTTTGTTAAGTAAAATCCTCATTATCCTTCAGGGCTCAATTTAAGTATCCCTTCTTCCAGGAAGCCTTCTCTGATCAGCAGATGTCATTAGAATCTCCTGTTGTTTCTCATAGCACCTTGCACCTCCCCTTTATAAACTTGCTATATTTCTTGCATTTAGAATAAATAGAATAAATTGCTTGTATTCATGTGGTTATGATGGCAGAGACCAAATACTTTAGGGATTATGGAGCGGGACAGATAGACAAAAAGGGAAATAGGCTGAAAATCAAATCCTAAATTACGTCAAAACGACCAACAGTGGCATCTTGAAATTTCTCAAGAAGAAGAGTGAAAAGGGAAGCCCATTTCCTGATCACATCTATCTGCAGGCAATCAGAAAACATAAAATAAATAAATAAATAAATAAATAAATAAATACCCATCTGAGTATTAAGGCCACAGATAACCCCTGAAGATGCCCCAAAACCAGAAGCAGATGACCATATCTGCACATGTCCAGAAAC
>NW_006408575.1:18050425-18051905 GCF_000296735.1 Chrysochloris asiatica
TAAATAGTGATGCATACTCAACCTTGGAACAACATGGCTCTGGGATACAGGGATCTAGGTATAGCTTGAAGAGGGGAAATAATAGTAAAATCCTTGACTGCCTTATGAATATTAGTTTCCCTTGCCTACTATTGTAAAATAGACACTTAGGTGGAATATAAAGAAATGTTGGGAAACATGATTAGAGAAAACTTGAAAGCCTGTCTTCAGCCTATAACTGATTGGAATACCTAAAAAGGGTTCTATATCTTGCCCAGTGACATAGACCTCATGCAAAACCTTTACAGAGTATAGGACCTTAGGTGGAATCCTAAGTCCCATCCACAACCTTGTGAGGTGAGACATTCCCACTAGAAAGAACAAGCAGACTGGAACAGCTACAGTGACAGATGATGCATCTTTATGATGAACCTGGCCTATACTCAGAGCGGTAGTTACTCTAAATACCAACAGAGAGGGAAAGAGTCTTCAAATAAAGTTTCAATGCTATCCACTCTGTACTCAGGGTAGATAGGAATGGGCACTTAGACATTGGCTACCTAAAATGAGGGGGCAATAAAGGCACAAAGTGACTGGCTTACAAGGTTTCAAGAGGGAGTTTAGCTTATGGGGAGAAAGAAAGAGTCCCCACTGAATAACTGTCATCTTGTCTAGATGGGTCTGGTGAAAAGAGATGGGGATAAGAGTCGTAAGATTCAACAGTGAGTAACTGTTATCATAACTAATCGCGACTGTCATAATTATAAAGGTAGAAGTTTTGTAACAAAAAAAAGTAGTGGTTAATCTTACAGTCCAGAAACAGAGGATCCTAGGACCATCAAGGGAGGGACGCACAAGCAGTGTGTGGGACCTTATCCAGAGAAGCAGCGCCAGAGATGGGGCATGGAGAAGAGGAAAGGCTGAGGACTCTAGATTCATGGACTAAGAAGAGAAAGACTAAGAGCTGGTGGCCAGGAGCAGACTTGCAGAATGTGCCCTTTGGAGATGTAAATTATTATATATGCCTGAGTGGGTTTTTTTTGTTTGTGTGTTTTTTAAAAAGCTAAAGTGGATAGAGAAAAATACTGTTAACTGATGGTACATAGAGGGGATTATAATCAATGTAATGAAACAAGGTATGTGGTTTGTTGAATGATATGCCCTGTAAACTTTCACTCAATCCACAATAAAAACCTTAAAAAAAAAGAAAAAGAAAAGAAAAGATGTCAACTTGTGCGCCTGACCCAAGCCATGGTATTTCTGTATCCTCATATGCATGTGAAAGCTGGACAGTGAATAAGGAAGACCACAGAAGAATTGATGCTTTTGAGTTATGGTGTTTGAGGAGAAAATTGAAAGAGCCATGGACTGCCAAAAGAACCAATAGATCTGTTTTGAAAGAAGTGTGGCCAGAGTGCTCCTTGGAGGCCAAGATGACCAAACTTCATTCTCATACTTCGGACATATTGTTAGAAGGGACCAGTAACTGGAGAAGGATATC
>NW_006408575.1:18054451-18054997 GCF_000296735.1 Chrysochloris asiatica
CTTTCAACTCAATGTCTACGGTAATCTATGGAACATGGTCAAACTCAGCCCACATCTTCATTGCTACCTTTCCCTCATTTCTGCTCACAAGTAGAACAATGTGGTCTCCAGCAAACTGATGTGCCTGCTCATGTGTTCCCCTGGAGTTTCAGTCTTGTAGGGGGTTTTGTATGAAGGGACTTGATTGCTCACCTTGATGGCTCCCTGGTGAACAACTTGCTTGTTCTTGTAGTCAATTTTACTTCTTGTAATTTATCCTACAGACATACTCATGAGTGTGTTCAAAAGCCTATATTATATGTAAAAGATAATCTGTATGGAATTCTTTGTGGAGGTGAAAATTAGAGTAATACAAATGTCTATCTTGAGTGAAATTATGGTACATTCATACAATGGAATATTGTGCAATCATTAAAAATAAGGAATAATTATGAATTCACAGGCAAAGATATCTACTTTATTAAAGCAAGGTACCAAAATTATGTATGTTGTTGCTAGATGCTATTGAGTCTGTACTGACCCATAGCGACCTTATGCACAGCAGAA
>NW_006408575.1:18055437-18061365 GCF_000296735.1 Chrysochloris asiatica
ATGTTGTTTGATTTCTTGACTGCTGCTTCCGTGAGTGTTGATAGTTGATCCAAGAAGAATGAAGTCCTTGACAACTTCAATCTTTTCTTCGTTGATCAGAATGTTGTTTATTGGTCCAGTGGTGAGGATTTTTTAAATTTTTTTATATTGATATGTAATCTATACAGAAGGTTGTGCTCTTAGATCTTCATCATTAATCGTTTTAAGTTCTCTTCACTTTCAGCAAGCAATGTTGTATCATCTGCATATCATAGGTTGTTAATGAATCTTCCTCCAATCCTGATGCCATGTTTTTCTTCATATAACTCAGTTCTTGGATTATTTGCTCAGCACACAGGTTGAATAAGTGTGGTGAAAGAATACAACCTTGTCGCACATCTTTATAAATTTTAAAACATTCAGTGTTCCCATGTTCTGTTCGAACAACTGCTTCTTGGTCCAGGTACAGATTCCTCATGAGTACAATTAAGTGTTCTGGAATACTCATACTTCTTAATGTTGTCCATAGCTTGTCATAATTGTGTGGAATAGTGTTTTATTTTTCAAAAAAATTAACATCAAATATATGTACAGATGCATAACTGTACACATAAAGACATATGAATATACCCAGGAAGGGATTGGAAGGCATACACGTAATTATTACTGATTATTTTATAATAAAGGAGCCGTGAACCCTAAGGTCAGCAGTTCAAATCTACCAACTGCTCCGCAGAAGAAAGATGAGGCTTTCTGCTCCCATAATGATTTACAATCTAAGAAACCTACATAGAGTTGTTATGAGTCAGAACCAACTCCATGGCACATGACCCCTACCACCATTCTTCAATAAGCGTCCTTTAGGATAAGCACTGGGTTGCTAACAGAAAGGTTAGTGGTTCAAACCCACCAGTCACTCCTCAGTAACCCTATGAGCCAAAAGTATGTAGTGGGGGTGTAGTGGGTTAAGCCACAAGGTTGGCAGTTCAAACTCATCAGCTCCTTCTCAGAAGAAAAATGAGACTGTCTGCTTCCATAAAGATTTACAGTCTTTGAAACCCTGAAGTGTCATTCTGTTTTGTACTATAGGGGCTTCTATGAGGCACAATCAACTTGATGGTAATTTTTATTCCCTGGTAGCGCAGTGGTTATGAATCAGGCTGTGAACCTCAGGATCAGCAGTTCGAAACTACCAGCTGTTCCACGGGAGAAAGATGAGGCTTTCTGCGCCTGTAAAGATTTACAGCCCCGGAAACCCTGTACAGGGTCGCTATGGGTGGGAATCGACTCCATAGCACATAACAACAACAACATTCTATAGTTGGTGGCAGAACAAGGTGTTTTATTTGTTGAAATTTTTACTGTTTTTAATAAACGTGTATGGTGGAAATATAATTTAAAGGACAGTTTATTGTAAAGGTATGGGAATTAACTGTTCTAGAACATATCCTACAGTTAGGGATGTGTCTAAAACAATTTATTTGCCATTTTAGCTACCTTGATGATTGGTGGTATAGTGGGCTATGCTATGAGCCCTGAGAGCCAGAACTGACATGATGGCATTTAACAACAACATTCTATAAGTAAGGAGTCCTAGTGTGTAGTGGGTTAAGCATTGACATACTAACCCTGAGGTCAGCAGCTCAAATCCACCAACAGCTCCATGGGAGAAAGCTGATACTTTCTGCTCTCATAAAGATTTCAGCGTGAGGACTAAGGGTATGCCTGACCCAAGCAATGGCATTTTCAATAACCACCTATGCATGTTAAAGTTGGACAGTGAATAAGGAAGACTGTAGAAGAATTGATAAATTGAGTTATGGTGTTGGATGAGAATATTAAAAGTATCAGGAACTGCCAAAAAACCAACAGATCTGTGTTGGAAGAAGCACAACCAGAATGCTCCTTGGAAGCCAGGATGGCCAGATTTTGTCTCTCATACTTCAGACATATTATCAGGAGAGACCAGTTCCTGGAGAAAGACATCATATTTAGTAAAGTGGAAGATGGGTGAAAAAGAAGAAGACCCTGAACAAGATGGATTGGCACAGAGGCAGCAGCAATGGACTCAGTAGGTAGTGGTAATAATTGGGCACCATCTAGCTCTGGTCTTAGGGTCATAGAGACTGATGTTCACGTATCAAAAACTTTCTGTGCAATTGGTTCAGCTGGGATGCTTTAGATTGCTAGAAATGGAAAGAGCTAGATAAGTGGTTTAAACAATAAGGATGCTTATTATCTCACTTAACAAGAAGTGAAGAGTTCTAGTTTCATGACATCATTGAGGACTCTGGGTCTTCTATCTTTCTGCTTGGCCTACCTGTGATGGTTTTACAGAGTGTAGAAGGCTCATACACAGACAGTATAGTATCCCACAATAAAAGAGAGGTGTTTCTTCCTTTTCTTCTTCTTAGCGTTTAATTGAACAGTATTTTCCTGAAAGTTTGCAGCAGACTCCTTAGATCTTATTGACCAGGATTGGTCATATGTCCATGATTAAACCAACCACTGCTATGAACAATGAGACCACTAGGATTGGTCTGGGGAAATCACTTGATTCATTTGCTCTGGAAGTGACAATAGACTCCTTTGTGAACACATGATTGTATTGTACTGATTATTCAGACAACTTTGGATTTTTGTCATCAAGGGAGAAGATACAATTAGTGTCCACTTAAGTGAGTTTAAACTAATACTTCACCTCTTTGGACCCTAATTTCTCCATCAGTAACTTAAGATATTGGACAAGAGGACTTCTAAGACAGGAATTATTATCACAAGGTCTATGAACTGTGTTTCTTCAGAATGGAGTTTGGATTTCCTTACAGGACCAAGGATGGAGCAAAGCCATTGTCATGCTGCAGAATGCCACTGACTTAAGTCATCAAAAGTCTTGTTTCACCAGCTTCCTGACAGGCAAACCCATTATGAGTTCCTGCTCCCATAAAACCTTGCATCTTGGACTTTACATGCCCAAAGTGCATGGTGTCTAGGTGAGGGATATGTATGTGCAGCTTCGTTAGCTTAAAGTTACATATCAGGTTGACTTTAAAAGTGCTTTGAAGACTTATAAACTGCTTTCTGCTGGGAGATTTTTCCCAATAGCTCCCTCTTCTCCCATACTCCATATTCCCAAAACTCTGCATCCCCTCACAATTTACCTTGACTCTAGCAGCTTTATTGGCCAATTTAAAATAAGCCAGTCCCAAGGGCTCATGAGTCATGAACTTCAAAAATAACTTATCATAATCATTATTAAAAATAATAGTCAGAAATGATTTAGGGTAGGGAGCTACAAAGACAAGTGGGCAGACCTTGTGGGACTGAAGCTGTGATCTTCACCTTTTTCTTCAAGTCACTGATTCTTCTGTCTCCAGGTGTGTATTGTAAACAGCCTGGGAATAAGATGGCTCATCTGAAAAAAAGTTCTGGAATTTTTACTTTATTAGGCCAGGTAGACACATAGGCAGCCAAGGGAGGCAGTAGAAAGGGGCTGGATAGGGATCTGGAAAATTGATACAGTTGAAGTCATCCTGTCTCCCCTGTCCTTTGGAGTACTTAAAAAAAATTATTGTGAATTGTGTGATACTTTACATGGGAGAACATTAGTTTTACATTCATCCTATCATATATTGTTTCATTGCCTTGGTTACAATCCCCTCCATGAATCATCAACCAACCAAAGGGTATATACCCTACAAGCCTGCTCCCCCGCCCCCCGCCCCGGTCATCAGCACAGAGCCCCTCTCCCTCTCTGGGTCTAAAGCCCCCAGCTGCTCCATCTTTCCACGTCATCATCTATGCCTCCATCTCAGGCATCACTGCTTCTCTGGGTAGGGTCCCACTTGCCCCTTTTCTCCATTGATGGTACCAGGGACCTCCGTACCTAGACTGCAAAGTTAATCACTCTCCTCCGTGCTATGAAACATCTACTTTTACATTTCAAACCATCATAATCAATCCTAATGACAATTATTCACTATTGTATCACAAGAGACCTATCTGCATTTCCTTTCATCAACCCCATCTACACAGATTGGATACTATTCAGTGGAGATTCTACCTTCCTCCACAACTTCTGGATCTAGGCACCCTCTTGAAAACTTGTAAGCCAGTCACTTCTTGCCTTTGTAGTCCCCCACTTTGGGTAGCCAATGTCCAAGTTGCCTATCACTCTCTACTCTGTGTATGGAGGGGGTGGGAATGATCCTCACTGTAAAGATTTGTTCCCTCTTTTGAGCTACTGCACCCATAGGTGTAGGTCAAGTTCATCAAATTGTATCAGATTACTCTTTTTTTCCCACTTCTTTTTTCTTCTAGTTGAGCTCTGATCATCCAGTCATTGAAGCCAGGACAAGTGGGTATTATCTGCAAGTGTGGGTGTTCTGATGCATATGCCCTCTCTTCTTATCAGCTGGATGATTCACTCTCCACACTAGTCCTCTGTGACTATGCCACTGACTCTGGGCCCAAGATTCCCCAGGTCTTTCCACACTACTTTTCAACCAGGTCTCCACCAGGGTCCACAGGAGTCTATTAAACATTGTAGGGCTTAGCTCGTGGCTACATAGCTGTTTTTCCCTAACTTCCCCTTATCAGTGATGACCGTGGTCACCAATCAGAGTGTGTATTCCCATTGAGTCTTAGTCTTGGAAGGAGGTTTGCCATGAGGGGACACAACCACTTGCCTTGATGTCTCCTGGGCGAACAACTTGCTTGTTCTTGTAGTAGTCAGTCGGACTGCCATTATTGTTTTGTATTTTTCCTGTTGGTCTTCCTTTCAAGAAGTATCTTCTGTTCTTCTAGCTGCTCCAGGCTGGTATGCTTGTCCTTTAAATTGGAAATTTCCCACCTCAGAAGATTCTGGATGTGGTTCAGGATTCTGCTTGTGGTCTTATGTAATGCAGAGGCTCTGCAAGAAGCCTCCTTCACTGGGCACATTGTAGCCCCATTTCAGGTATTCCAATCAGTTATAGGCAGAACACAGAAAGCTTACAAGCTTTCTATGGTGATGTTTTTGGCTATTCCTTTCTCTCCCCTTCAGATGGATATTTTATAATGGTATGCCAGGGAAACCAAGATTCAAAAGACAGCTAAGCATCTTAACATTGTTTCCTCCCTTTTCCCCATTCCAACCATGTCTCAATCCCTGAATCTCAGAGCCCTGTTGTTCCAAGGTTGTGCATACATCATTATTTACCTCTGTCCCACTTAGCCCATGCAAACCTGCCTAATTGTTTTCCCATCCACTTTGTTCTTCCATTCCCCTCCCTCTTCTTGTGTATTGGCCCCCTCCCTAGCACCCAAGCTATCCTGTGTCAATTCCCTACCCTGTGCTCCACCTTCCCCTCCCACCCTTCACCCCATCTCTACATCCTGATAACCAGCAAAAAATCATCCCCCTTCAGTATGGATTCTTTTTCCTAGTCTTTTACAGTAGTGGTCCTATGCAGTATTTATCTTTTTGTGACTGACTAATTTCACTCAACATAATGTCCTCAAGGTTCATCCATGTTATGCGGTGGCTTGCAGCTTCCTTGTTATTCTTTAAGATAGCATAATATTCCATTGTGTGTATTAACCACAGTTTGTTTATACATTCTTCAGTTGATGGGCACTTAGGCTGTCTCCATCTTTTTGCTGTTGTAAATAGTGCTGCTATAACATTGCTATGCATATATCTACTTGTGTTATTGCTCATATTTCTTGTGGGTAAATACCAAGTAGAGGAATTGCTGGATCATAAAATATTTCTATTTCTAACCTTCTGAAGAAGTGCCATATTGCCTTCCAGAGTGGTTGGACCAATTTGCACTCCCACCAGCAATGCAGGAGCATCCCAGTCTCTCCACATTCTCGCCAGCATTTATTGTCCTCTACTTTTTTTATCTTTGCTGTTACTGTTGGTGTGAGATGATATCACATTGTTGCTTTGATTTGCATCTCTCT
>NW_006408575.1:18064014-18064648 GCF_000296735.1 Chrysochloris asiatica
GATGGCCTTTATAGTTCTGGGATTCACATTTAAGTCTTTTATCCATGCTGAGTTGGTTTTTGTACAAGGCATGAGGTGAAGGTACAATTACTTTTTAACCTGTAGAATATACCTACAATATGGATGTTGCTGACAGCACACTCATGATATAGTGAGATCACTCCTCTGTCTCTCTATTTTCTGCATATTGGAAGCTGTATTCAGACTTGATTTGATTCCAGTTCAGCCCATGTGGTAATTAGCATTGAGGTTTTTCATCAGGAGACACATAGTGTTTGATATTGCTCTTTATTTGATGTTAACATCAGTCAATGCTCAATGCATGGCTTCAATATATCACGTGGAATTGGTAAATTGTAGTATTTGAATTCTAAAGTTTCCCTTTTATTTACTTCCTGGAAAACTGATAAACAGTTGATTACATTCAACTATTCTTTGATTATACAGTGGTATGGTTCCTATCTCCACCACTCGTCTGTCAGTTTGTCGTAATGTGGTGGCTTGTGAGTTGCTGTGATTTTGGAAGCTATGCTACCAGTATTTTAAATACCAGCAGGGTCACCCATGGTGGACAGGTTTCAGATGAACTTCCAGATGAAGACAGACTAAGAAGAAGGAGTGACGAACTACTTCC
>NW_006408575.1:18065648-18080803 GCF_000296735.1 Chrysochloris asiatica
CAATTGCTCATATGCAAATTCAAACTGAAGCTGAAGAAAATAAAAACAAGTCCATGAGAGCCAAAATATGACCTTGAATATATCCCAAGAGATCATTTAAATAACAGAGTTGATATATTAAACACTAAAGGCAGAAGACAAGAAGAAGATTTGTGGGATGACGTCAAGAGCATCATACACGAAGAAAGTAAGAAGACAAGAAAGAAGGAAAAGGTCAAAATGGATGTCAGAAGAAACACTGAAACTTTCTCTCCAGTGTAGAGATCCTAAAGCAAATGGAAGAAATGAGGAGGTACAAGAACTGACCAGAAAATTTCAAAGATCAGCTTGAGAAGATAAAGCCAAATACTACAACAAAATGTGCAAAGATCTGCAGTAAGAAAACTAAAAAGGAAGAACATGTTCAGCATTTCCCAAACTGGGGGAACTGAAGAAAAAATCCAAGCCTCGAATTTTGTTATTGAAAAATTCTCTTGGAAAATTATTGAATGATGCAGAAAGCATAAAGAAGATAGAAGGAATAACCAGAGTCACTGTACCAAAAGGAAATGGCTGATGTTGAATCGTTTCAAGAGGCAGCAAGCATATAATCAAGAGCCAATGATCCTGAAGGAGGAAGTCCAAGGTGCATTGAAGGAATTGGCAAAGAACAAGGCACCAGGAACTGATGGAATCAAAATTGAAATCTTTCAAGAAAGTGATGCAGCACTTTCAAGAAAGTGAAGAGGCACTCAGTCATCTCTGTCAAGAAGTTTGGAAGACAACTATCTGGCCAACTGATAGGAAGAGATCCATATTTGTGCCCATTCCAAAGAGAGGTAACTCAACGGAATGTAGAAATCATCACATAATCTCTTTGATATCCCATACATGTAAAGTTTTACTAAAAGTAATACAGAAACGGCTGCAAGCATACATTGACAGAGAACTTCCAGAGGTTCAAGCTGGATTTAGAAGAGGCCGTGGAACGAGGGATAGCATTGCTGATGTCCAATGGATCTTGGCTGAAAGCAGAGAATAACAGAAAGATGTTTACCTGTGCTTTATTGACTACACAGAGGCTTTTGAGTGTGTTGATCATGATAAGCTATGGACAACATTGCGAAATATGAGTATTCCAGAACACTTAATTGTGTTCATGAGGAATCTGTACATGGACCAAGAGGTAGTTGTTGGAACAGAACATGGGAACACTGAACTGTTTAAAATTAAGAAAGGTGTGCAACAGGGTTGTATTCTTTCACAAAACTTTCAACCTGTATGCTGAGCAAATAATCCAAGAAACTGGGTTCTATGAAGAAAAGTGTGGCATCAAGATTGGAGGAAGAGTCATTAACAACCTGCGATATGCAGATGATACAACCTTGCTTGCTGAAAGTGAAGAGTACTTAAAATATTTACTGATGAAGATCAAAGAGCACAGCCTTTGGTATGGATTGCATTTCAATGTAAAGAAAACAAAAATCCTCACCACTCAACCAATAAACAACATTCTCATCAAGGGAGAAAAGATTGAAGTTGTCAAGGACTTCATTCTTTCTGGAACAACCATCAACACTCATGGAAGCAGCAGTCAAGAAATCAAACAAGGTACAGCATAAGGCAAATCTGCTTCCCAAGACCTTTTTAAAGTGTTGAAAAGCCAAGATGTCAGGTTGAGGACTAAGGTGCGCCTGACCCAAGCCATGGTATTTTCAATAACCTCATATGCATGTGAAAGCTGGACAGTAAATAAGGAAGACCCTAGAAGAATTGATGCTTTTGAGTTATGGTGTTGGAGGGGAATATTGAAAGTGCCATGGGCTGCCAAAAGAACAAACAGATCTGTGTTGGAAGAAGTGCAGCTAGAGTGCTCCTTGGAGGTCAGGATGGCCAAACTTTGTCTCTCATACTTAGGACATATTGTCAGGAGGGACCAGTCTCTGGAGAAGAATATCATGTTAGATAACATGGAGGGTCAAAGAAAAAGAGGAAGACCCCAGCAAGATGGATTGAGAAAGTGGCAGCATCAATGGGCTCAAGCATGGCAACAATAGTGAGGTTGGCCCAGGGTTGGGCAGTGTTTTGTTCTGCTGTGCATAAGGTCGCTATGAGTTGCCGCCGACTGGATGGAACCTAAGAACAACAACAAATGGTTCCTATCTCATGCATTTGAAAGTTGTGCAATTAATAAGTGAAGTAGAAGAATTGATTCATTTGAATCATGGTATTGGTGAAGAATCTTGAATATGCCATGGACTGTCAGAAAAATGAAAAAAATGTGTCTTGGAGGAAGTACAACCAGAATGCTTCTAAGAAGTGAGGATAGTTAGACTTCGTCTCATATACTTTGAACATGTTATCAGGAGGGACCAGCCCCTGGAAAAAAAGTCATCATGCTTAGTAATGTCAGCAAAAAGAGGCAGATTTCAAGGAGTTGAAGTAACATAATGACCGCAATAATGGGCTCAAACATAGCAATGACTATGAGGATGGTGCAGGGTCTTGCAGAGTGTTTGTTCTGTTGTGGATATAGTGAGAACTGACTTGATGGCACCTAACAACAACCTGGCTCATATTGATTGAGTCTTTCTCTTTATTTACTGGCTTTAAAGACAACAAATTTGTTTTCTATCATGATCCAAAGGTAACCAATTAGTTTTGTTTAAAAACATAATCATTATAAATGTAAGGACTTGAGTATAATCCTTGGGTTCCTTGATTATATGGTTAGCTTGTCATCTTTGTATCTCTGGTACTTTTCATATTCTAAATACCTGACTCAGTGCTCTTGGCTATTCCTTTGCTTCCAAATCACTCAGAAAGGAAGCTTTACTTTAGTTTTTCTATCTATTTGTGGTTCTAATGACAGATTGGGACTAGTGTGGCAATGAACATAAGAGGTTCTAGCCAAAGCATTTTGTGATCTGTTGGCAAGATCTTTGTCATTCTGAGATGGAGGACATTAAATTTATCCAGCTCTTTTTCTGTTTCTGGAGTCCATAGCTGGTGCAACAGTTGTTATGTGCTTAGTTGTTAACCCAAATGTTGGAGGTTTGAATTTACCCAGAGGCACCTCAAAAGAAAGGTGTTGGGATACACTTTTTTTTTTCTAAAGTCCCCAGCGGCTCCATCTCTCCACATCATCATCTCTGCCTCCATCTCTGGTGTCACTGCTTTTCTTGGTAGGGTCCCACTCTCCACCCTTCTCCCTTGATGGTCCTAGAGACCTCTGCTCCTAGATTGTAAAGTCAATCACTCCCCTCCTTTTGCTACAAAACATCTACCTTTACATTTCCAACCCTCACAATCAGTCCTGATAAAAATTATTCACTATTGTATGACAAGAGACCTATCATTTGGGATACACTTTTGAAAAATGAGCCATTGAAAACTCTGTGGAGCACAATTCTACTCTGACACACACAGGGTAACCATGAGTTGGAATCAACTCAACGGCACCTGGCTTTTTGGTTTTCTGATCCGATGACCTCCACACTCCTGATTGATCCCCATGCTTGTCTTTTGTGCCACATCTTGAAAGCAGCACAGCTAGTTTTCTTTTGCTCAGAGGTTAGATATTTTCACTATAAATGAGTAAATTGATACACTTTGGCTTAAAATTAATTTGTAGATTCTTTTCAAGGAAATGTGGAAAAATTTCCAGGAAATACTTTCCTTATAGTCCTGATTGTTCTACATGGACTCTAACCACTTTTATGATAACCCTGTACTCAACTGCCTTTTTGTTTGCTTTTCTTTTCTTTTCTCAGGTATTATTACTATTTTCTCCCAAGGTAGGGATTTGTAGTCTCTCTAGGTAACCAAAGAAAGCACATTCTTTTCAAGCTGGGTCCACTTACACACCCACATGGCTCTGAAGCCGGTCATTGATTCTTCTCATTCTCTCGCCCCAACTAGCAATGAGGTACTACTGTTAGAAACCAGGTACTCGTCTTGGCAACAGCAGCTGCTAACTAACAAATAGATCATTAACTAAGGGTAATGATGGATATAACCAGGTTGCTTTGTTGGCCTTTTAAAAAAATCACTCCTTACCGAACTTTTTATTTTCCAGAATGAAAAGGGAATGTCCTTTTGAAGCTTAATCCTATAAATAAGCATTTAGAATCTGCAGATGACCTAAAACACATTCTTATTCCATTCTACAGGTGGAAAAAACCAAACAGTGGTTTCACTTTTCTGCTTTCTTTGCTTGTTCTGAACATACCAAGACCTAACTTATAAAATTGCTCACTTCTAACAATAAGTCTAATGTTTTCTGGTATCTATAGAGAATTGGTTTTTAAAATCACAAAACCTTATTCTCCTCGACAGGCTGAGTCATATAGAAAATAAACAATTAATGAAAAATAGTAAGAAATACTGATTTTATACAGTGCACTGAGTAAAGTTTAAATTAAATAAGTCCACTTAAAGCTTTGGTGGCCAAGGCCTAATAAATTAAAAACACCAGGGTTAAACAATTGGCCATCTATCTTTAAGTATAAGAGAAAGACTGAGTCCATATGACACTGCACCAAGGATGAAAAATGGACAATTGTGTGGGTCCTGGGTGATCCTGATTTGACAGGGCACCCTGGAGACTTTTTAAATGTCCCTTTTTTTTTCTGGAGACATATGGACTCTACACCATTGTCACACTTAATCTAAGCAACTGGGTTCCCAGGCATTCTGTTTGTTTGTTTTCTTGCTTGAGGCCTGCGGCTGGGTCCTGTGTGTTTGCAGCAATTGGAGTCAGCTTTTGTTAAACCTTTAAGATGAAATAAGACAAAAACCATTAAATATGCTACAAAACACCAGAATATAAAGGGGATTATTGATGCCATAATTAGAGAGCCAGGAGGTCGTTATCCCAGTTGGTCCTTCAACCTCTCAGCTACATTCCTCTCTGCTACCCTGGGAACAAAAGAGATTTTCAAAATCAGGCAGCTCTGAGATTGGGGGCTCCCTTACATTTGGGTATAGTTTTGTTGTTGTTATTGTTGTTATGTGCTGTGGAGGCAGTTACGACCCATAGCGATCCTGTACAGGGTTTCCAAGGCTGTAAATCTTTACAGAAGCAGAAATCCTCATCTTTCTCCTGTGGAACTGCTGGTAGTTTTGAATTGCTGACTGTGAAGTTAGCAGCTCAACTCGTAACCACTACGTTTGAGGGCCTTTAATTGATATAAAACAAACAACAACAAAAAAACAACAACAAGAGTTTGTTTGCTCTGTCTTGGGAATTTAGGAATCAGAGATGCACCAAAATAAACCAGCTCCATAGAATGACCACAAAATCTGAGTATCTTATTATACAAACCTGTAAGCTATGTGAGCAGCCCTGGTGTGGCATTGTGGGTTAATGTGCTGGACTGCAGTCGGTTTGATCAGCAAAGTTGGCAGTTTAAGCTCACCAGCCATTCCTCAGAAACCCTATACAGGGTTGTTATGGGTCGGAACCAACTTGATGGAACAAAACAACAAAAACAATAGCAAGCTATGTGAAAAAACACACCCATGATGTGCATCTACCTCCAGTTATTAGAATATTGATTCCCTTTCAGCTCTCAGTTTAGAAGGCTGACAGCTCAAGAGAACTGCTTTTTCTGGTAATAAGTTGTGCATCACAGGGGTGTGTAAGTAGAGAGCCAAAGGTGTCTGTTTGGGATAGCGTGCCGGAGATTCATATATGCATAATGTAGGTGTTAGAACAAGAGGATTCAAAAGACACTTTGCAACGTTGAGATGCTATGTGTTGGAAAGCTGACATCACTGTACTTTGTGGCCATTTGATGAAGCAGCCTCATCTGGCCTTGACTGAAAACAGAGTAACTGTGTAAAAGAAGGATCTACTCACGGAGACCCTGTGCAGGGTTTCCAAGGTTTTTTTAAATGTTCACGAGAGCAGAAAGCCTCATCTTTCACCCGTGGAATGGCTGGTGGGCTTGAACCGTGGACTTTGTGGTCTACAGTTCAGTGCTTATCATATGGATCCACCGTGCTCCCATAAAAGAGATACATATGTGGAAATCTGTATTATTCTATGCAGTCTCCAATGTTAAAGGGAGGCAGGAAATGCAAGTTTGCATCGCATAGCCAAATGTTGATTTCTCTACCATTTTTCAGTTCCTTCATTTATTTAGTTATACAGAGAGAAGTGTTTTCGTTTCAAGGCATCCAAAGTTCTTTCAACATACTATGGTATCTTATAAATTGCTTTTTTACATGTTGTTGTTAAGTACCGGGGAGTCGGTTCTGACTCATAGTGACTCTGCACAGGGTTTCCGAGGCTGCAAATCTTTAAGGGAGCAGAAAGCCTTATCTTTCTTCCATGGAATAGCTGGTAGTTTCTAACTGCTGACCTTGAGGTTAGTAGCCCGATTCATAACCACTACCCTAACAGAGCTCTTTGCTTTTTAACATGTTGTTGTTGTTATGTGCCGTGGAGTAGGTTCCGACTCATAGTGACCCTGTACAGGGTTTCCAAGGCTGTAAATCTTTACAGGAGCAGAAAGCCTCATCTTTCTTCCAGGGAACTACTGAAAATTCATTTAAAGCTATCTGACTAGGACACAGTTTTTTTAAGGGTATCTGGACATTGAAAAACCAAAAAGATTTATTGGAGTAATAAAGTATGCCAAATACGTTTGTTGTTGTTGTTATGTGCCGTGGAGTCAGTTCCAACTCATAGTGACACTGTACAGGGTTTCGGAGGCTGCAAATCTTTATGGGAACAAAAAGCCTCATCTTTCTCTCATGGAACAACTGGTAGTTTCGAACTGCTGACCTTGCAGTTCATAGGTATAGCATAAAAAGGGGTAGAGATTATATGGAATGAACCAAAGATTCTCCTAGAAAAAGAACGGCAAATATGTGTCATATATACTACTACTTCGCTGTCCTATACTGAAAGCAGGATTACTGATTGAGCATGGTTCTCTTAGAACCTGGACTTAACTTCAGAAGGAGCTCAGCACAGGTCTCCAGGCAACCCTGTCATTTGACTAAAATTTCCATTTAAATTGAAACCTTTCAGTCAAAAAATTCCAACAAAAATCTCAGTTCATCAAATCCTTAACAGCCACTGCCTATTTTTATACTGCCTTTTGCTGCACAAATCATTGGGAATGTCGTCTATGTTCAATGTTCACGTTCTCCACTTCCTCTTTGTATTTCTTTTGTGAACTAGTCCATGCAGACTTTCATCTAGACTGATGAAAACAACTCTTGTCAAAGCTGTCCATCACTTAGTTCCATATTGCCAAATCCAAAGGTGAATTCTTAAGCTGCATCTGACTCAATTTATTAGCAGCTGATCTTTCCTCCAAAACACCATGCTTACCTGGTTTTCCTCCTATCTCACAGCTGTTCTTTCTCAATAGCCTTTGCCATTTTCTTCAGATCACTGTGTTTTCTAAATACTGGAGACTCCTGGGGCTCTGACTTCTCTGTCTACACTCCTGCCCTTGATGTTCTCTTCAATCTCTACTAAATTTATATCTTCAGTCTAGACCTCTCTCCTGAACTCCAGACTTCAACCGGCCTATTCAAATGTCTAACAGGTGACTCAAACTTAACATGCTTAACATTCATTCATTGAATTTTATCCTACTAACATATTCTAGGGTGCCACTGTGTGTTAATGCACTGGCCTGCGAAATTGTTTTGAACGGCAAGATCAGCAGTTCAAGCTCACCAGCAGCTCCTTAGAAACCCTGCACAAGGTCGCTATGGATTGGATCCAACTCGATGGCACTTAACAACAACAACATATTCTCCCACATAATATCTTTCAGTTGTCATCCTTGACTACTTTCTTTCTCTGTCATATTTAATCCATCAGCAAATCTTATTATCACTAACTTGAATATTCATATATATCTAGAATTTAATTACTTCTTACCATTTTGGCAACTTCTATGGTGTATGTTTGCATCTCAATGTCAGGAAAACAAAAATCCTCACCACTGGACCAATAAACAACATTCTTATCAACGGAGAAAAGATTGAAGTTGTCAAGGACTACATTCTTCTTGGATCAACTATCAACACTCGTGGAAGAAGCAATCAAGAGATCAGACGACGTATTGCATTGGGCAAATCTGCTGCACAGGAACTTTTTAAAGTGTTGAAGAGCAGAGATGTCAGCTTGAGGACTAAGGTGCACCTGACCCAAGCCATGGCATTTTCAATAACCTCATATGGATGCGAAAGCTGGACAGTGAATAAGAAAGATTGAAGAAGAATTGATGCCTATGAGTTGTGGTGTTGGAGGAGAATACTGAAAGTGCCATGGACTGCCAAAAGAACCAACAGATCTGTTTTGGAAGAGGTGCAGCCAGAGTGCTCCTTGGAGGCCAGGATGGCTAAGCTTCGTCTCTCCTACTTTGGACATATTGTCTGGAGGAAACAGTCGCTGGAGAAGGATGTCATGCTGGGTAAGGTGGAGGGTCAGAGAAAAAGAGGAACACCCCCAACAAGATGGACTGGCAAAGTGGCAGCATCAATAGCATCAAACATAGCACCGGTAGTGAGGTTGGCCCAGGATCAGACATTGTTTCGTTCTGCTGTGCATGGGGTCGCTATGAGTCAGTTCCGACTCGATGGCACCTGACAACAACAGTGGTGTATGTTATTTCTTGTTTTATTGCTACATTAGCCTCTCATCTGGTCTGTCTACTTCCACCCTTGTCGTCTGTCCTGATATATTTCTCACGTAACTAAAAAAATTCAACCAACCAAACTCGCTGCCATTGAGTTGACTCCGCATAGGGTTTCTGAAGCTGTAAATCTTTTTGGGAGCAGAAAGACTCATCTTCCCCCCCTCTCCCCCCCACCTCGTAACTGCTGGTGGGCTTGAAATGCTGATCTTGCAGTTAGCAGTGCAGTGTTACCCTACAGAGCCATCATGGTTCCTTCATATGTTAGTTGGATTCATAAAGGCTTACACTGATGAGAGCATCTAAAGTAGCTCCATTTTCCTTACTTTGTTTCATCTGTATCCAGAATGTTTGTCATTACTGACATATTAAGTATTTGTTTTTGTTTCCCTCACTTTCCACCCCACCACTAAATTGAAAGTTCCATGACAATTTTGTTTTGTTCATTGCTGGATCTTTGGCACTTAAAACGTATCTGTCCTAGGTCAGATTTCCTGGAAGTATTCTTGTGTGCCGGAGATTTACTGAGGTGTACTCTCTCAGGAACATCTGTGAGGAAGTGAGGGTGGAGGATAGGGCAGAGGTAGATGTTGAAGTGGATGGAAATTGCAACAGAGGTTGCTGTCTGAGTCCTGGGATAGCTTTTGAGTTGCTTTGTGTCAAGGCCAAGGGGCCAGGCCTTTGTACTCTTGTCACTAGAGATGGAGTCTTCCAGATAAAGGGCTTAACCTTGGGCAAGGCAGCTTCTTTTTGCTGAGAGCAATTCTCATAGAAGGACTAAACTTACAGCCTTTGGAAGCTAGTACTCTCAGTGACTGTGGGCATGAATGTGTCATAGTTGAAGGAGGTGTACTGGTGTATTCCACAACACTGCCTGCAATCTTGCTCAACATGTGGTTGACATTCAAAATATTTGTGAATGCTTGGATGAAATAGCTACCATTCTGGTTCTGATATTCCTTAGTCTGAAGTTTTCTTCTCTATTATTACATTGCTTTTGACCGTGAGAACTTAATGCATCTTGTCGTCCCCACTTATTACCAACTAACCACTTGCAAAGGCTTCCCAAGGTTGAGGAGGGAGAAGGGAAATATAAGGAGCACAGGCAGGATCAGCTGAGGTCCAGGTCTCGAAGTCAGAGCTGGTCTTACAGTTTTGCAAAGCTGATTCAAGGCATGAGAATGGGAAGTATGTCTATTCTGGGTTCTCAAGAATGAGATCAAGAAGAGAATGTTTCCTAAGAAAGAAACACATTCCTTTAGAGCCAAACTTTCTTAGAGATCCTTAAAAATGGATAATGAATCATTACTCTTGATACAAAGCAGCTGACAAATTCTGAGAGTCTGTGGTGATAAAAGTGAGACCGCACGACATACTCAGTACTTTTTAGTATCTCAAGCCTCCTAAATTTATACCCCCTGGAATACCCAAAGCAACCTAAGCAAAAGTTTATTTACTCGTACATTACCTAAGTCATTCTGTTACTTACTTATTGAGTTTTTATTATGTGGCAGGATGTATGCTTGGTAGGTGCTGTTTCAGTGTTCAATATTCTGGTGCTGGCAGTGCTCCATTGTTAGTCATAAGGTTTTAAGTGACTAAATATTCAGAAATAGTCTGTATCTCGTTCTTCCAGTCTGTCTTCATCTAGAAGCTCAGCTGAAATCTGTCCACCATGGGTAAACCTGCTGGTATTTAAAATACCTGTGGCATAGCTTCCAGAATCACAGCAACATACACGCTGCTACAGTATGACAAAGTGACAGACAAGAGGTCTTTGGATAGTAAATAAGGAAGACCGTAAAAGAACTGGTGCTTCTGAGTTACAGTGCTGGAGGAGAATATTCAAAGTACCATGGAATGCCAAAAAAACAAACAGATCTGTGTTTGAAGCAGAATGTTCCTTGGAAGCCAGGATGGCCAGACTTTGTCTCTAATACTTTGGACATATTATCATGTTTGGTAAACTGGGTTAGAGAAAAAGAGGAAGACCTCCTGAGAGATGGATTGGCACAGTGGTAGCAGCAACAGGCTCAGGTGTAGCAATTGTTAGGTTGGCTCAGGAATGGGTAGTGTTTTGTTCTGTTGTGTATAGGGTCACTATGAGTTGGTACCAACTCTATAGCACCAAATAACAGCAACAATAAGAAGTGTTGTTGTTGTCGTCAAGTGCCATCGAGTCAGTTCCAACTCATAGCGAGCCTGTTTAAGTTCCCATAGAATGGATGGTGAATTTGAACTACCGACCTTGTGGTCCAGTGCATTAACCTACAGTACCACACTAGGACTGTTTGGTAGTTGGCAGATCTGGATTATCTAAGTTTACCCTCACAAAAATTCTATAAAGTAAATATGATTTTCTTAAATTTTTTTTTTTTTTTGGTTGTTAAAAAAAGATTAACTCATTTGCTCATGTTCCCACAGCTAGTAAGTGGCAGAACATGGATTCAAATAAAAATGTTTGAGTTTAAATTGTTCTAGCATACTGCATACCAAACAAAGAACAATTACGATATGCTTCCTACCTTTAAGAAGCCTACAGCTCAGTAGGGAGGAAGATAAGTAAGTAAAGCTTACCTGGCAAGTTAGGGGGCCAAGTTATATATCTAGGTCCAAGTGCCAAATTCAGGTTCTTTTTTCCTGTACCTGTTTGCATGCTTGGGCTCTGGTGTTGCGCTGTTGGATGTTGTTGGATAAGCACTTATAAAAACCATGTGGGGGCTATGTTTGACTTCCTCTAGCTTTGCAAGGGGGAAGTAGAATCAAACCAAAATCAACCCAAGGTGGATTCTTATATAGCAGAGCTTAGAGATGCTTCCTCTCTACAACCTTTTTGACCTTATTCTGACACCGACCATCTTTCCCACAGCACTCCCTGCTTCACATCTTGGTTTGATAATCCATTGCAATGGCCACATAGAACTTGTTAGGAAAGCGAACAAAGTACAATTCAGAAACAAATCAGGATGTAGCAGTTTTCCAGTCAGGAACGCCTGTTGTCTGCCATACTGCAGACAAGCCTCACTCTTACCCTTGGCCTCTCAGCCATGTGGCCCGGAGGCCTCTACCCTACTTGGGCAAGTGTTGCCAAGCTCCTGTAACCAGTCTTTGAATACCCAAAGGGCACATTCCGGAAGCCAGTTTCCTGCCTGTAGGCACTCAGTTCATGGGCCTAGAAGCCCACTACTGCTGTCTCTCTATGCCATCACCAATGCTGCCACCTCCTCTGCCATCACCGCTTTTCTTGGTAAAGATCTCACGTACCACTCATACTCGTCTCTCTTGATAGTTCTGGGATGGTCTGTTTCTGCTTCTGAGATGGTTTCTTAGATGGTTAGTTTTGCCACCACCTAGCTGGGTGGCAAAAGTAATCAATCCCAGCCTTAGAGTCCTATACACATGAGTTGCATGATCGAGAATTAAGAGGACTTTAGACAGAAAAGCCTTATCAAGTAAATTCAAGATACCCAAGCACTGGAATAGTAACCACAAGGTCAGCTGTTCAAACCCACCAGGCGCTCTCAGAAATGGCACACAACTCATCAACAGCAGCCATTTGTATATGTTGAGAAATAAGAGATTATATAATTTCTAGTGATATAATCAGGATGCTTTTGGCTGCAAGTAACAGGATCTCTAATCAGAAGTGATTTAAAAAATAGAATTATTGTACATAGAAGACTTTTGGAGGTAGGTGGTACCTGAGTTGGAAAGTTTGAAAGCTCAGTGAGGATGGGGCTCTAGGTCTGTTTCTCCATGACACTTGCTCCAATCTGTACTCAACCATTTTGAAGGATAGGATTCCATAGATCATGGTGAGTTCCATGAGTTTATTTGGTGTGGACTCCTTACCAAAGATCCTACATTTGATATTGTTGTTGGTAAGTGCCATTAAGTTGGTTCCTACATAGGGCTGGATAAAGACCAGTACAGGTACTAAGTGGGAATAGCTACTTTAGTTCACTTCACTTGTTACCTAAAACTTCCTGTCTTCAAAACTATGTACCTTACGCCAGTACAGACAATCAGGCTGCTGGGGACACGGGTGCCATGTTCTGGCTCCATGTGGAGGGGCTGTAGAACAATCTGAAGACCAGCCTCTAAATTAAAGGCAGGCTTAGGGTCAGGCAGACAGGGTAACCATGGCTACACCTAGGGCACTGAGGAGCAATGCAGAAATAAGGACAGAAGTTGGGAGTCTGAGTCAGACAAGCAAAAATGGAATTGAGGTAGGAGATAGTGTCTGGGATGAGTCTCTAAAGTGTGAGACCTAGTCTAGCCAGTCACTATGGATTCAGTTCTGACTCCTGGTGATCCATTGTGTGTCAGAGTAGAACTGCACTCTGTACGGTTTTCAATGGCTGAATTTTTAGAAGTTGATTGCCAGGCTTTTCTTCCCAGGTGCATCTGGGAGGACTCAAACCTTCAACCATTTAGTTAGCAGCCGAGCATGTTAACCTTTTGTATCACCCAGGACCTACAATGGGATTTTTATGAGACATTTTGACCAGGTTCTTTTCAACAATAGGGAACAGAGTTGAGCTAGCTCAGGTACTAATCGGATAAAGAAATATACGTGGGAGAGAATAGCAGGGATGTCCTCCCTTTCCATCTCCAAATTCTCAGAGGCTGGGGTAAGAGAAACGATGGCACTTGGGTTTTTGATCTTTAAAATGTTCAGAAATGTAACATAGATTATCCACTGCTGAGGAAAGCTACTTTTAATGGAAAATATTTTTGGATTAAAATCTAGGGGGCTATGTATCACTAAGGCCATCTCTTCTGTGTTTGAGGATCTTGATGGTGTGTGCAGAGCATTTGCCCACTAGTCCTGGAACTGCATCCCACCTGCACTTCTTTTTTTCCAGGAATCAATTGTTACTTAACACTGTGAACATCTTTTACTAGGATCATGAACAATGTAGTGGAACTGAGTAATAAACAGAATGCTGTCAAGTATAGATCTTCCCATAATAGACCCTATAGACCTTAAATGCCTACAGGGAATCACTTTTGTAAAGTCTATCACATACAGTGCTTTTGATACGACTGGTTGAGCCATGCAAAAATGATGAAGAATAAAAAAAAGAGAGTAATAAATTCAAATTTTATACCAGGCACTGCACATTCAACTGAAGTGAAAGTACCACACTCAAATCTTCTACAGCTCAGAGCTAATTAGACCTATATTTCCAAATGGTACCAGCATCATGAAATGCAGCAATTGTTATAAATAATGATATTCTTATTGGATGCTGGGTGGCGATTTACACCAGCAGTATCTGCCAGGACTAATGGACATTCCAGAAAGAAATCTGGTGCTGCTAGGACAAGAATGGTGTTTTTGCTCCTGGGAAGTTCTCCCCATTGGACTCCTGGTGATGGTACTGAGAGGCAGGGGCAGAGAGACAGCTTAGGGGTCAGTATTATTCTTGTGTATTTTAGTGTTCTTCAAATAATGACTGAGTTTTACATAGATTTGAGGAGAAGCAATAATTTGTACCATTTCTTGGGGCTGTTGTGTGGATAAAGCATGACTATGTATATTAAGTCCTTAGTATGATGCCTATGACATACTAAATACTCAATAAATTAGTGTTGTTGTTGTTGGCATTATTTTTGATACATGCCCCATCTATGGGTTGGAATCTATGGTTTGTACCAGAATGACATCTAAAAGAAGCCCTATTTCAACTAATGTTGAGTGGTTAGTGATTTTTATGTCTTGGTTTACCCCTGTCCCACCCCACCTCCCAAAACAACAACAACAAACAAACTACATAAGCAATAAGCAAGGGCAATCCAGGGTCTTTGTTGATCCTGGCTGACACCATCCTCACAACCTCAAGGAATAGTACAAACTGTTGCTTCTCTACAAATCTATCTAAAACTCAGTCATTATTTGAGCACTACAGTTCAGTGGTAATTCAAATGCACGAGGATAATAATGACCCCTGAGCTGTATCTTTGCCCTTGCTCCTCGCTGGTAAACAAGCTTAGCCCCTGCTAGAGAAGTACAGGCTTCTTTCAGTGGAAAGTGTGCCTGAACTCTCCAGCCCTGACTCATGAACAGAATCCATTGTGCTAGTGTGGGGAGCTCCAGTTTGGCTACAAAGCAAATGCAAGAACAGGGAACATTTCCTGAGGGGCATGCTGGAGCTCAAATGGAATAAGAAGAGAGGATTCCTCATAAATGCCACTGAGAGATATGATCTAAAATGGAGTCAGTATAGCCTGTCTTCCTTGGATCACCAGATCAAGTGATGATAATGACAACAATGATGATCTCATGGAGACTTTCCGAACTCTTCTCAGATTAGATATTAATATCCAAAAATGAAACTCATAATATGGAACACTTCTTTTTCTTCTTGGTCCAGAAATGGGCCAAGCTCTTATTATTTTTTTTTCTTAAATGTTTTATTGTGCATTATATGATAGTTTACATGGGAGAACATTAATTTTACATTCATCCTATCGTATATCGTCTCATTGCCATGGTTACAATCC
>NW_006408575.1:18082748-18085691 GCF_000296735.1 Chrysochloris asiatica
AGTTTGTTTATCCATTCTTCAGTTGATGGGCACTTTGTCTGCCTCCATCTTTTTGCTATTGTAAATAGTGCTGCTATGAACATTGGTGTGCATATATCTTGTTGGATTGCCAAGCTCTTTTATACGTGTGATTTTTCCGACTTCTCTCAATGGCCCTGAAACATGGAAATCATCAGCTAGATTTTTTCTTTAAAAAAATTTCTTGCTTTTTTGTTTTCTTTGACAAGAAAATTGAGATTTGATGTGGCTACATGAGCTGACCATTAAGTCACAAGTTAGTAGGTGGACTGGAATCTAATCCAATTTTGTCTGACTCCTGAAACCATGATCTTGCCACTATGCTTACCTTTCCTGAAGTGAAGGTTGTGGGTTTGCATTTGCTCATCCTCCCTAGATGTTCCTGAGTTTGTAGTACATGACCTCATGCTTTTTGGCTACCAGTCAAGAAATGAATCAATCTTTCCATCAACCTTGATTACTCCCCTGCTTTGTGCTTAACACTATACTAGTTAGAGGGGGCATAAATAAACACATGAGACATGGTCCTTGGTTTTAGAGAATGAATGCACTTGAAGCATTTAGTGAACAGTGTAACAACTCAGTATACAATCAAAGACTGGCATGACAGACATCTCATCCAGGTGTTGGTAGCTCATACCAACTTCCTCTTATCCCCCATGTGCCTAACATCTCTAATTATTTATAGCATGCTTCTTTTTTATTCTTGATATGATCTTAGAGTCCTTTTCAACACAGCACCTCAGGTTATAATAACCAGTGAATCTAAACACACTTCTCTAAGGGTGTTGTGATTGAGATGAAAAAGAGATGGGTGACCTAGAATGGTCATCAATTTTATGAAGTTGATGGACTTAAGCCTGGTACTGAAAGAGGGGAATAACTCAGGTGTGTAATTGTAAGCTGAAAAAATTTCAGAAGGAAAGAAGAGCATTAGCAGATGCCTGAGTTGAGTGAGGGAATAATCTTTTCTAGGGAAAGGGAAGGGAGTAACTTTCCTAATGTATGTATTCTTGGAAGGCAAGAAGAAAGATTGAATGATAATTTTTTATTACTATTTGATTTTGACCTATTTAATAACATAACCATCAACCTCAGAAATAATAAGAAAGTAATGTTGTGGTTGTTATGTGCTGTGGAGTCGGTTCCGACTCATAGTGACCCTGTGCAGGGTTTCCGAGGCTGTAAGTCTTTATGGGAGCAGAAAGCCTCCTCTTTCTCCCGCGGGACAGCTGGTAGTTTCAAACTGCTGACCTTTGTGGTTCGCAGCCTGATTCGTAACCACTACGCTACCAGAGCTCCTTAGGAAAATAATAGTACTATTTATTGAGATTATTGTGACAATTATATTGCTTAATGCACACATGCAATATCTTATAGTGTCGCCAGAACAACCCTGAAAAGTAGAAATTAGTATTCCCATTTTACAGAGGCGAGCAACTGAAGCTTGTTTCATAGCTGTTAAGGAATGTTATTGTAACTTAAAACTATATTCTTAGAGACTTGATAAAAAATCCTTCTGATACCATTGACTTTATCTGCCAAGCACGTTCCTTCCCTGCATGTGTTCAAAAACACATGGACATGCACACATACACATGTACAAATTTAAGTACAACCACATACAAATAAAATCATACACATAAAAGTATAGAGGTTTATACACACAAATCCACATACAGATTCATATACACATAAACCACCAACGGAATGCTCACACACACATACATGCATAGCCATGCCATATACATATGCATATACAGACTCAGACTCATACATACATACATATGCACATACTGACTCATACTCACTTATGCCATATAAATGCATGTATACACATATGTATGCAAACACACTCCATATACCCACCATTCTTCTGGGAACAGTCACTGCTTTCTGATCCCAGGGATAGCTATCTGACTCAAAACAGGCCAATCAGTTTCTCTTCTGGGGTTTTGATTTTAAGCAGAGACACATAGAGACAGAAAGAAAATTGAAGCTGAGTCATCTGATACAGACTTCTAGAGAAAAAGGTCAAGTGACTGATATCCATGAGCTGCCTTGTTCTTGTCTTCCTGGAGGTTTGGTGAGCCAGCTCTTTCTTGTATTCTAGAAGCTGAGCAATAGATTTCCAATCATTGCTTTTTATTTTTTTAAAAAAAGAATTCTAAAGTCAATTTCTGTTGTTTGCCACCAAAGAATTCAAATTAATATAAATCATGTCTTCAGTTTTGTCAGTGAAAGTTATGGCAAGAATGTGGTGCAATCCAATGAGAATTGTGGCTAGTGAAATGCTGAAAGCAAGAAAGGACCATTTTGTTGCTTTGTTACAGCACTGTCCACAGGTAGGGTCACAGTGTAAAAGAGACTATGATCTATGAGATCCATGTAGAATTTACAGTAAGAAACCAATTACAGAGAGGGTCAGGACAGTCTGCCTTTATTGTGAATATGAAGTATGAAGTCATGGTTTGGTCTGGTGTTAGCTGTTTTGGTTGTGGATTGCCTTATGTTTCCCCCACTGCTCCTTTCTAGTACTTATATAGGAGCTTGGTAATGTGTTACACCCTTACCTTTCACTTTTCAGCTCTACATAATGGTAGATACTTCACATAATAGTTTGGCTGGGAAGTAGGAAGCGTAAAACACTGATACAATAGTTTAGAGATACTATTGTTGTTGTTGTTGTTGTTGTGTGCCATCGAGTCGGTTTTGACCCATAGCGACCCTGAACAGGGTTTCCAAAGCTGTAAATCTTTACGGGAGCAGATCGCCTCATCTTTCTCCTGCTGAGCGGCTGGTAGTTTCGAACTGCTGACCTTGTGGGTCTCAGCCCAGTTTGTAGCCACTACGCTACATACACACAAATCCACATACAAATCCACATACAGATTCATATACACATAAACCACCAACGGAAATGCT
>NW_006408575.1:18085791-18149272 GCF_000296735.1 Chrysochloris asiatica
AGGATCGGACATTGTTTCGTTCTGCTGTGCATGGGGTCGCTATGAGTCGGTTCCGACTCGATGGCACCTGACAACAACAACAACGCTACCAGAGCTCCTTTAGAGATACTATATACTTTTAAAATCATGGAGTCTTACTTATTATTGAAGAGCAAATAAAGACTCAGAGAAGTTCAGTGACTGATGCAGGATCACAGAGCACAATGTTAAGTCTGTAACCACCTAGATCTTGTCTCATGGGTCAGTGATATTTATGACTCCTGATCAGAATCTTGGAACGTAACTGGGGAAAAGAGCATACAAATAAGAAGCAACTGGCAAACCAACCCTGTATCAAGTAACTACTCTCTTTCTCATCTAAGTAGTTCTGCTGAAACCAAATGCCCCAAACAAGAAATCAATGTTATCCAGCCTGAAGTGAAAACTTGATGCTTCTTGAGCTATCTTGACTAGTTACCTCCCTCATTCATTTCTAAGCTGAATCTTGAAGGTGATATTAAGTCATCCAAGGGCAGGTAGGATCTATTGTGCCAATGCTGACCCAATGAGCTGCATTAAGCCTTCATACCTGTTTTGTTGTTGTTAAGTACTTTTGAGTCGGCTCTAAGGAGCAGCTGGTGAACTTGAACTGCTGACCTTACTGTTCAAACCGACCTTGTGATCCAGTGCTTATCCTATAGAGCCATCCCAGAGCTCCTCATATCTGTTAGGTATAGAGAATCCAGAGATGGGTAAAATTATATATATGTTAGATGCCATTGAATTGGTTCCAATTCTTAGTGACTCTATCCACAACTGAATGAGACACTGCCCAGTCCTGTGCAATTGTTACTTTTGAGCCCATTGCTGTTGTCATGGTGTCAATTTATTTCATTGGTGGCCTTCTTCTTCTTTACCAACCTTCAATTTTACCATGCATGATGTCTTTCTCCAAGGACTTTTCTCTGTCTCTTTCTCCAAAGACAAAATACGACCATCTTGGCTTCCAGGGAACATTCTTGCCATACTTCTTACAACACAGTTCTGTTTGTTCTTCTGGCAGTACTTTAAATATTCTTTTTCAGCACCTTAATTCAAATGCATTGACTCTTCTCTGGTCTTCCATATCCATTGTCCAACTTTCACATGCATATGGGGTGACTGAAAATATCATGGCTTGAATCAGATGCACCTTAGTCCTGGAACTGATCTCTTTGCTCTTGAACATTCTAAAGAGGTCTTTTGCAACAGACTTACCTAATGCAATACATTCTTTGATTTCTTGACTGCTGCTTCCATGAGTATTGATTATAGATCCAAGTAAATTGAAGCATTTACAACTTCAATCTTTTCTCCATTTATCATGATGTTATTTATTGGTCTTGTGAGGATTTTTGTTTTCTTTACATTGAGGTGCAATCCACACCGAAAGCTGTAGTCTTTGGCTTTCATCTGTAAGTATTTCAAGTCCTCTTCACTTTCAGGAAGCAAGGTTGTATCATTTTCATATTGCAGGTTGTTAATGATTCTTCTTCCAATCCTGATGCTATGTTCTTCATTTAATCCAGCTTCCTGGATCATTTGCTCACTATACAGATTGAATAAGCATGCTGATTGAAAGGATACAACCCTGACACACACCTTTCCTCATTTTAAACCACTCGGTATTACCTTGTTCTGTTCTATCAACTGCCTCTTTGATGATATACAGGTCCCTCCTGAGTACAATTAAGTGTCCTAGAATATCCATTATTTGCAATGTTATTCATAGTTGGCCATGACCACACATTTAAAATGTTTATATTTGAATTCATCATTCCCTAAAACCTGTTCAATCTGTTTTTCACTTCTACTCATTAAACCAAGCCAAAAGCCTGGATTCAACAGTATACTCCTACCTCTCTTTTAGCCTCTTTAACAAATTTGTCTTTAAGTCCTCTAAAATATGCCTCATAAATAGCTCTAGAATCTACTCCTTCCTTTCAGTTCCCACTAGTTAAGCTAAAGAACTTGTTTCTCACCTAGATGATATTTGTTTCTTGTTTTGTATCTCCTAATCCAGTATTTTCCCCCTTTAGTTCAGTTTCTATGGTGCACTCTGAATAAATATTCATATTTCTTTGCCAGTAATGGTGGCACCAAACCATCTTTCCTAAAGCACACTCAACTGGGTTCAATAATTCATTGCAGTGGCCACAGAGGACTCAGACAGCATACTCACAGTTGCAGGGTTTATTAGGGAAGTTAGCAGCTTACAGTTCACGGTCAGCAATGCTCAGGGCACAGTTCTTCCGGTCAGGACAGCTTCTCCTTAGCTGTGTCTACAGGCAGGCCTCTCTCTTTGCCTAACCAATGTTACAAAGCTCTTTTAAGGCTGCTGATAAATGCCCATAGGACATACATACCACTTCACCATAAGCCTTAGCCTGAAGACACTTGGCTTTAGCTCCATGGGTCAGCAAACCTAGTCTTTCCCCAGCTAAGGGCCTGACGGCACCCTACTCTGCAAGCAGGCTGCCTGCTGCCCAAAGTCACTCAGCTTTACTTGCTTCATGGGCTGGAAAGCTCACTGCTCTGGCTGGTGCTCTGGCTCTTGGTTCTACTGCTGCTCCTCTGCCACTTCTCCAGCAACACAGGTTTCTGTCCCTGGGTCAAGGATGTTCAACATGTCGGAATCTTGGAGTCCAAAAGATGTGCTCCACTCCTGATACTTGTCTGATTGTAGAGAGTATCTATTTTTGTTGTTTAGTGCCATGGGGTCAGTTTTGACTTATCGCAACCCTGTATAGGATTTCTGAGGAGCAGCTGGTAGATTTGAACTGCTGAGCTTGTGGTTAGTGGACACCAATGGATTCAAAAGTAACAACTGTGAGACTGGTGTAGGACAGGGCAGTGTTTACTTCTGTTTTACAAAGGGTCATTATGAGTTGGAACCGACTTGATTACTCCTAGCAACAAAAACAACATATATAGAGTGTCCTGATGTGGTACTGTAGGATAAGCACTTGACTGCTAACAACAAGGTCAGTGCTTCAAGCCCACCAGTCACTCCTTGGAATCCCTATACCAGGTCACTATGAGTCATATTACTCAACAACACTTAACAACAACAACAAATATATATATGAAGTTATTTAATAGTAATTTAGACTTTGACCTAGATCAGGCATTCAGATATTGAGAATTTCTGGATGACTTCAACACTTCCTTCAAAAGACAGACAGAGGCCACTGGGAGTACAAGGTATGCAAGAGAGTTATCTGGGTGTTTGTTACAAATACTCATTCCCTGATTTAATTCTCAGTAGAATCTAATTCTGAAGATCTAGGATGGATTAAAACAAAAAAGTTATAATTTAATCCATTCTGACTCATGACAAGCCCATGAGTGTCAGAGTAGAACTGTTCTCCTTTCATAGGGGCTGTAAATAGGGTGGGTAATGAAGTCAATTTAATGGTTCTATACCAATATATGAACTGACTCCACAGCACATAACCACCACCACCATCACCAATATACATATTTAAATGAATTAAAAGAGTATAGAATATATTGGAGAGAATGCATGTGGCTTCAATGAAATTTTGTTTTTGTCAGGAGTGTTTATTTGGATGGCAGGAATAACATAGGCAACTGGGGTATGCAAAATGATTTCTAACTAGGGGTCATGGTAAAAAAATGTTTAAAAGACCCCAGAGAGGAAGATGGGCTGTATTCACTCTTGTGACATGCATAATGTGGCAAGTACTTTTTTCTTCTCTTATAACCTGAACTTTGGTTGCCGTGGACAGTTTCATCTTTCTCTCATTGAGCAATTTCTTCATCTTCATGTCTCCCCAGGTCCAGTGGTCATGGAGGAATGATAAGATAGGCAGAGATGGTATGAAACAACAGGATGTAAATCACCATTTCAACCACTCCAGCATCCTTCTCCTTTCTCTCCCGTGCCTGCTTACCCTTCCCTGGAGTCTGTCTTTGCAATTTGTATGACTTTCTGTTGCCTGTACTGCAGGGACAGCAGAAGCCTGAAGTCAGATGTAGGGTCAAGCGCCCCACAGAGCAGATAGAGATAGCAAAGTGTACTTTAATAACTCTCCGCTCCTGAGCCGCTTGGGGAAGCAAACGTGAGATTTCCAGCGTGGCTGCTGCTCTGCTTTCTGGCCCGGGGGGAAGACCTGACTGACGGCTTTGAATATCCATCAACAAATAATAAATAATAATAATAACCTGCCTGCCTCGGGGTGGTCAGAGCCAGGGAGGCTGGGTTTGCTGACACTGTCTCACTTCTTAACGCAACTTCAAAGTCAACTTTAAGCAGCAATGAGTAGCAGCTTTGCACTTCACGGATTTCTTCTCTCTGCACTCCTGAGGTCGGATTCTCTGGGTTGGGACTCATCTTGGTGAAATTATGATATGAGTGGTGTGTTTTGGTGGTTCTGGATTCTCTGGTCTGCAGTTTTTCTTCTCTCCTCAGATGTGCCCTGTCTCAGGTTCTTTTGTACTCACAAATGTCCCTGCTTCCCTCTTTTCTGCTAGCTAATGGTTGGGTAAACAGCTCCTTAAGTATGAGGACTTGCCTTCCATAATGGTTAAGATTTCCAGCTTTGGGGTCAGAAACTTTTGGGTTTGAATTTCTGTTCATTCACCTCGGTGTGTGTATGTGTGTGTGTGTATGTGTGTGTGAGTGAGTGTGCCCTTGAGCATATTACCCAACTTCCCTGAGCCTCAATTCCTCACCCATAAGGTAAGGATAATATTGTTGTTGTTAAGTGCCACCGAGTCAGTTCCTACCCATAGCGCCCCTGTATAGGATTTCCAAGGATCGACTGGTGAGTTTGAACTGCTGACCTTGTGGTCCAAACCGACCTTGCCATCCAGTGCTTATCCTACAGTGCCATATCAGAACTCCAAGGATAAATTTAATAATAGTAATTATAACCCTCTCATTCTAATTATTCTGACAGAGTATAATTGCTCTTTAGTGCTTATTAGACTTCACATCTTTGTGAGAGCATCCAGCTTCATCTTTTTCTCTTAGAACAGCTGGTGGGTTTGAACCATAGACCTTTTGGTTACCAGCCCAATGCTTAACTCACTGCATGACTAGGATATTTGTAATTATGACAGGTAGCACTGATTTAGTTCATGTAATGAATCGGAATGGACTGATTAGCAACCAACAACAACATGGTTCTAGGAAGGGTTCTAAATGCTTTACTTGTATAACCTCATTGAATCCTCACAATGCTTCCTGAGGGAGGTAATATAATCAACTTTGGTTGACAGATAAGGACACTAAGGCAGAGAGAGGTTAAGGAATATGTCCATGGTCACATAGATATGAAGTGGTACTCAGTTGTGGGCTTAGTCAAAACCTCCTGTACCAGATCCTTCGGACACTAAGTGGCAATAGCTGTTATTTGTTGCCATCAAGTCAAGGCCTGCTATGTGAAAGAGTAGAACTGTCCTGTAGGGTTCTCTTTGCTATAATCATGAAAGCAGATTGTCAGGTTCTTTCTTCCATGGGTGGATTTGAACCTTCAGTCTTCTGTAGCTGCAAAGTGCTTAACTGTTGTGCCACCAGAACTCCTTAAGTGACAATAAGCCTGGGCACAGTTGTTCTAGTCAGGACAGCCTCTGAGAGACTGGGAATTTCTTTTTAGGATTTTGATTAGCCCGGAGTAAATGTTTTTAATTCCAAAATTTCAAGTCCAGGGAAATTATCGATGTAGAGAATCATCCTAACACTGCCCAAAGATGTTAAGGAAACTGTTCCTCACCCGACTTACCCTCAAGACCGGCTCTATACCTGGTGTCAGATATGGATTTTGCTCTTATCACGTGTAAGATCATTGACAAAAAAGACCTTGTCTTCCAGCATTCTTTCCAGCATCCCACACATTGAAAATGTATCTGAGGTATCTAGAAAGTGTCTAAGGCTATTCAACATTATGAATGGGTTCTTGTGTGAGTGAGGACCCTGGCTCCCAAGCCCTTGCTTCTCCCTTCTATATTAGAGCAAGGCCTACGCACTGCAATAGTCTTTGATATTGCAAATCTTTGACTGGGGAAATCTTTGAGATATAACTCCTCAGGACATTTTCATTTATCAGCTTACATTCTTCTCTATTGTAAGAAGCCAGGTCCCCTACACTCAACGGAAGGAGAAGTTGGAGTTATACTGTCTAAATTACCTTGTCTTGGTATTCTGGACTGGCCTAGACCATAGGCACTATGTGGAGAATGGCTCTGGGCTAGTCTGGCAGATATCTTTTTCTTTTTTCACTAGTGGTTAGTGACTGAGAGGAGGACAGTGGTACACAGTGGTAGAGTATCCCTTTCCATGCAGGAGACCCGGGCTTGATTCCTAGCCAATGTACCTCAAGTGGAGCTCTGACTCATCTGTCAGTAGATGCTCATGTGTTGCTAGGAGGCTGCACAGGTTTCAGCAGGGTCTCCAGACTAAGATGGACTAGGGAGAAGGCCTGAAGATCAAGCAATGAAAATCACAACTGATCATGGGGATGATCAGGCAGCCATTTGTTCCATTGTGCCTAGGATCACCATGAGCCAGGACCTTGGGGTCTTGCACTTGCTGTTTTCCATAGTCTGCCACACTACTTGCCACTTCTGAACCTCCTAGAGAATTTATTGTTGTTAAGTGCTGTCGAGTTGATTCTGACCCATAGCGACCCTGTACAGAGTTTCGGAGAGTTTGAACCTCTACCTTGTGGTTCATACTGACTTTGCAGTCCAGCGCATTATCCTCCAGCACCGCACCAGGACTTCCCTAGAGAATTTAGCAGGGGTAAAAATAAAAATCCGAACACTCCCATCTCACCTCTTGAGTATTCGCATTAGGTTGAAGTAGAAACGGACCACTGGAATGCCTGAAAAAGAACATAAACCCAAGAAACGTCACAGCGTTATGACCTCCCTCACGGAGAAAGCTGCTGCAGATGCCAGACGTGAAATGGCGAAAACTCCAACCGTGGGAAGCACATTCCAACAGGACTCCTGGAAAATGGTACCAACACACTCACTCCTAATCCAATTTAATGATCCTGTTTTGATAGCATTGCGTCTTTATTTGCTGGCTAGGAGAAAAACCACCACGGAACAGCATCAGCCTGCAGGTGCTCTAAGTACTGGGCTACTGGAGGAAACTTCATTCCTTCCCTCTGTTCCCAGGGTTTAATCTTTAATGTGCAAATGTGGCTTTCAGACAGGCTGGAATATTTGAAAGGGGAGAGGCCAGGGAGGGGGTTGGGGTAGCAGTGCTAAAAGTTCTAAACAAGCCAGCTGGGGAGGGAGCTGGTCATGAAGGAATATTATCTGGTGTGAGTCTTTGTTTTCACGGTATCACCTCCTATTTTTCAGACCAACAGAATCACCAAGCTGTAAACGACACACACCTTACAAATCAGCCTCCCCTGACATGGCTGGAGCATTCATTACAAGCCGTAAAGGCACACCAGCTAGTGAGGTTGCTGTTCCGTAGCCCAATTTTCCATCGCAATAACCCAATTAACTGGTGTGTGTGTTTGTTTTACAAAGCTCCAAGCTACAATAAACCATACAGATACGTGGGCTGCAGAAAGCTCTGTAATTAGGACAAGGTGTACAAATTAAACTACTCTTTTTAAACTTCAAACCAGCTAACTTCTGACATACTGTACTGCTGGGGCTTCTGGGACTGAACCCAATTAACATCTTAGTATTTTATAAGCATCGTTTTAATTGCATTTGTATGCAATCTTCTCTCCAAGTGCCTTTCAAGGTGCTAGTCCTTGTTCAGCTTTTATTACTTTGGTGATTTAAATCTTCTCTCTCAGAGGTTCCCGTTAATAATGACTACTGCTACTTCAAATGCTGGTCCAACATAAAACTCTTCTCTCAGAAGAATTATACTTTAAAACAGTTACATTTAACTTTATTATTACATTTTAATTTTTTTCTCTGTTTGAACATTATGCCTTTAAACGCTTTATCAAACTGTCAGCTCTTGTAACGGCTGAAAAAAAGATTCTCTATCAGGAGCTGGAATGTTTATTTTTTTTTTTTCTCATCTCTGCCTACCTTAAGTGCGGAGTAAAGGTATTTGTTACCATTGGATGCCATGATGCTATGGAGGTATTTGATGAATAAATTTGGGGTTTCTTGAGTCTCCTAGTGAACAGCATTGTGAAGAATGGGAATTCTAGAACATTTTAATAGAACTCACGTAGAACCTGTACTTAGACCAAGAGGCAGTTGTTCTAATAGAACAAGGGTATAATTCATTTTTTAAGTCAGGAAAGGCATGCATCCTGGCTACATTCTTTCATAATTTTTATTCCGTCTGTATGCTGAACAAATAATCTAAGAAATTGCACTATTTGAAGAACACAGCATCAGGACTGGAGAAAGACTCATTAACAATCTGTGATAGGCAGATGACATAATCTTGCTTTCTAAAAGCAAAGAAGACTTGAAGCATTTATTGCTGACACTTCCACATAAAGAAAACAAAAATCCTCACAACTGGACCACTAAGTAGCATCATGATAAAAAGAGAAAAAGACTGAAGTCATTAAGAGTTTCATTTTACTTGAACCCAATATCTATGCCCAGGGAATCAGCATCAAAAAATCAAATGACTTACTGCAGTGCGCAAATCTATTACAAAAGACCTCTTTAATGTGTTAAAAAGCAAAGGTATCATTCTGAAGACTAAGGTATGCTTAACTCAAGCCATAATATTTTCAATTGCCTCATGTGCATGTGAAAGCTGGACAAGGAATATGGAAGACTGAAGAATTGACATTTTTGAATTATGATGTTGGCAAAGGATATTGAATATACCATGGGCTGTCAGAGAATGAGTAAATTTGTCTCGGAAAAAGTACAGCCAGAATGTTCCTTAGAAGTGAGAATGGCAACATGTTATCAGGAGGGACCAGACCTTGCAGGACATTATGGTTGGTAAAGCAAACAAGAGGAAGACCCTCAAGGAGACGGACTGACACAATTGCTGTAACAATGGCCTCAAGCATATCTGTAATTGTGAGAATGGTACAGGACTCGACAATGTTTCATTCTATTATACATAGGGTTGCTGTTAGTCAGAACTGACTCCATGGCACCTAACAATAGAAACAGTGGGTTTTGAGCATCTTTATCTTTCATAAGGAGCTCTGGTAGCTTAGTGGTTATGAATTGGACTGCTCATCTCATGGTCAGCAGTTTGAAACTACCAGCTGTTGTGCGAGAGAAAGATGAAGCTTTCTGCTCCCTTAAAGATTTACAGCCTCAGAAACTCTGTGCAGGGTCACTATGAGACGGAACCAACTCCAGACATATAACAACAACAACAACATCTTCATTTCGAGGCCAGGACTAAAGTCAGGCAAGTTAGGCATTCCCCTCTGGTGAAAAATTTAAGGGAGCATGAAAGAATGAAAGAATCAAGATAAATAACATTTTAATGCAATATTAGAATCATAAAACCACTTCCTGAGGTCCAGCTGTCGATTTTTGGGAATAAAATATTTTTGGAACTAACACTAGAGTAAGGGTGAGGAGAGTGTGGTCAGGATGTGCCAAGTACAGAACTGGTTCCTGTTTTTATGTAAACTATTGATATTTTGTTCATTTTAGAATTTTTGGCATTGATTTTAATTTTTACAAATGTTACACTAAAATATAATTTTTGTTGATTACAATGTTTGCTCCCTTTGGGTTCCTGGTGGCACAGTGGTTAAGCTCTTGCATTGGCTGCGATTGCAAAGGTTGGTATACAACTGCTCTGTGGGAGAACTATGCAGGCAGTCTGTTTCCTAAAGATTTACAGCCTTAGAAACCTGATGGGACAATTCCACTCTGTCCTGTAGGGTGGCTGTGAGTCAGAATAGGCAAGGAGCTCCTCCTTAAATTTTGCATGTGAAGTGAGTGGCTTGCTCTCTCCATCCTGAGTCTGGCCTTGCTACATATCTAAGTGCATGTTCCTAAGTGCCATTGAGCCAGTTCCCACTCATAGCGACCCTGTATAGGGTTTCTTAAGGAGCAGCTGGTAGGTTTGAACCACTGACCTTATAGTTAGCAGTCCAGTGCTTATCCTACAGTGCCACACCTGGACTCTAAGTGCATGGAATACTTCAAAATAGATTTAAATATATCTCTTACGGAAATCTTTTACCAAATGAGTTAAAATATAGGGAAAACTCAATGGTAGATATGTTAATTTCTGAGTACAGTATGCATAGAAATCCTTGCTTTCTGTGAGAAAATGCCCAAACAAGTGGTGACACCTCAGTTTATGAGGACAACCAAATGATACACTCTTCGCCTTCATAACTCTGGCCCACCATAGCAAAGTATGATTGTAATTTTCTTTTAGTGCTTCTTATTGCAAGGAGTTAGGAAAAATGAGTACTAATGTTGTGCTCAATTAGGATCTCTGTTATCTGGATAAAAATATACAGTCTTGAGCAGGCTGTGAGATCCTCCTGGAATATTTTAAACCTTTCTGCTTGATTGAGTATCTTGTCAAACAAAACTGGCAGCCTCTCTCCCAGAGCTGCCTGAATCTATGCAGATATGATTTCTATCATGCCTTTATTATGTGTAGTCTGTAATAAGGATGAGCACATATAAATCATCTCTCGATGGCAGTTAGGATGCAATACTCAAAGGAAAAAGACATTTCTGCTTTCAAATGTCTAGCGATTTCAGATATTATACAGCAAGTCTTCCCTGAACTGCACAATCTTCAATTCTCCTCAAGCTTTTCTGTGGAAGAATGAGACTTTCATTTCTTTCTTTGTAAGAATCATTCCTGAGATAAGAATTGTGTTGCAAAGACCAGAACACCATATCTTTTGACTCATTTGATATTAAAGTTACATTTGAAAGGAGGCTCTGTCCATGATTTGATTTAGGAAGCTGGCTTTTGTTTCAAGAGATTGGGGAGATCTTAGTTTTGGGGTCTGCTTTGCTCTAGCAGGGCTAGGTCTTGGAGTGTGGAGGTATCAGAACTCTGATGATTTGGTTCCGTAGTAAGGAACAACTGGACTTTTGGTGATATTTCAAAGAGTCGTTTTCCTTCCCCAGTCATGAACTAAATAGATCCTTAATGACATAGTGAGTGGGCTTAAAAAAAATTGTGGTTACTATGGTGTTGTTGTTAAGTGCTGTCAAGTCAATTCTGATTCATAACAGCCCTGGTTAGGGTTCCCAAGGAATAGCTGGTGGATTTGAATCGCTGACACTGCTGTTCAAACCAACATTGCAATCGAGTGCTTATCCTATAGCGCCACACCACAAATATATATTTACCACATCTATTTATTAATATATACTTACTGACAAACAAATGTATGCGTATATATATATATATATATGTATACATCTGTGGACCTATTTTATATGTAACGTAAAACATTTGTCGTTTCAACATTTTTTACATGTACAAGTTAGTTGTGTTAATTATACTCATCATGCTCTTTAACCATTACCACTATCCTGTTCCACATTTTTCTATTATGCTTAACAGAAACCAAATGAGCCCTAAACAATGACTCTCTCTTTCCTCTCCAGCCCCTGTTGTTCTTGTTAAGTGCTATAGAGTCAGTTCCAATGCATAGTGACCCTGTATAGAGTTTCTGAGGAGCCTCTGGAGCGTTTGAACTGTTGACTTTGTGGTTCGCAGTCCAATGCTAATCCTATAGTGCCACACCAGGAGTTCCTTGCTTCTAGTAACCACTAGTAAACTTTGGTCCCTAGGCATTTGCCTATTCTAGGTATTTCATATCAGAGTGCCCATGCAATATTTGTCCCCTTGTGACTAACTTATTTCACACAGAATCATGTTTACAAGGCTTATCTATGTTGATATCATCAGGATTTCATTTCATTTTATAACAAAGCACAATGGTTAGTTTGGTAGGGGAAAATAACAAACAAAAGTAGAACTAGTCCAAAGACAAAGGTTCTCGACTTAGTTACAATGGTGTTGAAATTTACTGAGCACTTATTATGTGCCATGCAATAAGCATTTCCATGCATTATCTCATTTAGTTCTCAGATTAATACAACACTGTGTGTATATATACCCATTATACATGTGAGGAAAGGTAGGAAAGTAAAGTAATTAGCTTATGGTCACAAGTTTGATAGGTGGTGGACCAAGAGTCAAATCCAGACTCATGGGTGCCTGATTGGTCTTCTCATCCACTCTGTGTGTGGTCTCGCCCACTTTAGATCACAGATCTCAGGAGACCAGGACAAAAGGGGAATGACTGACTGGGAAGCCAGGAGTTGGTCAGAAGTTCTCAAGATCCTACTATAGTCACTTTTACAGTGGAGTCCATAGTTGTTCTCCAGTAGGATTGTGGTGAATATGCATATAGATGAAGCAATAGGGGTGGGTCTCAGGGACATTGTGAAACATTTTGAGGATTTATTTCTCATTTAATATCTCCCGCTCCTTTGTCTCTCCAGAAACCTTGAGTTTAACTGAGGTTGGTCCAGGAGACCAGTGCTAATTAACCTTTCTTAAGGTATAGCACATGGACAGTGAGGATTGAGAAGCTCATGTGAACATTCAGACTGCCTTAGTGACCACCACCCAGCTGCCCTGAGGACCAAGGGGAATTAAGATCTTGGCAGCCCTGTATCAGAGTTAAGGGATATTCTGCAGCTGAGTGTGAGTGAGGCCTGGGGCCACACATCCAGATACTTAGCACTATTGTTGAAGGAGTCAACTGCTTGTTCTACTACTGGTAAAGAGGAAGATATTCTGATGAAACATTTACCATCAAGTCAAATGTTAATGGGTCCATTTAAGGATGTGAGATTGCCCTTCATTTTGGGTGCTGTGGCCCTGGGGAGTGGAGATCTCAGTGCAAGGGTGTCTCTAGCACTTGTCATCCTGCCAAGTAGCTTCTTTACTTATTCTGAAACCAACCCTGGAAGTAAATGGTGAGAGGGGAGGATGGCATGAGTGGAGCTGGGGGAGCTGTAAGGTAAGTATGGAGGCTTGGGGAGAAAGCAAAGAACAGAGAGAAGACACAAAGGCAGGAAGAGAGGAGCATTGCATGACTGGATCCTTTTTTTTTCTTTTTTCACAAGACTGTGGAGGAATGGTTGTCTGAACACAAACCCAGGAAGTCACTGTGACGTACACTATCTCTTACCTTATCTGCAGGCAGCTCCGGCCAGATAAGGTGTGTCACTGATTTCTCACGTCGCCATGACTGTGCTCTTGTCTAACACCCAGTCCTGAGGATCTGTGTACATGCGTCCCTGGGAAGATCAGCTGCCTCAAGGACGCAGATCTGGAGAGCTACGATCCTGACTGGTGAAATGCCGGATTCTCCATTAAATCAACAGTTGCTGTCAAATCGACTGCAATTCATGACAGTCCCATGCATGTCAGAGAGGAACTGTGCCTCTTAAGATTTTCACTGGCTGACTTTTAGGAAGTAGATAGCCAGGACTTTCTTCTGAGGAGCCTCTGAATAGACTTGAATCTCCCACCTTTTGGTTAGCAGTCAGGTTCTCTATGTTGTTGTTAAGTGCTGTCAAATTGGTTCCAACTCATTATGACCCTGTATAGCGTTTCCAAAGAGTGGCTGGTGAGTTTGAACCACTGACCTTGTGGTTCAAACTGACCTTGTGGTCCAGATAAGCCACACTGTAGTTTGGTGGAAAAGCATTGTCCTGAAATAGCATACAAATCTCAATTCAAGTCCTACTTTGTTTCTTACTGACTATAGGACTTCGTGTTTTGTCATTTGTAATCCGGTGATGATTGCTTCTTCCCAGAATATCTCCCAGGGTTGTCAAAGACGATCCAATGACATCATCTTCATTAAAGTGCTTGGAAATTGTAATTTCTATACAGATCTATGACATTACTATGGTTTAAGGTGTGAAATGTGATTTCAAATTGGGAAGAAGAGATTTATATAGACCACTTTATCTGGTTAACTGCTTTATCTCAGTGTCAGATGATTTGTCTTTAAGCTTTTGATACTATGTTTTTTAACATGATCCTGTCAGTTCCGACTCATAGTGACCCTCTATAGGGATTCCAGGGAACAACTGGTAGGTCTGAACCACTGACATTTCAATTAGCAGTCCAGTGCTTATTCTACAGCATCACACCAGGACTCTGTTTGATACTATGTTGTTGCTGTTGTTAAATGCTGTAAGGTTGGTACCCACTCATAGTGACCCTGTATAGGATTTCCCAGGAGCAGCTGGTGAGCTTGAACTGCTGACCTTGTAGTTCAAAGCAACCTTGCAGTCCAGTGCATTAACCCACAGCACCACACCAGAACTACAAAGCATCAGGCACCTCCTTTGAGCCAGAATTGAACCAGCGACTTGAGGATGCCCGCATGTATCTACAGTCTTCTGTTCTACCAGCTGAGTTGTTTGATCCTATGGGATACTTTAAATCCTATCCTGAAGCTCTCCAGGGGGCCATTCCACAGTCTCATTTACTAGTCAACCTAAATTGTTCCTGTTGCAGTAATATAAGTAATATAAGGAAACCTGTCCTTATATTCAACCTTGCTTTCCTTCTGATACAGATGGGGAAAACTACCGAAATCACCCAAAATAACATGTCCTTTTATATTTGAAGGAGTTCTGGTGATATTGTGGGCTGGGCATTGGACTGCTAACTGCAAGATTGGCGGTTCAAACCCACCAGCCACTCCATGGGGGAAAGATGAAACTGTCTGCTCCTGTAAATATCTACAGCCTCAGAAAACCTGTATAGGGTCACTGTGAGTTGGAAATGACTTGATGGCAAAGAATTTGGGTGGATTTGGTTTATATATGAGAAGACCATTCTGAATGCCCCCTACACTTTCCAGCCTTATTTTCTGTCAGACATTTGGATTGTTGGAACTTTCCACATTTGAGGTTGGAACATGAGATATAGCAGGCTTTCTAAAGAGGCACATTGAGGTTCTAGCCCTCATCTTCTGTCTTGCCTTTTAGCCTAGGGCCAGGACATATCTACCCCCTTCTCTGTGAGAGAGAAGTTTCCGGTGAGAAGTTCCTGTGAGCAGCAATTAGTGAGGGAGGAAGGGTGGACCATTTTGGGCAACTGTGTTGCTGATTTTTGACTTAAGGCAATATTAGTGGCGGTCCCTGGCCAGATATAGCCTAGCCTTTGGCAGCTGGAAGGCTGTGGCAGCTGAGACTTGCTGAGCAGATTCGCTTTTCTAGCTTGATGCAGACAGACTTTGGGGCATGGCCCAGATAGGCTAACCTCAGAGTAAACTGATGGCTGCATGTGGAAGACATTTAATTAATACAGTAATTGCTTAGGTGGCAGCTTGAGGTCAGCAAAAAGAATGTCAAAGACACAGACAGAATTTGGGGTGCTAGCTCTAGCTTTTGACAAGCTACATGCTTTGGGCAAGCTGCTTGTCCGCTCTGAGCCTCAACTTATTATCTGTAAAATGAAGACCATATTTATTTCCACAGGATAACTTGCAAGGACTAGATCAGCTTCTGCATGTAGAAATAAGGAGTTCAAGAGGCAAGCACTAGGGGCTTATTCTTATTAGTGTAGAGGTCTCTGGTGGTGCAAACTATCAACCAAATGGTTGAGGGTTCTAGTTGACCCAGAGGCTCCTTAGAAGAAAGTTCGGCCAATCTGTTTTCAAACGTAAGAAACTTGAAAACCCTATGGAGGACAGTTCTACACTATTCATATGGGGTTGCCATAAGTCCAAATGAACTCACTGGCAATTTTATTATTATTATTAACATGATCATTTACCTAATTAATCAAACTTCTCCATCTCCTTGAGTAGCAAGAAAGGGAAGCATACATTCTGAGGACTCTAAGTGACGATACACTTTACTTTTCTCATTCAGCACTTGAAAGTCTCTCCAAGCAAGGACAATGCCTGGTGGAGATCTGAGCCGGGAGAAGTTTCCTTCAAGCTGTCTGGCTGGATCTGGAAGAGTCAAGCTAGTTGTGATACCCATGCCAAAGGGAACCAAGAGATAATTCAATACCTAGAATCTTGAGTGCTATTATTGCCTTGAGAATTCTTCGAGGTTATAAGAATGGATATGCCACTTCAGAAGCTTAGAGGGTGAATCATTTTCATAATCAGCAAGCATTTATTGTGCTCCTTCCTATATGTCAGGCACTGTGTTAATTATTGAGGATGCTGTGGTAAATATGACAGATATTGTCTCTATCTTCATGGAAGTTATATTCTATATGACTATGCATGGACGCTAGGGGATTCATGAATTTCCTGAAAATTGCATGTATTTGTGATTTTTTTTTTCCCCCCTGAGGGAAGTGTTTATACCTTTAATTGGATTTTCAAAGTATCTAGGACCCGTCCAAAAAGGATGCGAGCCATTGTGTGGTGGGAAAGAAAAGCCCATTTACACAAAGCAGTAAGTGCAGGGTAGGAAGCATCTTGGAATAGAGGACACAGAAGAGGAATGAGCTGGGCTGTTTGGGGAAAGCTGCCTAAAGAAGATTGTATTTGACCTGATTCTGAGAAATCACAGATGAGACTTCTTTATCACACAACTCTAGTAAGAAACACCATAGTCTTTGTGAATAGTGTCCATTGGATTTGAGCAGTGCACAGCCTGTTTGTTTAGGGGTAGAGCAACCATCCTTGTGCTGGTAAGGCATGGATTTCTTGAGCAAGGTGGCCCAACTGCTCTTTTGTCATGTCATGCCAATACAATAGAAAAGGAATAAATAGCAAGACCAAATAAAACAAAAAAGCCTCAGTAATATTCCTGTTTATAGAGCAACCTCCGTGTGATGATCAAGTTACTTTTCTTATTTTTCCATTTAATTGCTTGAAATGCTTGCAAGTCTTATTAGAAGTAAAGATCCCAGGGACTTACTTAGCCCAAAGGGCGGTCAATCCTTATTGGCTACCTGCTGAAGAGATAATGGGAATGTGGTCAATCTTCTCAGAGTGTGGTCTCTCCCTGGTCCATGGTGAGACTGGTGAAGTCTAGTTCAGCACCATGCTTGTATGGCACTTGGGTTCAAGTCTCTTCATGAATGTACTAGGATCCCAGGCTTTCATAGCTCATTCTTATTTGCTCATCTGTCTTCCAGGGCTGTAGTTTGTCTCAACTTCACAAACTTAAGTCCTGGCTTCTGAGACTATCTCTTCACCAGCCTAGAGGATTGATCCCTCTTTCTCCTCTTTGACTCCCTCCTCCCTTTTCTTTCTCAAAGCCTTCCAAGCTCAATAGGCTTTATTCTATCCCTGTCCAAGAACAATTGGCGAGACGCTCACAGTATCTTCCTTTTGAAGAAATTTCCCTTTAGTGATTCGTACTATGACATAGTAGGAAATTTCTCTCACTGAAAAACAAGGAAGTTGCTCAAACCCATTTTCTGGTAGGCAGTCCTCTGACAGACAACCTTTGCATAAAGGTTTTATAAGCAGGGTGGTGCAATGGAAACATCATGAACTTTCATGTAAGAGTTTGGATTTGAATGTCGTGTTAGATCTGTGACCTTGGGCAGTTTAGTTAACTTACTTTGAACTTCAGTTTCTTCATCTGTAAAAATTTTAATATTATCTAGCTCATAGGGTGGCTGTGCAGATTAAATAAAATGATGCATATTAAGCACTTAGTACTGTGCCCAGCATAGAAATAGCCCTCAATAAAACTTATCTAGATGCAGTTGTCATTGAAGAGGAAGAATATGTAGAAAAGGAAGTAAAAGAAAGAAGATAGAAAAATAAAGACAATTAGACAAGTGACTGGAATAGAGAGGGGTAGTAGAAGACCCTGTGGGTCCCAAAATTACTCTGCTTATACTCTTTCCTTCACCAGCATCCAAAATTCCCTCCTCTCCTTAAAAAGCATAAGGCATTAGAAACAGTTTTCCCCAGCTTCCCAAAACCAGGGCACCAGCTTTTCATTAGGAACATTCGTCTTCCAGTTTTCTTGTATAAGCTTCCTTTGACACCTTGAGCAATTGTTTCCAACCTCTAGGCAGCCCAAATATTGCCTGTATTTTCCCTGCTGAGCCTGCTCTGGAAGCCCCATAGAAACTCCCACTCAGCTTCTCAAAGCAGCTCCTACCTGCTTACACCCTGGGGCTATTATGACCTGGTTACACTTTCCCTTATCCCTGTACTGCTGAGAATCATTGAGGAAGCACTTCACAGAAGCCCCATGGGGATGAGATCTCTGACTGAGGGAACACCCAGGAATTTAGTATTGTGATGAAGGCAAGAGTTCTTTGCTTTGGTTGCCCTTGATCCAGGCACTGACCTTGAGTAGGTTTTAATGAAACTTGGCATTTGCATAATGAGTTCTACTGTTATTCACTGGACAAAGAGCCATGTGCTGTGGCTACATGCCTCAGCACAGAGAAGAAAGACTCAGAGAGTTCTTTGGCACTCTAGGTGTTGGCAAGCTAGACTCAAGAAGGGAAGAATTCCTGTGTCCAGAAGATCCAGTTCTATGCATGACATTGGGCCTCAGTTTTCCACCTGTGCAATGAGGAAATGAACCACAACCCTTAATAATTAGAAATTAGTTCCAGCATGTCTAACAGCGGGAAAGAAGAGAACTCCTTTCTCCATTTCCACATCAACCTATTGGTGTTGTTGTTAAATTCCATGGAGTTGGTACCTACTCATAGCAACCCTATGAACAACAGAACAAAACACTGCCCAGTCCTGGGTCAACCTCACAATTGTTGCTGCGCCTGAACCCATTGCTGCCACCACTGTGCCAATCCGTCTCATTGGGAGCCTTCCTCTTTTTCTCCAACCCTCTACTTTACCAAACATGTTATCTTTCTTCAGAGACTGGTCCCTCCTTATAATATGTCTGAAGTATAAGAGATGCAGTCTGGCCATCCTGGCTTCCAGAAATCACTATGGTTGTGCTTCTGCCATCATATATTTGTTTGTTCTTTTGGCAGTTCATGGTACTTTTAATATTTTCTTCCAACACCATGATTCAAATGCATTGATTCTTCTATAGTCTTCCTTATTCACTGTCCAACTTTCACATGCATATGAGGTTATTGAAAATACTATGGCTTGGGTCAGGCACACCTTAGCCTTCAAATTGACATCTTTGCTCTTGAACATTTCGGAGAGGTCTTGTGTAGCAGATTTTCCTAATCAATACGTCATTTGATTTCTTGACTGTTAGTTACATGAGTATTGATAGTCAATCTGAGCAAAATTAAGTCTTTGCTTAGATCAACCATCAACACTCATGGAACCAGCAATCAAGAAATCAAACTTGACAAGAAATCAAATATCAACCTATTAGTTACAGTAATTTGAGCAAGTACCTCTCTTCCTAATCTGTGAAATGGCAAAAATAATGGTTGTCCTGATAAGGTAATGCATGCAAAGCCTTTGGCACAGGTAATCCTGGCAGGTAGTAAGAGCTGAGTAAACACTTGTTATTGTAGCTCACCTGAGTAGCTCTTTTAATTACCTCAAGTTTGAACACATCGTCTACTTATTTTGAGCCTTATGAAACCTATGTGGAAAATCAATCTCATTTGGTGGTTGAAGAAACCGAAGCTCAGATAAGTAGGGTGATTTGACTTAGGAGATACAGCAAGCCAGGGTCAGGGCAAATTTTCTGACTTCCAGGAGACTCTCCCTGCTAGAACTAAGACTTCAGCAGAGATGAATGAAGCCCAGGAACTCTATTATCTCAAGTCACACATAGTCTCCAAAGTCCCCACCCTTGACTTTGCTCTTCTTTGGCATCTGCTGTTCCCTTGGTGGAGACTTGTAGAAAAATTGTATTTCTTCTTCAAGGTCCTGCTCAAATGTTACTGACTCTGTAAAGGATCTTTTTCAGCTCCCCCAACTGAATTAATCCTTCTTTCCTTGCCTTCCTGTTCTATTTTGGACAAAATTTTGATCTGGCATCTCCACCAGCTGCTCCTCGGAAACCCTATACAGGGTTGCTATTAGTCAGAACCGACTCGATGGCACGTAACAACAACAACAATAGTAATTGGCTGTGAATTTCATGAAGTAAACTATAATGTCTTATTTATCTTTGTATCCCAGTGTGTAACCAGGACTCAGTTCAGAGTACACACTCAATAAGTATGTGTCGAGCTATTAATAATAATATCAACAGCACCAGAAGTATGATACCATTTTAATCATTACAATAGCTTTATGGACTAGGTACTATTACTTTTATGATAGGGAATATTGAGATTTAGAGGAATTAAGTAACTTGTGTGAAGTCACACAGCCAGAAAGTGGAGGAAAGGACTTACATGATTTAATCAAATAAATATGATTTATTTTCACTTTCCACTTTCGAATCCTGTGCTTAGTTGATAGCAATGTTATCTTTAGAATCCTTTAATGAAAAGTGCTGCAAGCAACTCCATCAAGTTGAAGTCGTCCATGAACTTGAACCTAGGACCTTTACCTTTTAGCTTAGTTCTCTTCAAAATTGTCTTCCTTGGGTCTATGGGTATAAAAAATTGGACAGTATAAGAACTTTTTGTCTCTACTGGGTGCCGGTAGGAACAATATGGAGTCTTGGAAAGAACACTAGACAAGAAAGTGTGAAATCAATGCTGCCACAAAGTAAGTGAGTAATCTTGGACAAGATATCACTTCCCCGGACCTCAGTCAGCCTCCTCCATAAAAGGAAGGGCTTGGGAAGACTAACTGAATATCATGGGCCACCCCACTTACCCTCTGTATGGCTTTGGAATGTTAGTGGTCTATTTTCAAGAGAAATATAAACTATTTGCCATGTGTTGCTTAAATGGAGCCCAGCAAACAAAAATACAAAATAATAAGAGCAGTTCATTCTACCTTCATTCCTCCAGTAGGACCCCAGCCTTGAAGGCCTGGGTCAGCTCTGTGTTGGCAAGAAGCTAGGGGAGAAGACCTGAATAATTGTGTCCTGAAGTCTATGACCTTGAATAAACCTTCTAACGTTTTTTAGACTATTTATAGAGTGAGACGTTAGATTAGCTCGATGTTTTCAAATTTCTTCTTATCCTTCCGAATCTTTTACTCAAGCTTTTATGCAGAAGCATAAAAAGTTACACTTCAGTAAAAATGAAACTGTTTTGATAGAGGAGGTAAAGTGGTGGTGCGGGTGGTGGCACAGAGACATTGGGAACCTGAAAGTTTCCTACTCAGCTTTTCGAGAAGGGTTTGACATTTCCTCTGCTAGATGGCGCTGTCCTCTAAGGAAAGGGACCAGCTCCGCTCCAATGGGGACTCCTTGGAGGAAACAGAAACAACTGAAGTTGAAAAGAATTGATGGGCAGGAAATAGAGAGACTGAGGACAGTTCTTTCCCCAGCAGCAAGATCTCCTTTTGTGTTGGTCCTTCTTGTTCCCGTAGAGTTTTGTTTAGCAGTGTGAGAGTTTTGTGCACTATATCTGAAAAGTTATTGGTGCTTTTGCTCTGAACAAAAGTGAGTATCAAATGTGTATGTGTGTATGTGTGTGTGAGAGAGGGAGAGAGTCAGGGAGAGAGAGAGACAGAGATTGAGAGAGAGACAGAAAGATGTGGAGAAGGAGCAGGGATGGACATTCTGGGTCCTCCCCCAAGTTCAACCAGGGGCAGATTAACCAATAATCAAGAGAAGCATGGGCTTGCTTGTGTTTAGTTACTTATTTGTAGTAAACTTACCTTCTTATTGGGTACTCTGTCCTTGTCAGGGATTGTAAATTTGGAAGGAGGCTTTGAGTCTGTAAGACGGTGTTCTTGGGATGGGAGCGAGACATATGCCAGCCATACAGAGAAGCAGAAGATTTGATGTGGGGAAAATGTGAAAGTTTTCATTACAGATTAGTAAGTAGGCAAAAGTAAGTCCATGCTTACCCTGCTTGTTGGGTAATCCAATACTGGTTGCAGTTTACAAATGATGTGTCCCACCCCGTTCAGCTCTCTGGTGGGAAAAAGAACCAGTCGTAATTTCTGCACACTGCCTATCAAATTAGATTGCCTGGGATTTGGGTGGCTTTACTTTGAAGCCCTCTAGCTCAGGTCTAGTCAGGAGCAAGCTGTATATGGGGACTGAAACCCCCTTTTCCTATGCAGTTTGTGTGAGACTGACTTGCTGGTTTCTGGCCTGCATCTGAAATCAGGGATGAAGCCTGCAATAGCCCCTCCTCTATCAGCAGCCAGAGGAAGGAAGACAAAGATGGTTGGGGTGTGTGTGTGTGTGTGTGGTGGAAATCAGGAAGGGACCTAGAAAAAGGAGGGAGAAGCAAGGGAAGCATGAGATGAGGAACAAAGACCAGAGCTGAAGGATGAAGCTTTGGGGAAAGAAAAGGGGCCAGGTGTCAAGAAAGGGAGTTGAGGGGAAGCCAAAGTAGAGGACAGAGGACATGTGGGCTAAGGGAAGCTGGGAAGGAGAGGAAACTGAGTGGAGCTTTCAAGTCTGCAGGAAAGCCAAGAAACTTAAAAGGCAGGGGTTGGAGGCTGTGTCAGGCAAACAGGAAGACAGAGGGGAGAGAAGTCTAGTAATTAAGGAAAACCTGCCCAGGGCTCGAAAGGAGGAGAAACCACTGTGATGAGAAAGTTGAAGGAAAGCAAGGCCAGAGACAGTGGTAAGGAATCTATGAAGCAGGAGGATGGAAAGCAAAAGGAACTGAGAATAGGGCTGAACTAAGAACGGAAAAAAAAAAAAAAAAAGAGAGAGAGAGAGAGAAAGAGAGAGAGAGAGAGAGAGAGAAGAAAAAGCATGCAAAAACAAGTGAGAGTGAGGGAATAAGGAACAAGCCATTAAAGAATGCTTACCTTATAGTCATAAAAACTGGAATGTGTGTGTTTTGGCCTGTGGCCATTGTGCAGGAAACACAGAGTGGCTTTAAGCAAATTGTGGAGTGGTTGGGTCCACATGCTAGTAGCTTGCCCTGGTCTGCTTGAAAATACAGCCGCTTTGAGTGGTTCACTTGCTGGCTTACAGTCAGGCACTGGGACATGAGATGGGGCTGACTGTCCTTTCTGGGAGTCAGCCCTCCTCCATTTAGGATGCTCTGAGTTCACGGGCATCCGTCTCTCTTCTGGGGCTGTTGCTGTCCTGCTTTCTTTTCCCAGCTGAGAGTTAAGATGAATGTCCTGTGGGATTACCTGCTAGCTCTCTTTGAGTCAGTGCCCCCTGCCCCATATGCTTTTGAAGGGTTGCATCAGATGCCCTGAAAGCACAGAGGAGAAGACATGGTTTAAGACAATGGAGAAGGGAGATTAAGGAAGTCTAGGAGCTGGAATCTGATGGCTGTCAGTCAGCTCCTAGTTTTATCACTTTGCTGTGTGAACCTTCATACATCAATATGTATTTTCATATCTAGTTTATATGGAGGAAGCCCAGTAATTAAACTTCTCAGCTGCTACCTGAAAGGTCAGTGTTTTGAGGATATGGCAGTCTGCTTCCATAAGCATTACAACCTTGGAAACCCTAAGGGGTAGTTCTACTCTATTCCGTAGAGTTGCTACTAGATTTTGGGACCCATAGAATCCTTGTAAGGCTTAAATGAGATCATTTGTGTGTGGTGCCCTAGAACAAGCTCTGAACTGCTAACTGCAAGGTCGGTTATTGAAACCCAGACACTCCTTGAAAACCCTATACAGGGTCACTATGAGTTGGAACTTGATGACACCTAATAACAACGTGACCAGTAAATTGACTAGCTCCTATTAATGCTCACTGAATGTTGTTAACTGTTTTTGTTGTTGTTATTAATAGGACCAGATCACTGTGTCGTGTGTGCTGGTGTATGCATGTGTGTGTATATGTGGCACCCTTGAATGCAGAGTAAGGGACTTAGAATGAAGGTCGTTTAGCAGGAGCGTGAGCTGTGCAAAGAACTGTTTGAGAAGATAAATCTAGCAAAGATACACAGGCTGTTTGGGGCAGTAAGGTAGACCATTATGATAGACCATCTGAGAATTACAGGAGATAGAGAAGGTCTGGACGAGGAGTGGAGGGTATTGAAAAATCTAAAGGTTATTGTGAGAAGCATCCTACATTCAAATAACTTTATGATTGGATAGACAAGTGGTTGTTGTTGACATTGTTAAGTGTCATAGAGTCAGTTCCGACTCATAATGACCCTGTACAGGGTTTCCAAGGAGCGATTGGTGGGCTTGAACTGCCAACCTTGCAGTTCAAACCGACTGCAGTCCAGCGCATAAACCCACAGCACCACACCAGGATTCCAGACAAGTGATGGGAGAAGGAAATTTCAAGTATGACTTCCAGTTTTGAGGTCTTCGTTAAAAGTTAGGAGTCCCTCCAGTTAAGAATGATATTTATGTTTTTTAAAGTTGTAAATAAAAACAGTGCAACATACTAACAGACAAGAATATGTGGCAGAGACTGTAGAGCCTAAATTATTTACCATCTGGCTCATTACTTCATCTATGGCCTGTCTTGATATATCAGATGAAGATTCTGCTCCAGAAATAGGGAATCTGGGAAGGGTTTTGGATAGAAAATTTGGCCCTCAGACTATTTAGAGACTAAAGCTGGAGTGAGGTTTACATAAATAATACTTATTTAAGAATCATATATTCACGCCACAAATTTTTTTTGAGTGAGTGATCAGAAGACAGACCTGGCTTGAATCCTAGCTCCAGCTTCCTACCTGTGGCTCTGCCCTCTGCATGTCTCAGTTTTCCCTCTTGTAAAATGGAGCGGACTAAAATACTTTCCTCCTAGAATATTTTTGAAAAGATTAAAAGCAAGAAGGTTGGTAAAGCATGCAAATAGTACCTGACACGCAGCACACAATAAATGCTAGCTTTTATTAATATTGAACACCTAGGAGCACAGACATGAAAATGAACATGGCATTCAACAAACAACAGCAAGAGGATGAATTGGACAGAGAAATAACAGTAAATGAGTTATCACTTGTTATTATTATGCTCATCAATATTATCGTTAATGTGCTGTTATTAGAATTTGGAATCTGGTCTTGGCTCTATGACCATAACAAATCCCAGCACCTCATTGGGCCCCATCACCATCATCTGTAAAACATGGCCCTTGTTTAGATGCCTTCCAACTCTTTCTTTTATATTTTTCTCGTTTTTCTCCCTCCTCATCTGCCTTCCCCCCTTCCCTCCATCCGGTTACAAGCATGCTTAATTCTCTTTGACATTTCTGACAGCCAGGCCATCTCTTCCCTGTCCTCTTTAAAAATCCTGGTCATGTAAAAACGGATTCTATTTTTCTCTTCACCATTCCCAGGGATTTCTGTCCCTTCTGCCAGCCCGTCCCCTGCCAGAGGTTCCCAACAAAAGAATCCAGTTGGTTTTTCACTCGGTGACAGCCGAATGTCAACCTCCCAAGTATTTGTCCTTGTTTCTTGAGCATCCAAAGTTCTCTGTCTTCCCATTAGGACTTTCTGAGAGCATGGAGCGAATCCCAGAATTTCTAATCCTCCCTGCTGCAACTGAGCCTTTTCCAACGCTCTGCTCTAGCGAAAAGAAAGGAAATGGAAAGGAAAAAAAGAGGCCGCCGGAGCACGAGGCTCCTAGGCTCAGAGGCCAGGCCAGCCCGGCAGCCCCTGTGTTTGTGCTGGCAGACATGCTGAGCCCCTGCTGTCACTTAGGGCTTCTCAGGAGGCCAGTGGGGGGAAGAGAGATTAGGGTCATCAAGATAAGGCAGAGAATATTCAAACTGGAAGCAAAAAAGGGCTGTTTTTCCAATAGTAAGTAATCAGGGAACAGGAGGATGTAATTTGCAGATTAGCAAAGTGAACAAAGAACATAAAATTAACTTTATAGCAATGAGGAGCACAGTCTGTTTGAAGAAATAAACCTCCATAAAGCATTATTGTTGATAAAATCAGACTGTTGATTTAAACTAAATAGGAAATATGACCAGATCAGAGAGAGGAGAGGGAGGGGACCTAATAGAAGTTAAGGTGGAAACTTCAGACTGGGATGGAAGGCTGGGTGTGCCTGAGAGAGCTGAGGGGGGCCTTGGAAGTTTAACTTCACTCAGGGGTGTGTGTGTGTGTGTGTGTGTGTGTGTGTGTTGAGTGCAAGATTTAGAATCAAAGAGTAGATGCCAAGGTCAAAAACAAAACCCAAAACAAACAAAATAAGAACCAAACAAGAAAAGCTCACTACTGTGGAGTGGATTGCAATTCATAGCCACCCTGTAGGACAGAGTAGAACCACTCCATAGGGTTTCTGAGACTGAAAAGCTTTACAGGAGCAGAAAGCCCTGTCTTTCTTCTGCAGAGTGGATTTGAACCACAGACCTTGTGATTAACAGCCCACTATTTATACCTCTGGTAGCGTAGTGGCTACGAATCGGGCTGCGAACCTTAAGGTCAGCGGTTCGAAACTACCAGCTGCACCGCAGGAGAAAGATGAGGCTTTCTACTCCCGTAAAGATTTACACCCTTGGAAACCCTGTACAGGGTCGTTATGGGTCGGAACTGACTCGACGGCACTTAACAACAACAACAATTTATACCACCAGGGCTCTTTACGCCTAGACCAGGGGCTAGAAAAGAACGATAACTAAAGTGTCTTCATTTAGGGGTTGTCTAAATGGAGGGTTGGAGGTTCAAGTCTCTCTAGAGGTGTCTTGGTAAAAAAAGCCTGGTGATCTACTTCTGAAAAATCAGCCATTGAAAACCCTATGGCACACACTTCTACTCTGACACATATGGAATCACCATGATTTAGAATAGATTAGACACAACTTATTTTCTTTACCTATAAAGTGGCAGTTACCTCCAAGAATGGGTACACAGTAAACAACCTCTTGCACACACAGTCATAATCTTTCCCTCTCTCATTCTTTCTCTTCTTCCTCCTTCCATTTTTCCCTCTCAAATGCCCATATACCTGAGACAGCAGCAACTCTCTTGGAACACAATACTGACCTCGCCCCTAAAGCAGAAAAGTCCCAAAGCCATGTGTTAAATTCCAAGGAGAGGAGGAGGGCAGGGCTTCTGTCTCCTTTTATAGTAAACAGATTGACCAGAGCAAGGTAACTCCTCTATAGTGAGCATTGAGAAGTCAGCTCTGGGCTGTCAGAATGCAAAGTCTTCTTGGCCCCACATTTGACCAGGGCATTAGACTTTTGCTGATTTTTAGGGTCTTTGATAAAGACAGAGCTAAAGCAGGACTCATCCTCAGAAGTGAGATTTTGAGAAGCATCCCTGTTATAGTAGTATGCCCCAAGTCTTTGTTTGCCTTTCGAGCTACACTGTCCCCTTCTCTATCCTACTCTGGGTTCCTAGAAGCAGCATCATGGGAATGCTTTGTCTTCTGGCTTTCTGAAATTCAGCTAATTGGAGGTATTGGGTAGAGGGTAGAGGGAGAGAGAGGTCAGAGTATTTATTTCTGACTCCCTCACTGCCAGACTACAAATTGGCAATGTGGTTTTTCACCAAAGTTCAGAGCCCTCCCATGCTCTCAGCTAAAACTTTGGACCCAGGGCCTGTCCTTTTCCCTTCACCGGTAGGGGTTATCATGCCTCCCAGGCAATGCTAGACTCTTTATCATTCTTGGTTGGTGTCTCCCAAATGTGTACATACATCTAAACAATTCCTTCATTAAGCTCTCTCTGTATGTCCTGACTTGGTGTGCCTTTCGTACTAGGACCCTAAGGAAAATGGGACCAAGTGACCATGTGATGTGAGCTCCTACTGGATATCAGATGCCTGGGCAACAGTGAGGCCTTGTCACAAGTTGACTGTGTGACCTTGGGTAATCTGCTTCTCCTTTCTGGACTCAGTTTCTCCTGTGAAATGAAGATGATGCTAAGGAGATCTTTCAGCTAAAACATGCAGTGAATGTCTGTTTCCACTAGCGGCACAGTGGGAAGGCTTTGGAGGAAAATAAACATGAGTTTGAATCTTGGTTCTGACCAGCTGTGTGACTTGGCTGAGTGCCTGCATCATCAGAAAAACTGGGAAGAGAACCCTGTTATTTTAGGATTAACTAGAATGGCATGTACAAAGGCAGCTAGTATAGCTCTCAAGAAATGGTGGTGGTGGTTACGTGCCGTCGAGTTGGTTCTGACTCATAGCAACCCTTTACAGGGTTTCTGAGGCTGTAAATCTTTACAGGAGCAGAAAGCCTCATCTTTCTCCCGCAGGACAGCTGGTAGTTATGAACTGCTGATCCTGAGGTTAACAGCCTGATTCGTAACCACTACACTACCAGAGCTCCTTCTCTCAAGACATAGGATGCATCTAATCCATGTGATTGCTAATTGCCGTCAAGTTGATTCCAACTCATGGCTACACCAAAGGTATAAACTAGAACTGCTCCAGAGGGTTTCCTAGGCTATGACCTTTTGGAAACAGTTTGCCAACATCTTTTTTCTGAGGATGCCAGAGTCTTTCTATTTTTCTCTCACCTTTCATGGAGGGAAAATTCCTTAGTATGAGACAAAAGAAGTTTGTGGACTCTAGAGGTTTCCATTCTTTCCAACTATAATATTGTTTATGTATATTGCTGACATTTCAGGTCACATGATAAACACTAACTACAAGGTCAGTGGTTCAAACCCACCAGCTGCTCCTTGGAAACTTTACACAGGATCGCCATGAGTCAGAACTAACTAGAGGGCATTTAACAACAACAACAACAACAATCTGTCCAGTACTTGAAATTTTCTCCTAGGAGCCATTTTTCTCATATCGAGAGCAGACTTCCTGTGAGCTGGAAGAAGGGATCCAGAAATAGCAGCCCCTGAAAACCAGGTCTCTCAGTTGGCCTGGAGTTCTGACCGTTACACTATTTCTTTTATCTTAAATCTCTCTAGAACAACTGACAACATTTCAGGTTCCTGGTATAGCACTGTAGGATAAGCACTGGACCACAAGGTCAGTTTGAACCAAAAGGTCGGTGGTTCAAACTCCTCAGAAACCCTATAAGGGCTGCCAGGAGTTGGCGCCAACTAGAGGACACTTCACAACAATAACCTTTTAATCTTAATGAAAATGTCTCTTTAAATTGAGGCTCTCTCATGTTTTGTAGTAATTGTGTTTTGTTTGTTGTGCACAGGGTCACTATGAGTCGGAACCAACTCAACAGCACTTAACAACAAAAAAAACTTAATTGGGGAGTTAGGTTTTTTGATCCACAGAGCTAGAGCCGAGTACCTTTATGAAATCTTGGTGTGGCACTGCAAGTGGCCTTTATGGCACTTGGTGTGGATAATGCACTAGACTACAAGGTCAGTTTGAACCAAAAGATGGGTGGCTCAAGTCCCCCAGCTGCTCCTTGGCAACCCTATATAGGGTTTCTATGTGTTGGAACCGATTCAACGGTACTTAACAACGGCAACTATCTATCTATCTATCATCTATCTATCTATCTATCTATCTAATCTATCTATCATTTGGAGTCCTGGTGTGGTGCTATAGGATAAACAGTGGTTCAAACCCACCAAGCCACTCCTCAGAAACCCTATACAGGGTCTCTATGAATCAGAACAGATTCCATGGCACTTAAAAACAACACCACATGCATCATTATATACTCTTGAATTGATATATATATTTGATAGTACATTGCAAAGCCAAAATTTTTGGCAAGTGGAAACCTCTTCAAGGTGCTTCCTGAGTGAGTCCTTCCTGATGTCTTTGAAAGCTTCCTTCCTAACTGCGTGTCTAAGTATTCCAAGCTCATCATGTGTATTTCCTGACTCGGAGCTCAAATTAGCCTTTTTCTCCAAGAAATCCTGAGTTACTTTCAGAGGAAACCTCACTTGAGACCAAGTCTGGATGCTTGTTGTTGTTTTTGTTAAGTGCTGTCGAGTCAGTTCTGACTCATAGGGTTTCCGAGGAGCGGTTGGTGGGTTTGAACTGCCATCTGTGGCTCAAACTCCACTACTGATCCTATAGTGCCACACCAGGAGTGCAAGTCTGGATGCTAGAGATGCTTATTGCCTTTGTTTCTAAGCCTTCTTAATGAGATCTAAATTATATTTCCAATTCAGATTCAGAACTACAGGTGCTTACTTAATGTCTTCTGTATTACTTCAGTAGCTTCGTAATTCCACACTGAAAATCCTTGAAGGAACAGTTTTTGAAGATATGGGATATGATAGAGTTAGAATAACCCATAATGACTCATTTGTTTTATTCTACTTTACACAGACTGCATTCTCAGAATAATAGCACCAATAGTATCACTAACATCATTATCACTGGAAACAGATAAAGCATTTAGGTATATGATAATCATCCCTTTTTTACTGTTTACTCATATTTATATTTTAAATCATAGGATGGTTACATTTTAGAGTATCTCCTTTTTAATACTCATTTAATCTTTATTGTCCAAGTCCCTATATATTTAATATTCACCAACAATAACTCTGTTGATGCCTTTCTAGTCATTTTGGTTGCCTGCAGCATGTTCTTTAATTGCCCTCAGGAAAAGTTCATGGGAACAATATTACCTGAGTCTTTTCATGTTATTTAAAGTTTGTGATTTTCTAGATATAAAATTCTTAGTTAATATTTTCCTTCTTTAATATTTTAAATTTATTGCCCTAATTTTTCTCTGGTATAAAACATTGTTGTAAAAAAAGATTGCTTACATTTATTTCCATATAAATCATATAATCCTTTTGCCTACATGCCCAAATTATTATTTTCTTTTAAAGTGAAATATTTTTATTCTCAGGTACATCATTTATTAACAACAACAGAAATCATTTCAAACTATGTTTTATACAAGAATGATCATTTTTTTTGTTGGGTATTTGTTCTGTTTCATTGACATTGCTTTGTTCCCTTGCTTCAGGGTCTTTTATTACTTGCATATCTGATCCTCTTGGTTTATTTTACAGTTTATCTTTTAAAAATATAAATTCTAATTGTTTGGCTATTATTGATAATTTACAACTGGACTGTGAAAATGTGTTCTTATTTTAAATCTAATTTATTATTTAGAGTTAATGAGTAGCAATGATTATCTATATTATTTTTGTTTTTTAGGGGGCATTGGGAAACTGAACTATAATCTGAAATGAACAGTGACATTTACATAATAATATTAATAATAATAGGCCAGTAGAAAAGACAGTTAGGTTTCCTGAGAGTTTTTGCTCCCCTGAGATCATAAAGTATGAAATTCTGAAACTGAAATTTCAGGGGCCTACCTTTATGGATTAAGGAACTCTGGTAGCATAGTGTTATAAGTCAGGCTGTTAACATCAAGGTCAGCAGTTTGAAACTACCAATCATTCTGTGGGTGAAACATGAGGCTTTATGCTCCTGTTAAGATTTATACCCTTGGGAACAATACACAGAGTCACTATGAGTCAGAAGCAACTCCACAGCACACCACCACAACCACTTTAATGGATTAGAAATAATTTTCTGCATTTTTCAGTTACTAAAACCACCACTTGTCTGTCACTTTGTTGTACTGTGGTGGCTTGCAATTTCTGTGATGATGGAAGCTATGCCACAGGTATTTTAAATATCAGAAGATTCACCCATAGTGGATAGATGTCAGCTGCGCTTCCAAACTAAGACAGACTAGGAAGAAGAAGAGTCAGAGACTACTTCTGAATGTTAAGACACTGAAAACCTATGAAGAGCAGTGAATGAAACACTATCAGGTAATACCAGAGTAATGAATATTCAGACATGATGAATAGCACCATAATATTGTCAGATACAATGTGGAAGACGAGCACCTCAGGTTGGAAGGCAATCTAGGGAAGAGCTGCCTCCTCAAAGTAGAGTTAACTATGCTGACACAAATAAAATAAAGCTTTTGGGACCTTCATTTGCTGATGGAGTACAACTCAAAATGAAGAGAAAAAGCTGTAAACATCCATTAATCATCAGAATATGGAATGTACAAAGTATGAATCTAGGTAAATTGGAAGTTATAAAAAAATGAAATTAAACACATAAAGATCTATATGCTAAGCATTAATGAGCTAAAATGGACTGGTATTGGTCATTTTGAATCTGACAATCATATTGTTTACTATGCCAGGAATGACAAACTCAAGAAGAATGTAGTCACATTAATCATCAAAAAGAATATTTTAGGATATATCCTGAAGTTAAATGCTGTCTGTGATAGGATACGATCCATACATCTACAAGGAAGACCAGTTAATACAACTATTATTCAAATCTATACACTGAACACTAAAATCAGTGATTATGAAATTGAAGAATTCTACCAACTTCTTCAGTCAGCAATTGATCAAACATGCAATTAAAATGTATTGTTAATTGCTGTTGATTGAAATTCTAAGATTACAAACAAAGAGGAAGGATCAGTAGGAAAGTATGACCTTGGTGATGGAAACAATGCTAGAGATTGCATGATAGAATTATGCAGGACTGGTGACTTCTTCATTGCAAAGACCTTTTAAAAACAACATAAAAGATGACTATATACAGGGAACTTACAAGATGACATACACAGAAATCAAATAGACTACACCTGTGGAAAGAGATGGTAGAAAAGTTCTATATCATCAGCCAAAACCAGGTCAAGAGTAGTGTTATAGACCATCAATTGCTCATATGCAACTTCAGGATGAAGAAGATTGAAAACAAATCCATGAGAGACAAAATTTAACCTTGAACACACCTCACCTGAATTTAGAGATCATCTCAAGAACATATTGGAAGCATTAGACACTAATGCAGAAGAGTTGTGGAATGACATCAAGAATATTATACAATAAGAAAGTAGAAAGTCATTAAGAAGACAAAGAATGAAAAGACCAAAATGGATGTCAAAGAGACTCTGAAACTTGCTCTCTAATGTAGAGATGCTAAAGCAAATGGGAGAAATGAGGAGATAAAAGAGCTGAACAGAAAATTTCAAAGGGTAGCTTGAGAAGACAAAGTCAAATATTTTAATGAAATATGCAAAGATCGGGAGTTAGAAAGCCAAAAGGGAAGAACACACTTAGTTTTTCTCAAGCTGAAAGAATTGAAGAAAAATTTCAAACCTCAGCTTGAAATATTGAAGGATTCTCTAAACTCTTTGTGTGGCTCTGTTGGATCATCAATGGACTGAGAACCACAAAGGTGGCAGTTCAACCTCACCAGCTGCTCCTCGGAAACCCTATATAGTATCCCTATGAATTGGAACCAACTGGATGGCACTTTGCAACAACAACATCAACAACAATATGGGCAAGATATTAAATGGTGTGGAAAGCATAAAAAATAAATGGACAATATTCAACCCTTTCAAGAGATAGAATATGATCAAGATCCAATGGTACTGATGTAAGAAGTCCAATGTACATTGAAGGCATTGGCAAAGAACATGTTTCTGGGATTTTATGGAAAACAAATAGAAATTTTTCAACATATTGAGCTAGCACTGGAGGTACTCAGACTACTATGCCAAGAAATTTGGAAGATTACCTGGACAACTAATTGAAAGAGTTCCATATTTGCACCCATTTCAAAGAGAAGTGACAAAACAGAATGTAGAAATTATCAGACAATATCATTAATATTACAGGCAAGTAAAATTTTGTTGGAGATAATTGAGAAACGGCTGCAACAGTACATTGACAGGAAACTGCTAGAGGTTCAAGTTGGATTTACATGAGGACGTGGAATGAGAGATATCATTGCTGACTTCATGTGGATCTTTACTGAAAACAGAGAATACCCTAAAGATGTTTACCTTGCTGGTTTAACTACAAAAAGGCTTTTGACTGTGTGGATCATGACAGGTTATGGACACCATTGTGGAGAATAAGTATTCTGAAACAGTTAATCATGTTCATGCAGAACTTGTACATAGACCAGCTTATACATCAAACAGAACATGGGTACATTGAAGGTTTTAAGTTTAGGAAAGGTGTGCTTCAGGTTTGTGTTCTTTCACCATATTTATTCAATGTGCATACTGAGCAAATCATCATAGAAGCCGGATTATATGAAGAATGATGTGACATCAGAATTGGAGGAAGACTCATTAATAACCTGCGATATGCAGATGATACAGTGTACTTGCTGAAAGTGAAGAGGACTTGAAATACTTATTGATGAATATTAAAAACTATAGCCTTTAGTGGAGTCCTGGTGTGGTGCTGTGGATTAATGTGCCAGACTGCAAAGCTGTTTGAACTGCAAGGTTGGCGGTTCAAACTCACCAGCTGCTCCTCGGAAACCCTATATAGGGTTGCTATGGGTCAGAATCAACTCAACGACACTTAACAACAACATAGCCTTTAGTATGGGTTGCACCTCAATGTAAAGAAAACAAAATTTTCACCAAAGGACATCAATAAACAACATCATGCTAAATGGAGAAAAGATTGAAGTTGTCAATGACTTCATTTTGCTTAGACCCACTATCAACACTCATAGAAGCAGCAGTCAAGAAATCAAACTATGTATTGCATTAGGCAAATGTGCTGCTTAAGACTTCTTTAAAGTGTACAAGAGCAAAGATGTCAGTTTGAGGACTAATGTGTGCCTTATCTTTAGTCCATGAAAATATCCATGATATTTTCAATAGCTTTATATAGATGTGAATAAGGAAGACTATAGAAGAACTGATGTATTTGATTTATGGTTTTGGAGAAGCATATTAAAAGTACCATAGACTGCTAGAAGAACAAACAAATCTGTGTTGCTAGAAGTACAGCCAGAATGCTCCTTAGAAGCCAGGATGTTGAGGCTTTGTGTCTCATACTTCGGACATATTATTAGAAAGGACCAATCCTTGAATAAGGACATCATGCTGTATAAAGTGGAGTTTCAGTGAAAAAAGAGGAAGAACCCCCAAATGATGGATTGACACAGTAGCAGCAGCAATGGCCTCAAGGTTAACAATGATTGTGAGGATGGTGCAGGACTGGGCAGTGTTTTGTTCTGTTGTTTATAAGGTTGCAATGAGTGGGAACTAACTTTAGCACACCTACCAACAACAATAACATATCCTATTAACAACAGAAAATCTCACGCCTGTTAACATATCCATGGCAGATTTGGTTTGTTTCACTTAGAAATAAATACTAAATAGTGAGGAGTACCCTTTCGTTGCAATGTTATCCATAGTTTATGATCCACGCAGTCGAAAGTCTTTGCATAGTCAATAAAGTCCAAGCAAACATCTTTCTGGTTATTCTTTGTTTTTAGTTAAGATTCATCTGACCTCTTCAATGATATCCCTCATTCCACATCTTCTGAATCAGGCTTGAGTTTCTGGTAGATCTGTCAGTGTACTATTACAGTCATTTAAAAAAATATCTTAAGCAAAATATTACTTGAATATGATAGTTTTCAATGATTTCCACATTCTGTTGCATCATCTTCCTTTGGAATGGGCACAGATGTGGATCTCTTCTTAACTGTTGGCCTGGTAGCTGCCTTCGGAATTTCTTGACGTAGGTACGGGAGTCTCTGTACTGCATCAATTTGTTGAAAGATTTCAATTTGTATTCCATCTATTCCAGGAGCCTTATTTTTCGCCACTGCTTTCAGTTCAACTTTGACTTTTTCCTTCAGTATCATTGGTTCTTTATCATATGCTACTTCATGAAATGGTTGAATATTGAACATTTTGTTTTTGTACAATGACTGTATTCTTTACATTGTCTGTTGATGTTTTCTGCATCATTCAAAATTCAACCACAGAATCCTTCAATATAGCAAGTTGAGACTTGAATTTTTTCTTTAGCTCTTTCAGCTTGAAAAATGCTGAATGTGTTCTTCCCTTTTGGTTTTCTAAGTGTTTGCACATTGCATTATAATGTTTAACGTTGTTTCTAGAGATGTTCTTTGAAATGCTCTGTTCAGCTCCTCTATGTCATACTTTTTCTAGTTGCTTTAGCTTTTCTACATTCAAGAGCAAGTTTCAGATTCTCTTCTGACATCCACTTTGAATTTTTTCTTTTTTGCTGCCTTTTAAATGACCTCCTTTTTTTTTCACATATGATATTCTTGATGTCATTCCACAACTCTTTCTTTCTTTGGTAATTGGTGGCTAATGCATCAATTCTGTCCTTTAAATGATCTCTAAATTCAGGTAAGATATACTCAAGATCAAATTTGGCTTTCATGGCTTTGTTTTAATTTTCTCCAGTTTCAGCCTGAACTTGCATATGAGCAATTGATATTCTGTTCCTGGCCTTGTTTTGGCTGGTGATATCGAGCTTCTTTGCAGTCTCTTTTCTCAGATTTAGTCAGTTTGATTTCTGTATACTCCATTTGGTGAGGAATACCACAGCACAACAAACTGACAGAGGAGTGGTGGGCCATGTGTGTAGTCACCTTTTATGTTAAAAAAGGTATTTGCAGTGAATAAGCCATTTGTCTTGCCAAATTCTATCATGCAATCTCCAGCATAGTTTCTATCACCAAGGCCGTATTTCCCAAGCACTGATTCTTTCATTTTGTTTCCAACTTTTGTATTCCAATCACCAGTAATTATTAGTGCATCTTGAGTGCATGTTTGATCAATTTCTTACAGAAAACTTGTTGGCTTTCTTCAATTTCATCGTCATTGGCTTTAGTGGCTGGTGCGTAAATCTGAATAATATGGTATAAACTGGCTTTCCTTGTATGTGTATGGATATTATCCTATCACAGACAGTATTATACTTCAAGAAACATCTTGAAATTTTCTTTTCGATAATGAATGTGTTGCTCTTCCTCTTGAGTTTGTTGTTCTGTCATAGCAAACCATATGATTGTCAGATTAAAAAAGCCAAAGCCCATCTATTTTAGCTTACTATGCCTAGAATATTGATCTTTATGCAATCGATTTCATTTTCACAACTTTCAATTTTCCTAGATTCATACTTTGTACATTCCATGCTCTGATTATTAATGGATGTTTGCAACTGTTTCCTCTTTTTTTGAGTTGTGGCCCATCAGCAAATGAAGTTCCTGAAAACTTAACTCCACAAAAGTCCTGATTTTACCTCTATTTTGAGGAGACAGGTCTTCCCCAGTCATATACTGAGTACTTTCCAATATGAGTGACTTGTCTCCTGGCACTCCATCTGACAGGGCCCTGCTGCTATTCATAAGCTTTTCAGTTAGTCTGTCTCTCCTTCTTCCTAGTCTGTTTTAGTTTGGAAGCTCTGCTGAAATCTGTTCACCATGGGTGACCCTGCTGGTATTTAAAACACTGGTGGAATAGCTCCCGGTATCACAGCATCACACAGACCACCAGTGTGACAAACTGAGATGAGTGGTGGTAAATATCTAGAAGCCTTTATTCAGCCTACCACATGAAGTAAGGAAGAAACTGTATTACATACTTGAATATGTAGGTATGGAGAGGACTGCAGAGTTTTCTAGTCCAACAACCTCTGTATCTCAGACATGTGAACACTTAGGGCCGTGGATAGTAAGTGTCTTAGATTCATTAAGACAAGTGCAATGGTGATGCAGTGGTAGAATTTCTGCCTTTAATGCAGGAGACCTGCATTCAAGTCCACGCCAATGCTGCACTTCATGTGCAGCTACCATCTATCAATCAGTGGAGCTTCCAGAATATGACAGATTAAGAAGAAAGATTTGAAAGTCTACTTCCAAAAATCAGCCAATGAAAACTCTGCCAATTACAACCATCCAGTCCTATTGTGTTTGGTTATCATGAGTCAGGAACCAACTTGATGGCAGATAACAATAATAACCAGATCTTGGGCTAGAAACCTGCTCTCAGATTCATGTGAGTTTGTCTGTGTCCTTTGTGTATGGTAGATTGCAAGTATGGTGCCAATTCCTTTCCCTTGCTTGTCTCCATGCCCTTACCATATAACTTTGTAGTTCGTTCCCACTCTGTCCCCGAGTCTGGTCATGAAAGGCTTTGAGTACTTCTCCTTTTAGCACATGTATCTCTTGCTCTACAATGCAAGCATTCCCTGGCTAATTTGCTGCAGTCTGTCCCAATTGCTCCAACCAAATTGTCCATGACCTACAAACTTATGAGCTAAAGAAATACTTATTGTTTTAAGAAAAATACAGACTTTTGGAGCTTCAATATTGTTGTGGTATTAACAAACTGATAAGCTAGTAATAACTTTTTTTCTATAATTATTTCCACCAATTAATCCTTAGTCATGTTAGTTACTGCTAAGCGCTGTCAAGTCAGTCCTGATTCATAGTGACCTTGTATAGGGTTTCTGAGTTTATTAATCTTTGCAAGAGCAGAAAGCTTAATCTTTTTCTCACAGAGTGATTGGTGGGCTCAAACCACTGACCTTGTGGTTCACAGTCCAGTGATTATCCTGCACACCCACAGTACTTCTCACTCTTAATCATAGAGGAAAGTAAACATTTCCATGGAGGTTGTTGGACCAAAGTTCCAAATAGTTTCCCAACTGTAGCTATTTAGGCCTAGCTCAATCACTTGGTCTTTTAAATTTTTTTTGAAAGTTTTTGTGTGTGAATTGGATGAAGGTTTACATCATAGATCAGTTTTGCTTTCAACAATGGAATGTTGAATTCCATTCATATACTTTTCGTTTCATGTCATTGGTTGCAATTCCCATAATGAAACATCACCTAACTCACTTCTCTGTTCCCAGTTTCCATTCCTTCTCCCTTCCTAACACTTCTAAGCTTTGTCCTTGAGTTAATGTTTGAGTTAATCAACCTTTTGATCTCAAATAGTTGATGATTCTAAGGTGTGCATAACTCAGTAATGTTACTGTTCCCCTTATATTGTTAAGTGCCCTCTGGTCTGTTTCAAGGCATATTGACCCTGTATATAGGAGTGCCTAGAATGCCTGGTGGGTTTAAACTGCTGACCCTGCCATTAGCAGTCCAGTGCTTACCCCACAGCACCACACCATAGATTTATCTGTTGTTTGGCTGAAAAGTGAACCATGGGGGTGGGGAGGGGTGTTAAGGGCCATAGTCTCAGAAATTCTACCAGTGTATCTAACCAATAAGTCTGGTCTTTTTTTTTTTTTATTTTTTTATTTATGATTTTGAGTTTTATTCCACATCTTTCTCCTATTCTATCCGGGTCTTCTAATATGATCCCTTTTAGTTAGCTGAATAGCTTGGGAAAGAGAAGCCCCAACAGTTCCTTGATTATCTATTCTTTAGAATTCCATATTTATATTTGAGTTCCATTAGTGGGGCAAGATGATTCAATAAGCATGAGGTAAAGATGGCCCGGAAGACTTGTTCCTCAGAATGTATGTCCCTGGAGTTCACGATCCTGTCTCTTTGACAGTGTTGAGTCAAAAGTGGATGTTCATGCAATCCTCAGTTATAAACTGAGTCTCTGAATGGACCTTGCTCTGTTTACTGACCCAGGATTCATGAATGGACTCTTCTTCACACCATGGTACTTGCTTTGCACAGAATCAACATTCTGGGTTTGGTTTCTACCGAAGAAGATGCGAGAAGCCTTTATTTCTGCATTCCAGCTTCTTGCATGATAGGCCATGCATAGTGATGATATACGTGTTCTCTGAATTCAACCCCACCCCTCTATCCACAGCCCCTTCTGCTCTGTAACTGCTCAGGGTCCCAGGACAATTGAAGTCTGACCAGCTGTGGTGCTATTTGGTGCTATTTTTAACTTCTCCATGCATCGCAGCTGAGGACTTGGCACACACACAGGTGCATCCCTGCCACTGTTTACTCCTCTCTGAGAATGCAGGCAGAAAACCCATGCCCGTGCTTGGGGTGGAGAGTCTGGGTGGGGGGTGGGGGGGGAAGGAGGAGGCTGAATGGTTGTGTCTCAACCTCTTGGTCTACCCAGCTCTGTTCACTGCAGTGTGCAGCCTGGTGATATGGCACATTCACACGTGTGCACACCGCTGTGAGGCTGTTTTACTCCATGATAAAAACTACATCTGTCAGGCCCTATCTGCTCATGTTCGGACTGAGAAGAATGAGATCATCCAGATTGGCTCTCATCTCTCTTCTTACAAGAGGCAGCCTTCTCCCTCCTCCATTCCAGCTGTAGAGACCTCTCTCAGGGGAAGGATGGGCTGGACAGAAATCTATGGTGGGCCTCCCAGTATTAGGAAAAGGATGAACCAGCTTCAAAGTACTTCTCTTTTTAATGGATTGACTGTAGAATGTCAGAAAAATCTGTGACCTATTAAAAAACATTATACAAGGGGGACTTCAAAAAGGTCATGGGAAAATGGAATTAAAAGATAGTGGGATTTTTTTCTATGAAATTTTAAAGCCCCCCACCCCCCGCCTCTGTGCATTTATGTGTATTTATCCATAGATATATTTAAGTGCCATCAAGTCAGTTCCAACTCATAGCGACCCTGTATAGGGTTTCCAAGGAGCGGTTGGTGGATTTGAACTGATGACCTTGTGGTTAGCAGTCCAGTACTTATCCTATAGCACCACAACAGAACTCCATATAGATAGATTGGCAGATACAATACATATAAGTGCACAGGTCTCTGGGTGGTGCAAATGGCTTGCATTCTACTAGGATCTGAAAGGTTGTCAGTTCAAACCCACCCAATGGCACCATAGAAGAAAAGGGCTGGCTGGCATTCTGTGTCCATAAATATTACAATCAAGAAAACGCTGTGGAACTAGTTTTATTCGTGGGTTGTCATGAGTCAAATCAACTAGACAACACCACAAGACAACAACAGCAAAATGCATAAGCAACACATACAACATAAAGGATACTGTGTATGCATACTATACGTGTGTGTAATACATACATCCACCTATATCTTTTAGATTTGTAATAAATACATATATTAATTTTTAAAACTGACTTTGGTTTTGAATCTTTTCTCCAGGCATCTTTGTTTCAGTTAATCACGTTTCTTTTGCAGCCTGGGGACTTTTAAAAAACATTTCTAGAAACCCCCCCTATTTTACTCCCAAAGGCTTAAGCATTATTTGATAATTAGCCTTCACAATTATGTTATAGATTTTGGAAAGAAAAAGTGTGTGCTGTGGGCGGGTGGGAGGAAGAAAGTTGCGTGTGTTAGTTAATGTGGGAGGAATGAGGGGTATTATCTGGGGATTGGAGGAATGCTTATGAGAGAAAGAAGTTCACTCTGTCAAAATTGTGTTGGTTACCAGTTCTCTGTGAAACCCTCTCTTAGGACACGGGTGGCAGGCGGGTGGGGGCATTGGAAACTTTCTCGCCTTTCCTAATTAAAATTATGCTGGAAAACAGGAAGCACCTAGAGGCTAGCTGCATGCCATTTTAAAAGAAACATATTTATGATATTTTGTCTCCATTTCTTGGCACTCACAATGGGAACAAGAGACAGGACCAATACTTGTTAAGATTTTGAACATAGCGCTTTTGTATGTGCCTGACTGTTACTTTGATATCCCAATAAAGTGACTCTTGATAAAATGGAAGTGTTTCTCCCTCCCTTTCTTCTTGTCATGTGCTCATATGCTTTGTGTCTCCCTAGGGATGTTGTGGTGGTGGTGGCTAAATGCCATCAAGTCAGTTCTAACTTAGAGTGACCCTATGTACAACAGGAACAAACAGATGTCCTAGTCTGTGCCATCCTCACAATCATTATTGTGTTGCAGCCCATTGTTGCAGCCACTGTATCAATCCATTTTTTGATGGTCTTCCTCTTTTTCACCAACCCTCTGCTTTACCAGGCATGGAGTCCGTCTCGAGGAACTGCTCCCTCCTGACAACATGTCAAAAATATGTGAGATGGAATCTTGCCATCCTTACTTCTAAGGAACATTCTGACTATATTTCTTCCAAGACGAATTTGTTCATTCTTCTGGCAGTTCATGCTATATTCATTATTCTTCACCAACACCATGATTTTAAGGCATCAGTTCTTCAGTCTTCATTATTCATTGTCCAGCTTTCACATGCATGTGTTGTTAAGTGCCGTCCAGTCAATTCTAATTCATAGCGACCCTGTATAGGGTTTCCAAGGAGCGGCTGGTGGGGTTTGAACCCTGTGGTCCAGTGCTTATCCTACAGTGCCACACCCAGACTCACATGCATATAAAGCAATTGAAAATGTCATGGCATAAAGTCAAACACACTTCAATCCTCAAAGTGACATCTGGAACTTAAATACATTAAAGAGATGTTTTATTCACCCTCACCCCACCATATTTCCCCAGTGCAATATGTCATTTGAGGGTTTCTTAACTGCTGCTTCTATGATGAGCATTGATTGTGGATCCAAGTAAAATGAAATCCTCGATAACGTCAATCTTTCTCTGTTTACCATGACGTTGTTTATTGGTCCAGTTGTGAGGATTTTTGTTGTCCTTATGTTGAGGTGTAACCCATACTGAAAGAAGCTGTGGTGGTAATGTAGGATAAACATTGAAGTGCAAATTGTTAAGATTGACTATTCAAACCCAGCAGCTACCCCGCAGGAGAAAGATGAAACTTTCAGCTCCCATAAAGATTTACAGCCTTGGAAACCCTCTACAGAGTCAGAATGAGTTAGAATTAACTCTATGGCAGTGGGATTTGTTTGTTTGTTTTTGAGAATCCATATTTAAGGCTGTGGTCGTTAATCTTTCAGTAAGCAAGGTTAATGAGTCTTCCTTCAATCCCGATGCCACGTTCTTCTCAGACTATATTCCTTGAGGCGCTCTCTGGCTGCATTTCTTCCAAAATAGATCTATTGGTTCTTTTGGCAGCCCACGGCACTTTCGATATTCTTCTCCAACACCATAACTCAAAGGCATCAATTCTTCTACGATCTTCCTTATTCACTGTCCAGCTTTCACATGCATACGAGGTTATTGAAAATACCATGGCACATTAGAGCGCTGGATTTCTCTGCCATAAGGGAAAGAGTGCTGAGTGTTGTATTGCGTACTCACGTGCTGTGTGACCTTGGAAAGGTTTGCTGAATCCCTTATGAAGTGAAAGAGTTAGAGTAGATGAGCTCACAAGTCTTTTCACCTTGGTCCCTTTGCAACATTATAACTCCTTAGTGCTGTGTTCCGACCTTCAAGATCCCTTACCTCCTTATAGTTTATGAAGAACTGAAGCAGATGCCCAATGTGAGAAAAGAGGAAAGGAAGAATATGTAGATGAGGGTCAGAAGCTCTCAGTAAAAGGAGAGCTTTATGTGTTGCTTCATCTACTATATGTGTTGCTCCATTACTGGGAGAAAAGCCTTCTGTGAAATCTTTATGAGAGCTATTGGACAACTCATAGTCCTTTTCCAAACTTCTCCTTCAGCAAAAAAACAAAAACAAAAACAAAAAGATAGCATATTTATTAAATGCCTGGTGGAAGCCAGATATGTTCTTTAGTTTCTATCACTTTCCTTCTTGTATCATAGTTATTTGAATAAAAGGACGGAGAAAACTTTATTGGCCAAATTTCCAGAATATTAGAAAAGGAAGACAGATGTGTGCATGTGTTCACTGTGAGAGAAGCAGAGTTGGGTGGTAGATAGGGTGGGGGTGGGCTTACACTTCACAGGGAACTGTACACCATGGGGTGGGTGACCTTTCAGAGAACCTGGACATTGGGAGATTGTGAGAGTGATGGGGGGAACCATCAAAATGGTAGAAAACTATGTGCTGTGTGATGTGATTCCTCTTTTTTCTTCTCAGATCTTCTGCCAAGTTAATCAAGTCCTGAGATGATGCTAGTGCCCAATCAAGGCAAGATGTAGTTACAAAGAAGGAAGGTCTGGGAGTTTTGGTAGCCTAGGAGAAAACTGTGGATTCAAGCAAGCCATGGAAAATTATCCATTGTCCATGCCAATTTCTGAGATACAATGACATCTCAGGTAACATATGGGCACATTTAGGAATATTTGGTTATATCATCTCCTCAACTAGCCTATGAGGAGATTCAATAACTGGATCCTTCTCAAAGTTGTCTTTGTAGGCTACATGGACCCTAACACAGTTTTCTTACACAGAGCAGTTGCTCAGAAACACTTGCTGAATGGATACATTAATGAATTAATGCATGAATGACGTATAAATGAATGATAAAAGCTGTTCACTGCCCGCCCAAAGAATGCATGGTTAGTTTGGATAGTCAGATGAGAAATTAGCCTGTCTTGTTGTTGTTGTTGTTGTTTAAGTGCCGTCAAGTCAATTCCAACCCATAGCAACCCTATATAGGGTTTCCAAGGAGAAGCTGGTGAGCTTGAAGCCTGTCTAGAGAGGGTTAATTTCTGCCTTCAGCATTCACAGGAAGGATAATGTATGCTAGGGAGGGAAAACATTAGTCTTTCCCTTTTGAAATCCCCAAAAAGATTTGTCTGAAGCATGTATTTAAATGGGCAGCATACAGGTGTTTTCAGAGCTATTCTAGCCCCCGAGAAGGCCTCGGGGCAAACCAGAGAAGACGGTGCTTGGTAACGAGAAACACTCCTCAGCTACTCTGCATGCTTCAGTGGGAAAATGCAAATCAACTCATTTCCACGTTTGAGGACAACTTCAGATAAAGGGGTCCCCGGGCAAAGTAACCCCTTCAATGTGCCCGACTACCTTTCCCCATTGCTATCTTTTCCAGTACTACCTGCCGTGCAAGCTGTAGGGGGTGGGGAGGGGGCTGTGGATTGACAGTTCAGGAGATGAGAGAGGACATGCATAGTAATGAAGAGCTGGGTGAGGAAAGAGAAGGAAGAGGGACTGGGAGTTGGTATTCGGGAAAAGACTTGAACTAGGAGGCAGAATGACCTCCACTTCTGTCTCTGCAGGCTACCAGCTGTGGTTGACCTTGGACAAGGAATAGAATATATGGACAGTCAAAGCTGGAGGGAATATTGGCAATCATGTAAATTTCCCCATCTAATTTTTTTTTTGACAGGAAACTGAGACCAAATTAAGGCAGACTAAGTGGAAGGTTAGCATTAGAATCCTGGTTCCCATTGCTTCCTGAACCCAGTCTTTTCTGCCACCCCAAGTTTTGTTATGGGGTCACCTGTATTGGTAAGCATGGGATCTAGAGTTTGTAATTTTTATGTGAATGTTCCATTAATTAAGGGCTTAGTTTATATATTAAAGGTCTAAATATCTCAAAGGGAGCATTCTTAGTTCAGTGATAAAATTCTCATCTTCCATGTAAGGGACCCATGGGAGACCTATGGGGGAGTCAAATTCAATCCTGGCTAATGCACATCTAGCTCATCCACCAGCCATCAGTCACGGCTTGCATGTTGCTGTGAGCTGAACAGATTCCAGTGGCACTTCCAGACTAAGACAGGTTAGGAAGAAAGAACCAGTGATTCACTTCAGAAAAATCTGCAACTGGCTTTTAATTAGTTTCTGCAAGACTTTTCTTCTGTGTGATGATATTAACAATATTATTAGATAATTTCCATATTCTGTTGGATCACCTTTCTTTGAAATGGACAACTCTTCTAGTCGGTTGACTAGAATTCTTGACATAGATGAGTGAGATCTTCAAGTATTGTATCTGTTTGTAGACATATCTCAGTTGATATTCCAACAATTCCTGGAGCCTTGGTTGTTTTTTTTTTTTGTCAGTGCCTTCAGTGCAACTTGAACTTCTTCCTTCCACATCATCAGTTCTTAAACACAGACCATCAATTGCTCTTCTGCAAGCTCATATACATAGTTGTTCCCTTTTGAAACCCCTCAAACGATTTGTCTGAAGCATGTATTTAATGGGTAGCATGGATATGTGTCAAGTTTGTCTCTGTGCATATAGAAATACATACACCCATTATTTCATACTGGTGGCTTTTGGTTTTAATTTAGCTTGGCTCTTGAGGAGACTGAGACTGAGGCTGAACATGAGATGGTTAGTGGCGCCTCATTGGTGTGTAATCCATAAGCTACAGTCGTTAAGCCCCAGGCAAATGCTCTCATTGTTCTGAAACTTTGGCTCTGTCTAGAGAGAGGTTTCTATGGCAGGCTAGACTTAAACACACATACATACACACAAACAGACCCGCTGATGATAAATTGATTCCTTCCAACTCATAGTGCGTGTAGAAGCAGACAATCCCATCTTATTCTGTGGCACGGCTGTGGGTTGAACTGCCAATCTTTCAGTTAGCAGCTGAGTGTTTTAACCACTGTGCTACCAGGGCTCCTGTTAGACAGACTGAAGTCTAAACTTATTCCCTGTGATGATAATAAGAATTGGAAATACAATATCATACATTATTTTTTCAAGCGGTTTTCTCATTCTGCCTTTTGAGTCTCAGAAAAGATCATTGTATACTAAACTAGTGTTTATTGAGCCTTTAGTATAGGCTGTGATTCTCAGGGGGCTGACTTTGCCTACCCTCCCAGAACATATCTAGTAATGTTTACATATTGTCTTTGCTCTCACAAGGGTAGGGATGTGGGTGGTGGTAGTGGAGGAGTGCTATTGGCATCTAGTGGGTAGAGGTACGGATGTTGCAAAACATTCTGCAATGCACAAGACAGGATTGTCCAACCCAAAATGACAGAAGTGCCAAGATGGAAAACCTGGTGTATGTATGCCAAGCATTGTGCTCCATCATTAGAGACATATCTCTGTCAATCCTCTCCAGGGCCCAAGAGATAGGCTCATCCTTTCTTATAAATAGAAGGTATTGTTGACCCAGAGAATGGAAATAACTTGGTAAAATCCAGCAACTCGCAGTTGCAGAATTGCCTGTGAGCCCACTCAGTCTATTTCCAGACCCTCAGCTTTAAGTCCCACTCAAAGCTGCAGACATCCCTGGACCTGTTTGGCCAGCATCCCAGAGGAAGATCAGACATTTTCACCAGGTACAAATGAAGCTCTCATAGATATGTTGTTATTGTTAAGTGCAGTTGTGTCAACTCAGACCCATAGTAACCCTGTATAGGGTTTCCGATGAGCAGCTGGTGAGCTTTGCAGTCTGACACATTAACTCACAGTGCCACACCAGGACTCCCTCACAGATATGTTATTGTTGTTAAGTGCCATCGAGTCGGTATAGACTCATCGTGACCTTATGCACAACAGAACAAAACACTGCCTGATCCTGGGACAACCTCACTGTCATTTCCACGCTTGAGCCATTGATGCTGCCACTTTGCCAATCCATCTCTCTCGGGGTCTTCCTCTTTTTCGCTGAACCTCCACCTTACCAAACATGATGTCCTTATCCAGTGACTGGTCCCTCCTGACAATATGTCCAAACTATGAGACAAGAAGTTTGGCCATCCTGGCCTCCAAGAAGCACTCTGGCTGCACTTCTTCCAACACTTATCTATTTCTTTTGGCAGCCCATGGCACTTTCAATATTGTCCTCCAATACCATAACTCAAAAGTGTCAATTCTTCTATGATCTTCCTTATTCACTGTTCAGCTTTCGCAGGTATATGAGGTTACTGAAAATACCATGGGTTGGGTCAGGCACACCTTAGTCCTCAAGCTGACATCTTTGCTCTTCAACACTTTAAAAAGGTCTTGTGCAGCAGATTTGCCTAATGCAATACACCATTTGATTTCTTGACTGCTGCTTCCATGAGTGTTGATAGCTGATCCAAGAAAAATGAAGTCCTTGACAACTTCAATCGTTTCTCCATTGATAAGAATCTTGTTTATTGGTCCAGTGGCAAAAATTTTTGTTTTCTTTACATTGAAATGCAATCTACACTGAAGGCTGTGCTCTTTGATCTTCATCAGTAAATATTTTAAGTCCGCTTCACTTTCATCAAACAAGGTTGTATCATCTGCATATCGCAGGTTGTTAATGAGTCTTCCTCCAATCCTGATGCCATGTTTTTCTTCATATAATCCAGCTTCTTGGGTTATTTGCTCTGCATACAGGTTGAATAAGTATGGTGAAAGAATACAACCCTGTAGCACACCTTTCTTAATTCGAAACCATTCAGTTTGAAACCATGTTCTGTTCAAACATTCCAAGGAGAGGTGACCCAATGGAATGCGGAAATCATCTCACAATATCTTTGATATCTCATGCAAGGAAATTTTACTAAAAATAATACAGAAATGGCTGCAAGCATACATTGACAGAGAACTTCCAGAGGTTCAAGCTGGATTCAGAAGAGGCCGTGGAACGAGGGATATCATTGCTGATGTCTGATGGATCTTGGCTGAAAACAGACACTATCAGAAAGATGTTTACCTGTGCTTTATTGACTACACAAAGGCTTTTGATTGTGTGGATCATGACAAGCTTTGGACAACATTGTGAAGTATGAGTATTCCAGAACACTTAATTGTGTTCATGAGCAATCTGTACATGTACTTACAGGCAGTTGTTTGAACAGAACATGGGAACACTGAATGGTTTAAAATTAAGAAAGGTGTGTGACAGAGTTGTATTTTTTCACTCACAGATATAAATGATCACTATTCGACCCTGTTTTCTTCTCCCTCCAGAGACTATGTTGTATGCCAAGAGTTGGCCTTCAGTGTAAAATCTGTCCTAGTTTAGATCCTTTCTCTTATTTCTTTTATTTTACCCTTTTGTGTTTGCTTTTCTTATCCAACAATGATCTTGCTATCTTTCTGAACCATAGGCTTTTTTTTTTTTTTTTTTTTTTTAAGTGTTTATTGTGAATTGAGTGATAGTTTACATGGGAGCACATTATGTTTTTCTTTTTCTTTTTTTTTTTTAAGGTTTTATTGCGAATTGAGTAATAGTTTCAAATGGATGATCATCAGTCTTACATTCATCCTCTCATTTTTCATTTCATTGCAGTGATTACAATCCCCTCCATGCATCATCATTCAACAGTATTTACTTCTATTGCTTATGGGTTTTTGTGTGTGTGTGTTTTCTTTTTTCGGATGTACATAAAAACATTAAGGAATATATAATCATTTAAACAACCAAAGGGCACATTCTGAAAGCCTGTCTCCTGGCCTCCAGCACACAGCCTTTCTCTTTCCATGAGTCTAGAGTCCACAACTCTTCTATCTCTCCATCTCTGCCTCCATCTCTGGTATTGTTTCTTCTCTGGATAGGGTCCCACATTCCATTCATGCTCTTTTCCGTTGATAGTCCTAGGGTCCTCTGTTCCTGGAATGTAAGATTACCTACTTGCCCCTTTATGTTACAAAACTTCTGCCTTTACAGATGTGACAATTGCAATTAGTCATGAGAATAATTACTCACTACTGAATTATACAAATCTTATCCCCATTCACCAGACCCATCTAGACAAGATGAAAAGTATTCATTGGGGACTCTATCTTCCCCCACACATTCTGAAACTAAACTCCCTCTTGAAAACTTGTAAGCCAGTCACTTTGTGCCTTATAGCACACACCCCCCCCCATTTTAGGTAGCCAATGTCTAAGTTGCCCGTCCCTATCAACCCTGTATACAGAGGGGATAGGATTGTTACTTGATGTGAAGACTCCTTCCCTTTAAGTTGGTATTTTGAGCTACGACATCCATAAGTATAGGTCAAGTTCATCAAATTGTAGCAATCTACACTTGTTCCCTTTATCAAATTAAAAAAAAAATCTTTTTCTAGTCGAGTTGTGATCATCAAGCCATCTAAGCTAGGTCAAATGGGTCCTGTTTGCAAGTTTGGACATTCTTGTGTGTCTCCCCTCACTTCATATCAGATGGATACTTCACTGTCAGTTCTACCCCTCTGTGGCTATATCTTTGTCCATGGGCTCAGGAGTCCCCAGGTCTCATCATACTTTGGACCACCCAGCCCTACCTCTTCTCTCTCTCACCTTCAAGTCAGTGGGTGTCTATGGAGTGTGGTTGAACTCAGCCTATATCTTCATTGCTGCCTCTCCCCCAATTCCACTCTTCAGTAGATTAGTGTGATTTCCAGCAAGCAATCCAATCCAAGCTTACATGCCTGCTCATGAGTTCCCTTTGAGTTTCAGTCTTGGAGGGGGGTTTATCCTAAAGGGACTTGATTGCTTGCCTTGATGGCTTCCCTATGAACACACAGGCCCTTTCTTGAAGAGCAATCCAATCAGTGGCTGCTCACTCCCATTCATGGTTTACTGGAGGGTTGTCCTGGGGTCAGGTTGTTGATTATGGCCACCAGACCAGGGAAACAGACAATTTCCTCTGAAACTGGACAGTCCCTGAGATTCAATTATTGGTTTTTAAAAAATGAAATCTCTATTTCCAAGACAAGAACAAAAAACCAAAACCAAATTTAGCTTTTAGATTGTGTGAAGATTTCATAAGAAATCTTGTCCTTCCACAAAAGCTATCTGAGGAATTCCTTTATCAGGAGGGAAAAGTATTCCTGGAGAAGTCATTAGGTAAATTACTCTCAGATTAACATATTTTATTAATTACCTATTATGAGACCCCAAAGCTAAACAATCATAAAAACAACAAAAAGAAGTAAATATATTTCCCAGTGACTAATAGATGCCATGAAAGACATAATCAGTAAAATCAATTATATGCATTATTATAATGAAAGGTACAGTTAGTGCTTTAAAAAAATAATTAGGTTATTGGCTAAGAGGAAACCAGCCTCCATCCACTACCCTGGAGCAAGCCCTGGAGGCTTCACTCAAAGGCTTTTAGTTGAGAAATCATTGGTTTTATTGGCCAGGCAAATTAGTGACTCCATTAGCTTCACCAGAGGGGCACTATGGTATTCCTAAGTCACCAGGTGCTTTTGATCTGGTTGTGCAATTTCTCGAGTAGAAAAATATAGGGTTGGAACAATGCAACAGGATGAGTGCAAAATATCTGCCAGTCAAAATGTGTGCCTAAATAGATATCGAGATAAAAAGAAAGAGGTTAAAAAAGGCAGTGAGGTGAGTGAGCATATGTTCATGTGTATGTGTGGATAGCATGTAGTCTGTGTGCTGTGTATGGCTTGTGTGCTGTGTGTGGTGGATGTGGTTTGTGTACCAAGTCTGCATGTCACTCAGTGCATACACATGTACCACTTGAGAACTGATGAACATTTCCAAACCTCATTTCAGAGCACAACCTGCCCATCTCGCTTTGTATATATAAAAAAATTCTGTTTAAACCTATGGCAAAGCTACCTCCAAAGCACCAATAAATAACATATGCAAAGTTTTTTTTTCTTATCAATATCAAGAAACGTGGAGTTGTGAGGCTGGTGAAACCTTGCGTTAGACAATGTAATGAAGCAGGAATTAGAGCAGTATAGTTCCTCTGGCCATTATAAATGAGGACAGCAGCTACCTGGAGAATGGGAAAACTGATGAGTACAGTCTGTTGGGGAGAGCAGGAGGAAAATTTCCCTCAGGAACACATTTCAAATTACTTATTTATGAACTGATGAACTGGGAGACCACCTATCGAGCCATCGGAGTAAGCAGTCTGCGGCAGACAGCTACAGAACTCCAGCTAATTGTGCGGCTGGTTTCTGTTAGAACTTCTGCTATCCAGCTGGGCTTTGGAGGCAGGAAATTTAGGCTCTGACTAGAAGTTACACTTTTCCTCTTTCTTGTCCGCATAAATATATACATACTTGTTTAATCCATTTGAATCGTTGAGTAAGGACCTGAGAAAAAACTGCTAAAATTAGCTTGGGAGGAGCTGGGGAAGACAGTAGCTTTGTTCATTGGAATATTTGCAGGTTATGCCCCAAGGACTGGGAGGGAAATTGAGTCCTGGGCTCCTGCGTCAGTTCACAAAAGTCTATTGGATCTGTCCATGGAGAGCTACCTCCTCCTTCTCCCCTTCTTGGTCAGCATCCTCCTCCCTTTCTTGATACCTTCATCACCATGGTGATGAGGCACTGCGTGCTTCTCCTGGGCTGGACTTTCTGTGGTGTTTTATGTGGATGGTCTTATTTTATCTTTACAGCAATGCTGTGAAGTGCAAACCAATTTTATTTCCATCATACAGACACATAAAGTGGCAGGTGAGAAAAAGGAAATAACTTTGCCAAGGTCATTTGACCCCAGGACTCAGACCCCTGATCATGGCCCTGTTGTTGTTGTTAAGTGCCGTCGAGTCGGTTCTGACCCATAGTGACCCTATTCCGAGGGTGTAAATCTTTATGGGAGTAGAAAGCCTCATCTTTCTCCCACGGAGCAGCTGGTAGTTTCGAACCACTGACCTTAAGGTTCGCAGCCCGATTCGTAACCACTACGCTATCATGGCCCTGTACTGCCTCTCAAATCAGTTACTCTCAAGTAGATCCCAACTCATTGTGCCCCCATGTGTTTCAGAGTAGAACTGCACTCCATTGAGCTTTCAAGGGCTGTGATCTTTCAGAAGTAGATTGCCAGGCCTTTCTACTGAGGCACCTGTGAGTGGATTTGAACTAGCAGCCTTTGGGTTAGTAGACAGGTGCTTAAGTGCTTGCATCACCCAGGGATTTCTTTGTGGTGGTTGTGTGATATTCAGTCAAGCCAAACAAACTCATAGTGACCTTACATAACTGAGTAGAACTGCTCCATAGAGTTTCTTATACTGTGATCTTTCCTGGAAGCAGATTACCAGCTCTTTTCTTGTACAGAGCTACTAGTAGGTTCAAACCACTGATCTTTCAGTGAATAGTGACTGTTTAGCCATTGTGTTACCAGAGTTTCTTCCAGAGACTCATAATGATAGTGATTGTTTCCCATGAAGAAAACAGCATCTCCCACTGGGGAATGGTACAGACTTACTCTCTGTGCTGTAGGCTGTGTGGTGAGGCGCAGTATATCAGACAGTCAGGAGACTTTGGTATTATTGCTATAGCCAACTAGTTAAGAGACAAGGCTCTTAGGCAATTTTACTTTCATCTCCATTTTAGAAAAGAGGAAATAAAGGCCTAATGAAAGCAAACTTGTCCAAGCCATGCATATAGGTGGCACAGCAAGGATTTAAACTGAGTCTGGGCTTCTTACAAGGTAGGGAGGTTTTTTGGGGACAAAATCTTAGTCCTATTCAACTTTTAATTTCCAGATCCTGGCCAAAGTCCTTTAGCTATGGATCCTCAGTATATATTTGCTTGATTGAATTCTGAACTCTAAATTCAGAGAGCTTCTTGCAAAACTTCACAATCTTCCCTGGTCTGCAATCACAACAGCTAATATTGATTGGGTGCCAGTCCCTCTACCTGACTTAGTACACGGTCATCTCACTCAGTCCCCAGAACCCAATGAAGCAGGTATTTTTATCATTATTTTGTCCAGATTACAATTGAGGGCATTGAAGCTCAGAGAAATTAGGTCAGTGTTTCTCAGCTTCTGTTATTTTGCAAATCCCCTGTCCCTGTATCAAGTGAAGTTTGGCAATGTCCCTGAGCAATGACAATGGTTTATGCAATTGGATGTTAGTTGAAAGGTTAGAAGTTCAAGTCCACCTGTAAGTTTCTTGGAAGAAAGATCTATTGATCTACTTCCCAAAACTCATTTATTGAAAATCCATGGTGCACAGTGCTACTCTGACACCGTGAGCCAGCTCTGACCGCACTGACAGGACAAGAATTGATTTGGAGACATTTTTGGTTGTCATTTAGTGAGTAGAGGCCAGGGATGGTGTTCAATACCCTGCAATGGATAGGACATGTTCTCACAATAAAGAATCCAGACCCAAATCTCAAAATTGCCCAGATTGAGAAAATCAGGATTAAGTGATTGCCCAAGCTATTAAGTGGCAGAATAATAATTTAAATTTCTTTATCTGACTCCAGGGTCTTGTGCTAACTAGCTACTAGATAATTCTCCCAGTCTCTTTCTTCTCAGAAAGCCCATGATTTTACCAGAAGTCATGGTTACTTTAAAATGTAAATCAAGTGAGGCAAAGTCACCTATAGGAACCTCAGTATGGGTCTCTACACATAATAAGGCTCAAATTGGACTGATAGTTGGGTCCTGGTGATATTGAGGATGTAAATGGCAGTCTGTATGGCAGTTCTGTCAAGACTAGATGCAGCCCGAGTCTGGAGGGCTTGGTGGAAAGCCTACCAGCCTGGGAGATCCCAGATTCCAAGCTGACTTCAACTATTGCTAGTGTGTGACTTCTGGAAAGCCACAGTCTCTGAGCCTCTGCTTCTTTAGCTACGGAGCTTAGGAGCCCTATTGCAGCCTGTTTTTCAGAGCTACTGATGAAAACCACATGCTAAAATGGGCATCCAAGCATTCTGAAGAGTTTAGAGGGCTACACAGAGGCTAGGATTCCCTGTGCTACTTCAATAAGCAGGTAGTAATAACAGTGACAACTTACACCACTGTTACTGAGTAATTTTCTTTACTAGATGTTGCTTTAAGAACTGGGAATGCTCATTTATACTTCAAAACAATTCTGTGAGGTGGGTATCAGATTAAGAGGGCTTCATTCTTGGTTCAATGCACTGATGTTACTGTTTTAAAATTCTTAAGAAGCCCTGTATTTTTATTTTGCACTGGGCCCTATAAGTCATGGAGCCAGGTACTCCATTAGCTATGTCTGCTTTCAGGCTAAGAGTTTAATAACCCTGAGTAGTGAATCTATCAGAAATAGCCTATGCCCTGCTAGGGATTTGGAGGGGTAAATGTTATTAAAGTTGATCTGAACATTTTCTAAGTTACTTATTTTTCCTATGAAAAGAAGTAGGGCCATGTTCCAGGGTAATCAATCAGTTCTATACAAGAATTGATCAGGTATAAAGGATGGGAAACTAAACCAGAAATAACAAAACAACAAGGAATTGGTTAAGTAGGCAGGCTCTGGGTTTAGACAGCTGCAAAACAGTAAGAATAACAATCAACAATACAAGAAAAACAATAATGATATAAAAATAGTATTATCTAGTGAAACTTTTAGAGCCTGACATGCAAGACCCTAAGCTCACCAGCTGCTTCTCAAAAACCCTATACAGGGTCGCTATGGGTCAGAACTGACTCGACAGCACTTCACGACAACATACAGGACTGCTGTGGGTCGGAATCGACTTGACAGCACTTAACAACAATGACAATAACAACATATTAAATATATTAAGTTTCCACTTTGAGGCAATTTTCAATTGCTTCATATGCATGTAAAAGTTAGACCATGAATGAGGAAGACCATATAAGAACCAATACATTTGAATTACAGTATTGGTGAAGAAGCTTGGGTATACCATGGACTCCCAGAAGGACAAATATATTTGTCTTGAAAGAAGTATAATCAGAAAGCTCCTTAGAAGTGAGATGGTGATATTTCATTTTTTAGCCATCTTGTTAGAAGGAGCAGTTCCTGGAAAAGGACATTATGCTTGGTAAAATGGAGGGTCATTGAAAAAGAGGAAGATCCTCAATGAGATGAACTGACAAAGTGGCAGTTCAGACATTGCAACAGTTGTGAGGATAGCATAGGACTAGGCAGTGTTTCATTCTGTTGTCCATAGGGTCTCTATGAGTCATAACTGACTCGATGGCACCTAACAACAACAACAACAGCAGCAACATAATATTTGCCATGTATGATTTACATGTAATTTACACTATAATTCTGTGTGGGAATGTATTATTATTTTTGCTGTTTTTCAGATGCAGAAGTCATGGGTACCTGGGCTGAAGTGATTTTACCTACCATATCCTATTGTTGATAAGTGTTGTTGAACTGGTTCCCACTCATAGCAATCCTGTATAGAGTTTCTGAGGAGTAGCTGGTAAGCTTGAACCACTGACCTCGCAGATCAAACTGACTTGCAGTCCAAGCCTAAGTTAAAATATTGGATCCATTTCCTAACTGTAAGGCCTTGGGCAAGTAGCTCAAACATCTTTACTACACTTTCCTCATGTGTGAATGAGAATATTATAAAGTTGTAGGAAATTATAAATTAGGTCATGTAATCTGGAATATAAGAGGAAGGGCCTTGTACATTTTGTCTACTATCATGTTTTAGAACAGTGCTTGATATATAGTGTATCAGCTACCATCATAATTCTGCATAACAAGCCATTACAAACTCTTAATGGTATAGAGTAGTAAGTGCTTATCATTCCCACATCAAGAGTCAGTTTGATATTGGGTGAGTAGCTCTGCTGATCTTGTGTGGACTTACTCACGGGTATGAGGGTAAACTGGTTATTGGCTGGGTGATGGTGGCAACTTGATTATATGCCACATATTTTTCACTCGCAGAAAGTACATATTCTCAAAGTGATGACAGAGAGACAGAATGAAGGTGGAAATATACAACTGCTTTTCCAAGACTCTACTCATTTCCTGTCTACTAACAGCAGTTCCTGGTGTGGCACAGTAGGATAAGCAACGGACTGCTAACTACAAGGTTGGTGGTTCAAATCCACTAGCCACTCCCTGGAAACTCTATACAGGGTCGCTATGAGTAAGAACCAACTTGATGATGCTTAACAACAACAACAACAACAACAGTGGTTCAAGAAGTCCAGGTATGGCACTGCAGGATAAGCACTGTACTACTAACCATAAGGAGTCCTGGTATGGTACTGTGGGTTAATGCACTGGACTCCAAGGTCAGTTTGAACTGCAAGGTTGGTGGTTCAAGCTCACCAACCACTCCTTGGAAACCCTATACAGGGTCACTATGGGTCGGAACCAACACTATAGCATTTGACAACAACAATAACACTAACCATAAGGTTGGTAGTTCAAACATGCCAGCTGCTCCTAGGAAACCCTACACAGGTTTACTATAAGTTGGAACTGACTTCATGGCACTTAATAACAACAACAACAACAACAGGAGCAATTTGAACCCACTAGCCACTCCACAGAAGAAAGATGTAGCAGTCTGCTTCCAGAAAGATTTACAGACGGAAACCCTATGGTTCGGTTCCATTTGCTATAGGGTTTCTGTGAGCCAGAATACACCTAACAGCAATGGGTTTAGTTTTTTTGGTAATATCCCATTGGCCAAAGAAAGTTACCTGTCCAAGTCTAGAGTCAAGGAATAGGATGAATCACCTCACCCAGGTAGGAGAGGTGAAGAATCAGGGACACTTGTGCAATTAGTATACCACAGCTAGCTCTCAATAAATATTTGAAGAAAGAACGTGAAAGTGGTTAGTGCACAAAAAAGCATTAAAAAAAAATGGTAGTTTACAAATGTAATAATCTAACAAACTATGGATTTTGTAAAAGGGTTAGACCAAAAGAAAGATTTGACATTATATCATGAATCATGCCCCCTCTGTTTTTAGTTGTTGCTTTACTTTCCTTTAGGCTTGAAAACGATTTGGGGGCATCAGCTGGATAATAATTTCACTTTCTCTTCCTTTTGAAAAGAAATAGACTTTCACAGGGTACAAAAGTAACTGATGAAACAGCTTCTCCAGAACCAAGGTAACAACAGGGCTCTTTGAATATGCCAAAGTGAATCCCATTCTCATCAAATTTCCCCTGACATCTTTTCATATCACGGTTCCATTCCTTTGTTTTAATCCAGCAGGGCTGGGACCTGGTTTTTGAGAGAAGTGATTGTTTAAACATTCCTTTTGATGACTCCTGACAGCCCCCAGGATGGAAGCAGCTCACCTGCAGCCTAAATCTGGCCTGGTGCCTCTTGGCATGCCCTGTCTGTCTCTTCCTGAGTGCTGACTGTAGAGCGACAGGGCCCCCAAATTGTAATTTCTACTAACGGATTCAGGAGTCTGGTTCTCAGCGAGTATGTGTGTGAATCTTTGAGCGGCTGCTCTGTGTGCAGCAGCGATGATGACAGGTTGGTTTAATGCAGCTTTTGCCAAGATTAAGGGGTTGTCAGACAAGTATCATGGGAGACTGAGGGATTGCTCTGGGAAGTCATTCTGAATCGCTAACTAACAGAGCTGGCACTCAAATGGAGGTGGGCTTCCTTGTATTTAAGATGCAGCAGGAGCAAGGCACTCAAAATACATAGTGGCCGCAGAAATGCATCTGAGCATACCAATGCTCTTGACGACGACTCAGGACAGAGCAGCCTTTCATTCTCTTGTACATAGGGTTGCCAGAGGGGCAGCCTACTTGACAGCATCTAACAACAGCAACATTAGGGTAGTAGTGTACTCAACCTAGTTCATGGGGCTCGAGGACAGTGATGCCTCACTCCATTTTAAATAGAGACAGGGGACACAGTTACCTGGAGAAGTCACAGACTCTATGAATCCATTCTCTGCTCAGCAGAAACTCAAACATCTGGGAATACTTCTTTCCTTTCTTGTTTATAAGCAGAGACATGGATTTTTTTAAGGGCACGGAGAGTGAAGAGGGATGGGGAGGATTAATTGTCCAATTTCTGTACCATGGATTGAATGTCAGAAGGCTTAGGTTCAATCTCATTTCTACTTTTTACTTGCTGTGTGACTTTAGCCAAGTTACCTCACTTGTCTGAACTACACCTGTGTCACAGAGTTAAAAATATCTGTGTTCAAAGGGACATTATGAGTATTTCTGTCCACACAGAGGCTGAAACACTCTCTAACAATGTCTATGGCTCTGTTTTTCTATTTCAGGAATTCCTCCAGGCTGTTTTGTCAACTCCTTATTGTCTCATCTTAGCAGGATCTGCTTTCTCTGGCTCTGTCCTATGAACTTGCCCTTGATTTCTCTCACTCTCTGACTTCTTTCCATCAGCAAATCTGTTTTAATTTCTTGCTGAGATGTTACTTCTCAGACATTCCCCTTAGTTTTGCATTCTGTAGTCTACTTCTGGGACCCAGTAGTTCAGTGTGGGTCCTGCTTGTCTGGTAGGGGGACTGGACACAGCAAATAAAAAGAGGTATAGCAGGGATGATACTGCATTAACCACAGTCTTCCATGCTCTTGGGCACCCAGGAAGATTGGGGCCATCTGACTGAGTCTGGCTAACAGTATGTGGATATCAATGATGTAGTTTATTTTAGACTATAACTACTCATATCTGATCCCATAGACTTCTCCTTTCCTGCCATGGTGACTACATGTTCCAGACCACATAGCATACCCGCAAGATGGACAATGATGAGAACAAGAAATAAACCTGTGTTGTGCTAAGCTTTGGGATTTATATCTTGTAGCAGCTTGTGGTAATACCTTACACAGAAGATAGCATATAGAAGTACATACCTTCTTTTTGAATGTTTTTACTGTCTTCATGTCATCTCATGGATGAAAAAAGACTGCCGTTGTTGATAAGTGCTATCAAGTCAGTTCTGACTTATAGTGATCCTGTAAAGGGTTTCTGAGAAGCAGCTGGTGAGCTTAAACCACTGACTTTGCAGTTTAAACCAAACTTACAGCCCAGTGCTTATCCTACAGTGCTTACACCAAGACTCCAAAAATAGACTAAGGGTTGTCATATTCTCCAATTTGCTGTTATTTTGCCTCTTTCATTTGAAAGTGACATAAAACAAAAACCCAAACCTGTTGCCATCATAAACATTCCAACTTATGGTGACAGAGTAGAGCTGCTTGATGGTGGTTTTTTCTCTGCAATCTTTAGGGACAAAGATTTCCAGGCTTTTCTTCCATGGCACTACTGGATGAATTTGAACCATCAACCTTTAAGTTAGTAGGGGTGTGCACACCATTTGTACCACAAAAGACCCTTGAAGGTGTCAGAAACCCATTCAGATCCCTTCTAGAAAAACTGGCGAATTTTGAGAGACCAGTGGCACAAATATTTTATGCTAAGCTGTTAATACAAAGATCAGCAGATGGAACTTGCCTAACTGCCTGCGGAAGAAAGGCAAGGCAATCTGCTTTCATAAAGATTCTATGGAGCAATTCGACTCTATCCATGGAGTCATAGGAGTCAAAGTTGACTTGACAGCAGTGGGTACAGTTTGTTGTTAAGTGTGGTTGAGTTAGTTGTAACTCATAGGGACCCTGCATAGGGTTTCTGAGTCTGTAAATCTTCATGGAAGAAAAACGATGAGTAGAAAGGCTTATCTTTCTCTAGAGAGGCTGGTGGGCTCAAACCACTGACTTTGCGGTTAACAGTTCAGTGCTTATCTTATGGAGCTACTGTGCTTCCTGGGTACAGTTTAGGTGTCTGGAGTATGTGAGCTAGGAATGTCGGATTCTTTAGGTCTGAGATTAGAAATATTATCACAAGGCCTTGCTACCTGTCTCCATCTTTAAGTGGCCCTTCCTTTCCATGAGCTTCACCCTTATGTGCATGTGGTCCTTAGCTGCTGGAAGAGTATGTTCTACCAGTAGGAAGGGTAACAAAAATCTGGGATCAATTTTCTTGCCATCAGTTCAAGCAGTTCTCTGGGGAGTCCTTTTGTGATCAGTAACAGGTCACCTGCCTATCTCTGAGCTGGTCAGCCACGATGACTGGGGGTGTGGATATTAATCAGGTCTACAATCCATCTTGCAGTTTGTCAGACTGTGCTTTGCATGCTACTGTGCTACTAGAAGCTATGCCACTAGTATTTCAAATACAAGCAGGTCACCCATGGTGTAGAGGGCTCAGTGAGGCTTCCAGACTGAGATAGACTAGGAGGAAAGGCCTGGAGATGTACTTCATAAAATTAACCTATGAAAATCCTGTGGGTCACAACAGAATAAGGTCACATATAATGCTGGAAAACAAGGCCCCTTAGGTTGGAAGCCAATTAAAATACACAGAAGCTAAAAAATTGACACGGCATACTAATGAGGCTGAACGATGGTGCAGGAGAACATGAGCTTGCCATGAGTCAGAGTTGGCCAAAACTAACAGATCACTGCTCAGCTCTGACAGTTGGAGGTGCTGACACCCCTCCCCCTTCAATTGCCACAAGGATTGAAATGGAAGTCAAATTGTTCCTCTAAAGTAAGCTGGAGTGTTTAATAAACACCCACTATAGCCAAATTAGAGTACTGGTGTGGTGCTGTAGGATAAGCACTGGATGCTGCTAGCCACAAACTTAATAGTTCAAACCCACTGGCTGCTCCTCAGAAACCCTATACAGGGTTGCTATGAGTTGGAACTGATGAGAGAGAACTTAACAACATAGCCCAATTAAAATGAGCCCTGATGATGCTGTAGGATAAGCACTGAACTTCTAACTACAAGGTCAGCAGTTTGAACTCACAGTCATGGAAATGCTAGGATGCTGAGTTTGAATCAACTCAATAGCAGTGCTTTTATTTATTTATTTTTTTTCCACAGCCAAATTATAAAAATGAGAAGTAATACTTGTGTGCTATGTATTAATAACTGTCCTAAGCACTTTTCATATAGTTTTTCATTTGTGGCTCCCCCAAACTCTAGGAAGTAGCTTTTTAACATATATGGAGTAACAGCAATGGACTCATTGACCACTTCCCATAATTTGAATTTGATGTGAATTAATACATCTATACAAATGTTAGCATAAACATGATTATAGGGATGACTGTACCCATTGATAATCAAATTTCCCTTGTAATAAAGGAACAATATAATTCCAAGGGAAAGAATTGTCTGGCATAGATGATCTTACTTTAGTGATTCAGGGCATTCTAATGAGCAACAAGAAGTATAAGACTTACAGTGTATTTATTCACAGAAGGGTATTCATATAACTCTGTTCCAGTATCCACTGCTACAATAATTCATGATCTTGACAACAGAGCAGTACATTCTGTGTTGTCATGCCATGAGCAAACCTGAATTTGAAGCTGAAGCTGCCAAAGCAAAAATAAAAACCATAAATCACAAATGCCCAAATTCTCCTGTTCTGACATATACAACCTTAACATTTCAGGGCCAAAGAGGTGAGAGGAAATTCCAGCTTAATACTTCCTATATTTGACCCTCAAATTTGACTAGGGCTGTCAAATGGCCAGACACTCTGTTGGACAGGGTCACAGTGGGGCCTATCAGCAAACATGTCTGCATACACGCAAACATGTCTAATTGGAGACAGTGGAAGGGCCGTTTAATGGATGTTTGAGGAGAAACTGTGCAAGCAGAGTAGTTTCATCTCCTCCCCAGGCAAGGAGACATTCTCTCCCTGGTCATGAAGGGCATTCTTTTCTTAGATGTTTGCCACAAATTCACCTTCTCATTTCTTGTTAGGAGAATTGGGATCAGTGGCACTTTGATTAATGCTGTTCCTGTTTAAACTGAGAAAGCAGCAGCCTTCATTTGAGTCCATCTATTAGGTTGCTTTCCCCAGCTCAACTCTAGAATTCCAGCAGAGGGCTAATGCTGGTGTGGCAAAGATGGCCAACTGTCCACCTGAAATTTGGCATATCCTCTTTCCCTACTAGACAGTTATCATTGCAAAGCAGCTGCCTACTCAGGGACTACATATCCCAGCACCGATAGATACCATCTAGATGTGGTCCCATGACTACTTCTATACTTGAGTGTGAGAGGAAGGGTATGTCCCCTTTTTAGCTGGTTTTCTCTGAAAAAAAAATTTTTTTTTAAATTGTGCTTTTTCTCTTCTCATTCATTGCCCAAATATAGGACTCTGAGGACCTAGGAGACACTGTAGAGCTATAAAATGGACACATTGTGGACCCAGAATAACCACGCAGAGAAAAAATACCCACCTTGAATTGTTGCATCAAAAGTAAACCTGTATTTTTAAGGCTCTGAAATTTTATCATTTGTCACACAGCTATTGTTTGTTGTAAAGTTGATCCCAACTCATAGCAACCTTATAGCTAGGTGACCGTAATTGATATATCTGCTTATTAATTATCTTTTCATTACAATGATTATAATCCCCTCCATGTACCATCAGTTAACAGTATTTCTTTCTATCCACTTTAGCTTTTTAAACAAACAAACAAACAAAAAAACCACTCAGGCATATATAATAATTTATATCTCCAAAGGGTACATTCTGCAAGTCTGCCTCCTGGCCACCAGTTCTTAGTCCTTCTCTTCTTAGTTGATGAATCTAGAGTCCTCAGCCGCTCCCCCTCTCCATGCCCCCATCTCTGCCTCCATCTCTGGTGCTGTTGCCTCTCTGGATAACGTCCCGCATTCTGCTTGAGCGCTTCTCTCTTGATGGTCCTAGGGTCCTCTGTTTCTGGACTGTAAGATTAATCACTGCCCTGTTTTTGTTGCAAAACTTCTACCTTTACAATTGTGACAGTCGCAATTAGTCATTTATTAATGACTTTTGATGATCGTTTTTCTCACAGGCAAAAGAACATCTTTGACAGTTGCTACCTATTTATGAATTCTCTGAAATTCATGGCTACAGAAGAAAATACATGAACTCATTATAAAATAAGCAGAAATTGTGAAGCAAAATTTAATATATATTTTTTAATATGACATTAGTCACTAGTGAAGGCAGTTAAGTGAAGAGCTACAGTCCAGAGCACAACTGTAGCTGGCCCCAAATCCCAGTGGGTTTGTTCTTGATAGACGCTATTTGGACAGTAATCACTAGTTTTGATATGTAAAATCAATATCCTATTATAGTAAATTCCAAAGATAGTTGTAATTACTTTGCTATATTGAATTTGAGTGCACAATATACTAGTGGAACTATTATTTATTGTTGTTGTTGTTATGTGCCGTGGAGTCGGTTCCGACTCATAGCGACCCTGTACAGGGTTTCCGAGGCTGTTAATCTTCACGGGAGCAGAACACTTCTTCTTTCTCCCGCGGAGCAGCTGGTAGTTTCGAACTGCTGACCTTGCAGTTCGCAGCCCGATTCGTAACCAACTACGCTACCAGAGCTACTAGTGCCTACTATTTACAAAAGGAGCTCTGGCAGCATTGTTGTTGTTGCGAAGTGCCATTGAGTCAGTTCCAACCCATAGCGACCCTGTATAGGGTTTCCAAGGAGTAGCTGGTGAGCTTGAACCGCTGACCTTGCAGTTCAAACAACTT